>NC_140175.1:133031268-133153768 GCF_963971535.1 Notolepis coatsorum | reverse complement strand
TACTTTGAAATGAAGTAACTAGTAAAGTAACTGAGTTACTATTTTTCAGTAACTAGCACAACACTGGTCCACAAGCACCTCTGACTGGTTCATGGTGCATGCTCTCCAGGAGTGTTAAAGACCCCATCCTCAATCAAAATGTAAACAAACAGGCCCCACTACTACTGGAAAGCACAATATAATATTGGAGGGATTTCTGATTCTCATATATTGGTTGACTGAGCTCTTCATTCAATAATTGATAGTATATATACAGGTAAACCTGACATGTTACTGTTTTTATCGTAGCTGTAAACGCTGCATTTGTTTACAAGTGACATGTTTAGTAGAGTAGAGTGAAACTGTTGAGTAGCCTACATCTCTGTACTGTACATACTACATATACAGGTATATACACCATAGTACATACTACAGTACACAATACAGTATATAATATAGTACATACTACAGTACACAATACAGTATATACTATAGTACATACTACAGTACACAATACAGTATATAATATAGTACATACTACAGTACACAATGCAGTATATAATATAGTACATACTACAGTACACAATACAGTATATAATATAGTACATACTACAGTACACAATACAGTATATAATATAGTACATACTACAGTACACAATGCAGTATATAATATAGTACATACTACAGTACACAATACAGAATATACTATAGTACATACTGCAGTACACAATACAGTATATACTATAGTACATACTACAGTACACAATGCAGTATATAATATAGTACATACTGCAGTGTGTAATACAGTACATACTACACTACAGTACACAATACAGAATATACTATAGTACATACTACAGTACACACTGCAGTACATTACATAATACAGTACATACTGCAGTACATTACATAATACAGTGCATACTGCAGTACATACCACAGTACATACTACACTACATACTACATGTTAAATGGTGCATTTATATAGTGCTTTTATCCAATTTATGTTCCTCACATTCACCCATTCACTCACACATTCACACACCGATGTTAGAGGCGACCATGAAAGATGCCAAGCTGCACATCGGGAGCAATTTGGGGTTAAGTGTCTCGCCCAAGGACACTTCGACATGCTGCCAGTGTAACGGAGGTACCGCGAGTATATCCACCGTCACCATGGACTTCAAGTGTTGTGAAGTGACTGTGGCACGTAGCGGTACTGCAAGTTAAACTCACCCCCCCTTAACACTTTCAGTGCCGCACGATTTAGTGCTTGAATGCCCACATCCTTCCCAGCCCTTCCCAGAGACAGTCGCATTTCTCTCCTCTCCCCAGGCTCCTCAAGGCCGTTCCTACCGCCGCCTCTACTGCTCCATGGAGCCCGACGCGGCTATGCTCTGCTTCGTGCCGGTGGCCGGACTATACTCAAATCAACTCTAAATGGATCTAATCAGTGGATTGCATATTTTCTTCAAGAAGCAGAATAAGGCTAACCCTCTCTGCCTATTGGGACATCATAATCCGGCTACTTGAAGACGTGGTCATTTTTGGATTATCGAAGCTTTTGGACTGCAATAAGAAGATTTTGGATCTGTTTACCGCGCACAGGACCTACCAAAATGAACTGATTAAGACACTTGGACACGTGGACTAATAATGCATTCAGTCATTTGGACGGAGTTGTTAAAACTCACTCCACTCAAATCAATAGAGTTATATTTCACTCTATTCAAATCAAATTTAAAGTGACGTGGCTGGGATAAATGTGCCAGTCAGTCAGCCAAAACTAATTCCTGGACCAAGGTCGAACCAGGCAGCTGCTGGAGTCGAAGGCCCTCTGGGAGATAAGAGTGGCAAGCGGCTTCCCCCACCCCCAATCCCTACCCAATCCCCCCTCCCGCGTGTACGCCCGGCGCCACTCCCACGTGATGGTGACGGCAGCCGACTAGTACGCACGCTGGAGGGGGGAGCCTAAGACTGTGTCATCACCAAAGCCGGATCCCCCCCTGTCCCTGCCCCCTCCCGCTGGACAATCTTTCCACCCTCCCTCCCGCCACCTGGCGCAACGACACCCCGGTGTTGTCGCAGCCGACTATCCCATATGGTGTCTCAGGCATTCTGTAGTCGACATGTGTCAACAAATGTACATGTCTGTTTGAATTTATGTTGTGCCGTTGTTACTGTACAAATTTAATGATTGTGATATGTTGTTGTTAATGAGACGATGAGCTGTATGTGTGTGTCACTGGAATTTCCCCAAGGGGATCAATAAAGGAATATCTTATCTTATCTTATCTTATCTTATCTTATCCACTCGAATGTTCGTTAATATCGCCTAATCTATGTTTTTTTTTTTTTTTTTTTTGGTCTTTTTCCCCCTCCATTTTCCTCCGATTTTCTCCCATCCCAATGTTAGTCGTATGCCAATTCCCAGTCCCTTCCTGGTCGCTGCGCACTTACCCCCCACAGTCAGATCATCTGGGAGAGTGGAGGCTACCACGTGCTTCCTCCGACACACGTCCAGCCAATCACCGCTTCTTTTCACCTGACAGCGCGGATTCTCATCGAGGGGGCGTAGCGTGTGGGAGGACCACACTATCCCCCTCGAGTCCTATCCGCGCTTAGCAGGCGCCCCGACCGAACTGTAGGAGTCGCTGTTTACAACGACCCGGACCCACCCCGCCAGCTTCTCCCACCCTCTAATACAGCCAATTGTATTAGTGCAGACGGCCAGCCAAGCTGGTGACAACCCCGGAGCTGTGAGCTGGATTCGAACAGGCGAATCCAGCTCACAGCTCCGGGGTTGGTGACGAACGCAATCTCCGCTCGGCCACCTAACCGCGCCTAATCTATGTTTTAAATTATGGCTATGTGTCTAATCTGCCCGTCGCATTATCAATGACCCATTTCCAGTCAACATTGTCGAAGCAGATTGTTTTTTTATCGGTTAATTTCCGTTTGATAGCATTTTGAAAAGCACTCGTTTTCACGGAAAATATAAGACATTCTATGATAATCGCCTTTTACTGGAATATTCTAGAACGTTGTAATTTTTCGGCCTATTTATGAATCGTTTTCAAATAAACGCTAGATTATCGATAGTATATATGTACGCATGCACGCTCTGGCCCAGAGCCGAAAATCCATTCTCCTATTTCCTGACCGCGCGCACAGTCAAACAGCCATATCACATAATCACATAAAAGCAATACAAATCACATATATCCGTGAAAACGGGTCTGATTATCCTAATACTGGTAACATAGATTCCTTACCTGAGATCAGATGGTATCCAAATGGATTATTCCAATTCCTGATCGCCATTCGAAAAAATCGATAATTTTATTGATCCAACGTGTATACTTCAAAAACACATAATCCCTGCTGCTCTAGGCTCCAGAGTGAAACTGGTCAACGCCGGTTGCATGAGTGAGAAGTAAAATCTGGAGTGCAGGTTTTTTTTTTCTCATTCATTTTCATTTAGTTCAATCCAAAAGGGTGAATTACCATCTTGGAGACGATAGGGGGCGCTTTTTTCACATCTGAGCGCCTGAGGTAGCTGAATTTCCAACGGTAGACTCGGTTGATGAAATATGATTTCAGATCGCAAAAAAAAAAGAAAAGAGAGAACAAAAGAATATTCTCGTGAGTGGGCATTCAACCTGCGGGGGGTAAACACGAGAAAACTTGTGGATGGCATTCAAAGTGTTAAAAGGCATCCAGACACACTACCAAAAGAGGTGAATTCACCTCTTGGTATAGTGGTCCGCGATGTCGCCCGCGGCGCGGGAGACCGGGGTTCAACTCCCACCCAGGGCATGTCAAATAAGACCGGTTTCACCCGGGAGGAGTGGGAATCGAAACAGGAACCTTCTGCTCTGCCTCCTGAGCCACAGTCACAATCTGGATGGACAAAACGTACTGTGCAATTATTGTGAAGCATGTCTCGCTGCTCGCTTTGTCGTGTGTTGTAAATGCAGGCAGCGCACCCTTCCATCACAACAGTGCACTCAATATCATAATCAAGCAGTCCTACTCCAAAGTACTAAAAGCGTAAAACTTTGGACCATTATTTAGTTTCAGGAGGGGATTGTAAGATGTCTACGAGTGTCTTCGTTGGAAGGAAGGAGCCTGGTGAGGGTGAGACTGTAAGAAAAGACTTTCACACAGAGGAGAGACACCTGGGGAGGGTGCCTCAGAACACTTTCATTATGCCACGTGTGTCTCGGTTGGGGACGTGCACACAGTGTGCACAAGATATGATCTTAAAGATCCCCTCTGCATGTCTTTTAAACCCTTAAAATCTCCCCGCAGTTTGTATAAATGTGTTTCTCCACTGGAAATGGCCTAGCAGCATCTCTACACCAGGATTATGCAAATTGGACACAAAAACCCATTGGTATTTTCCAGGAATTCCAAGTCGCCATGGCTTCTATTATTTCAAGACAATGTCAATACCTACTCAGCGTTGTGTGTATTCTGAAGCACACCGTGTCAAGTTACCACACATTGGACCACGATACAGTAGGTTCGACCTACTAATGATTTCACACATGGAACTCAGATTTCAGGGATGTGCAGAAAAGCTTCTCTCGGAAGCATGTGAAAAATAAGCTGTGGTGACATGTTTTGCACAAATAACAATCTACAGTATTATAGTCCAAGCCATGCCTCAAAGAGGAATTAACCATAAAAAACAACAACTTTTTGAGAGGAGGGCATCTTTTTTTTTTATCCACTTTTTCTCCTTATTTTTCTATTCTTCTCCCATCCCAATTTCGTATCGCCAATTCTCCCCTTCAATTCTTCCCTCCCCTGGCTTGAACGTTGCTAGACTATGCCTCCCACTGGTCGGCTGTAGTGAGGATAGAAGCCTTGCATCACGTGTCCCCTCCGGTACATGAGGAGGCAGCCTGTTGCATCTTTTCACCAACAAACTAAACCAATTCACTGTATATTATATATATAAGGTAACAATAGTATCTAAGGTACATAAGAAAATTACATTTGTTTTAAATAAATAGAGCTAAGGACAACAACAACAAAGAAAGCATAGGAGAACTGAGGGAGATGTAGAGTGGATCCACCGCGCCTGTGGTCAGAACCGGTTTGATGCGACCGGGGCTTAGACACAGGGCGCATCCATGAATGTGTTGGGCTGGGTCAGCTATACTTTAGTAAACAAGGTGGTCTGTACCTTTGGGAGTAAGGTAGACAAGGATGCTGGATCTAAGACTAGGTTGCCATTGGAGATGCGGATGGAGCTGTAAGGCGTTGATCACCGTCCCAAAACCATACAGTAGTTTATTCTGTTACCGCCTATTGCCATTTCTTTAAGCCACAATTTCCTAGATGGAGACATCGTCCTGTCCCTTTGCCGTTATGATTGATCGGCACTTGCATCATGATGTCTCTCGGGAATGTTTTTATTTCAATTAAAATACAGTGGCAGCTAATTCTCTTAGCCGCTCGTGAAGCTTTGTCGCTCTTTTGATGTCACCGCCGGGTGCTCTGGGAAATCGACTTCTTTGTTCTGGTCAGCTGAGGCGGCAGCGCAGAGAGCAGCGCCTACATTTACATTTTACATAATTTAGCTGACGCTTTTCTCCAAAGAGACTTCCAGATTGTACACAACAAGTCGGCAGGAGGGGTCACACCTCTGGTGGCTAAGGGTAAGTGGTGGTGTTCGTCTAGCAGTGTTGAACTTGAGTGCTTCACTCTGAATGCATAGTAAGTATAGACATAATATTAGCGTAGCAGCGTAAACTACTGCAGCACTTTGATGTTCAGTTCAGGGACAGATGAAGCTGGGTTATCAAGTGAATAGAATAGAATATAAATATCTATTGTCATTGTATACAATACAATGAAATGAGGAGTGCTACTGTACCTCTGATCAGCACAGTTAAAAACAAAATAGACATGACAATTACAATACATATTAATTCCTCCATGCTACACATATCATTCACTCCATGCTACACATATCATTCACTCCATGCTACACATATCATTCACTCCATGCTACACATATCATTCACTCCATACTACACATATCATTCACTCCATACTACACATATCATTCACTCCTTACTACACATATCATTCACTCCATACTACACATATCATTCACTCCTTACTACACATATCATTCACTCCATGCTACACATATCATTCACTCCTTACTACACATATCATTCACTCCTTACTACACATATCATTCACTCCATGCTACACATATCATTCACTCCATGCTACACATATCACTCTCACAGTAACCATAGTTCCTCACAATACACATATAAGGAGTGCAAAAGATCAATAATATATCATTTTAATGATATATCGACATGGATATAACACGTCCATAAATTCATATTATAGAGAGATGATTGTTGCACAGATATTATGTGTATGGGAAGTGAGATTCCTTCTCTGTGTGTTCTGCAGCACATGACACCACTGGCCTTATATGGTATTGTTGGGGGGCATTCATTATGCTAATTGCGCATTAAATTTAGGAACAGCTGGTGCTCATACAACATGCCTAAGAACTTTCTGGGGGTGTTAAGCACGCTTTGTGAATCCAACGTTGATTCCTCGTACACACTTGTCTCGAGAGATGCTTAAGAGGAAAAATACAATACATTTAGGAGAACATTCATGCACAAGGCCCGTTGTGCCCAATCCTGCTCTGAGTCACGTCCTCATGCTAGATTTAGATTTTCAGCGATACATGTTGTTGCTGTGTATCATTATTTGCTCTACATCTTCTTCTCCTTGAAATATACGGAGGGTGTTAACTCATTGGGCGCCACCCTCTTTCCCCATCTGTACTCAATGGCGCCAGCGTTATTGATCATTTTAGCGATGTTTGCAGACCCATCGTGTGTTCTGTATTATAGCTATGGAGACAATAGTATGGCTCATTTGACAGGCATTGTTCATAGTCCATCACTGATCATGGTTGATCGCCTGAAACCCCAAATACTTCCAAATCAAAGGTATATACAGTACCATGTACATATGTGTCTTCACAAAATCATCAAGGGGGGGGTCAGACACTGACGGTGGAGGCGACCATGCAAGGTGCCAACTTGCTCATCAAGAGCAATTAGGGGTTAAGTGTCTTGCTCAAAGACACTTTGACACGCTGCCCGGGAAGGGGGGGAATCGAACCGGGAACCTCCGGATTACCAGACGACTGCTCTACTGTACCTCCTGAGCCACTGTCGCCCCATATGATGGAAACGAGTCGGAACCGTGTCTCTGCTGCCTGCAGGTCTCTGTGTCTCTGTGTCTCTGTGTCTCTGTCTGCAGGTCTCTGTGTCTCTGTGTCTCTGTGTCTCTGTGTCTCTGTGTCTCTGTGTCTCTGTGTCTCTGCTGCCTGCAGGTCTCTGTGTCTCTGCTGCAGGTCTCTGTGTCTCTGTGTCTCTGTGTCTCTGTGTCTCTGTGTCTCTGTGTCTCTGCTGCCTGCATGTATCTGTGTCTCTGTGTCTCTGTGTCTCTGCTGCCTGCAGGTCTCTGTGTCTCTGCTGCAGGTCTCTGTGTCTCTGTGTCTCTGTGTCTCTGTGTCTCTGTGTCTCTGCTGCAGGTCTCTGTGTCTCTGTGTCTCTGTGTCTCTGTGTCTCTGTGTCTCTGCTGCCTGCAGGTATCTGTGTCTCTGCTGCAGGTCTCTGTGTCTCTGTCTGCAGGTCTCTGTGTCTCTGCTGCAGGTCTCTGTGTCTCTGTGTCTCTGTGTCTCTGCTGCAGGTCTCTGTGTCTCTGCTGCAGGTCTCTGTGTCTCTGTGTCTCTGTGTCTCTGCTGCAGGTCTCTGTGTCTCTGCTGCAGGTCTCTGTGTCTCTCCTGCAGGTCTCTGTGTCTCTGCTGCAGGTCTCTGTGTCTCTCCTGCAGGTCTCTGTGTCTCTGTGTCTCTGTGTCTCTGCTGCAGGTCTCTGTGTCTCTGCTGCAGGTCTCTGTGTCTCTGCTGCAGGTCTCTGTGTCTCTGTGTCTCTGCTGCAGGTCTCTGTGTCTCTGCTGCAGGTCTCTGTGTCTCTGTGTCTCTGTGTCTCTGTCTGCAGGTCTCTGTGTCTCTGTCTGCAGGTCTCTGTGTCTGCAGGTCTCTGTGTCTCTGTGTCTCTGTGTCTCTGTGTCTCTGTGTCTCTGTCTGCAGGTCTCTGTGTCTCTGTCTGCAGGTCTCTGTGTCTCTGTGTCTCTGTGTCTCTGTCTGCAGGTCTCTGTGTCTCTGTCTGCAGGTCTCTGTGTCTCTGCTGCAGGTCTCTGTGTCTCTGTGTCTCTGTGTCTCTGCTGCAGGTCTCTGTGTCTCTGTGTCTCTGTGTCTCTGTGTCTCTGTCTGCAGGTCTCTGTGTCTCTGCTGCAGGTCTCTGTGTCTCTGCTGCAGGTCTCTGTGTCTCTGTGTCTCTGTGTCTCTGTCTGCAGGTCTCTGTGTCTCTGCTGCAGGTCTCTGTGTCTCTGTCTGCAGGTCTCTGTGTCTCTGTCTGCAGGTCTCTGTGTCTCTGTGTCTCTGTGGCTCTGTGTCTCTGTCTGCAGGTCTCTGTGTCTCTGTCTGCAGGTCTCTGTGTCTCTGTGGCTCTGTGTCTCTGTCTGCAGGTCTCTGTGTCTCTGTGTCTCTGTGTCTCTGCTGCAGGTCTCTGTGTCTCTGCTGCAGGTCTCTGTGTCTCTGCTGCAGGTCTCTGTGTCTCTGTGGCTCTGTGTCTCTGTCTGCAGGTCTCTGTGTCTCTGTGTCTCTGTGTCTCTGCTGCAGGTCTCTGTGTCTCTGCTGCAGGTCTCTGTGTCTCTGCTGCAGGTCTCTGTGTCTCTGATGCAGGTCTCTGTGTCTATGTGTCTCTGTCTGCAGGTCTCTGTGTCTCTGTCTGCAGGTCTCTGTGTCTCTGTGTCTCTGTCTGCAGGTCTCTGTGTCTCTGTCTGCAGGTCTCTGTGTCTCTGCTGCAGGTCTCTGTGTCTCTGTCTGCAGGTCTCTGTGTCTCTTTGTCTCTGTGTCTCTGTCTGCAGGTCTCTGTGTCTCTGTCTGCAGGTCTCTGTGTCTCTTTGTCTCTGTGTCTCTGTGTCTCTGTGTCTCTGTCTGCAGGTCTCTGTGTCTCTGTCTGCAGGTCTCTGTGTCTCTGTGTCTCTGTGTCTCTGTCTGCAGGTCTCTGTGTCTCTGTGTCTCTGTGTCTCTGCTGCAGGTCTCTGTGTCTCTGTGTCTCTGTGTCTCTGTGTCTCTGTGTCTCTGCTGCAGGTCTCTGTGTCTATGTGGCTCTGTGTCTCTGTGTCTCTGTGTCTCTCCTGCAGGTCTCTGTGTCTCTGTGTCTCTGTGTCTCTGTGTATCTCCTGCCTGCAGGTCTCTGTGTCTCTGTGTCTCTGCTGCAGGTCTCTGTGTCTCTGCTGCCTGCAGGTCTCTGTGTCTCTGTGTCTCTGTGTCTCTGTGTCTCTGCTGCCTGCAGGTCTCTGTGTCTCTGCTGCAGGTCTCTGTGTCTCTGTGTCTCTGCTGCAGGTCTCTGTGTCTCTGTGTCTCTGCTGCAGGTCTCTGTGTCTCTCCTGCAGGTCTCTGTGTCTCTGTGTCTCTGCTGCAGGTCTCTGTGTCTCTGCTGCAGGTCTCTGTGTCTCTGCTGCAGGTCTCTGTGTCTCTGTGTCTCTGCTGCAGGTCTCTGTGTCTCTGTCTGCAGGTCTCTGTGTCTCTGCTGCAGGTCTCTGTGTCTCTGCTGCAGGTCTCTGTGTCTCTCCTGCAGGTCTCTGTGTCTCTGTGTCTCTGTCTGCAGGTCTCTGTGTCTCTGTGTCTCTGTCTGCAGGTCTCTGTGTCTCTGCTGCAGGTCTCTGTGTCTCTCCTGCAGGTCTCTGTGTCTCTGCTGCAGGTATCTGTGTCTCTGCTGCAGGTCTCTGTGTCTCTGCTGCAGGTCTCTGTGTCTCTGCTGCAGGTCTCTGTGTCTCTGCTGCAGGTATCTGTGTCTCTGCTGCAGGTCTCTGTGTCTCTGTGTCTCTGCTGCAGGTCTCTGTGTCTCTGTGTCTCTGTGTCTCTGTGTCTCTGTGTCTCTGTGTTTCTGTGTCTCTCCTGTTCTCCTGTGTGGGTGTGTCTCTCCCATCTGACTTTCATGAGGGTCGTCACAACCTCATCTTCTCAGCCGCTCCCCTGCTGGGCTCGCTTGCATAATGCATAGTATCATGCAACTGTTTGACAGTGTGTGAAGGCACTGGTGTAATTGTCTGTGTGTGTGTGTGTAATTGTCTCTGTGTGTGTGTGTGTGTGTGCGTGCGTGATTTAATTTACTGTACACGCACACGTCCGGGTTGGTCAGGAACGCCTCCCTCCGCTCGACGGAGCGTGTACGGAGATATTTGTTGTGTAATTCCATGCTGGGGGGGGGAGGTGCTGCTCAGTGGTATTAGAATAGGGTTGGAGACGTCTAGCGTTTTCCCTTCGTGAATAATGCAGCAGGTTGGTAGACGGGCTTACCGGGCTCAGACGGGCTGCCCACACCTGGCGCTGACACAGGCGGCGGAAAAAAGAGAGAGAGAGGGAGGGAGAAAAAGACACGAGACGATGGAAATATCGGAACATAAAGGCTCATGAATAATTGATGAGGTTTTTGTGAAAGATTCACCATCGTCCCAACGGGGCTTGAAGGTCAAATCCTTGTCGCCGTGTCCGAGCCCCACGGAGAGGAAATTGAGTTATCATTCATTTTCCGAAGTGAGTGGGATGATCAATTACCACCGGGAGCAGAGGGAGATTTTTTTTTACAGGTCAATATCTGGGCTGGCGCCGAGCCACGGCGGGTACTAACTGCTGAGGCGAGGCCACACGGCCCGGGCACACCACCTCACGGGCCGGGAGTCCGGTGTCCACGCTTGATGGATAATTACGCTTATTTTCGCTTATTTAACACTCGCACAGGCGACAAGGGGTCACATGACCCCGAGGCATTTTCAATAAATGTATCCTCGTCACTCGGTCGAGCTCCAGCTCCGTCACTCAATGACTTTTCCTAAAAGTACCCGTTTTATCTGCAGCACGGTTTCTGACATTTCAAAATGACTTCAGGAAAATGTAATTAGAACGTTATTCCACATTATGGGCTGTTGGAACAGACGAAAGTCACAGCACTTTGCGCGCGTTTAGCGCAGGGGTGGCCAACCCGTGGCTCGCGAGCCGCATGTGGCTCTTTGCCCGTCAATGTCCATACATTTTTTTTTTTTTTTAACAATTTTTTTTAAATCTTTTGACATGACATAAAACTAGACACACAAACATTAAAAGTAAAAATCCACAATAAATCATAGGACTATGATAATCCAGTATTTCAATCAAAATAAATATAGATTAAAGGATATACATATACATAATAATTACGATACACTACAATACATACAAATGCTCTTGCTAGCTCTTCTGCACCCTTCCTTTCTCCTTCCCCCCCCCCCCCTCAGGACCCCCCTTGGACAGTAACCACCATTTCGTTTAACACCAAGGATTACAAATTCTTATGCTGTGCTTTATCTTCTCCACCATATCTGACCAAATTGCTATGTTGGCTTCATTGACACCTAGAATTTGTGCGGTAGATATCTCTAAATAAATCACATCTAGATAGGTAAGAATCCATACCTTCAGGCACATTTTATCCGGTGGAATCCAGCGTGATGCTATTAACTTTTTTGCAGCCGTAAGACCGGACAAGATTAGCCTCTTAACATGTACTGAGTGTGATAACTGAGAGACAACATTCAGCAACAATACTGAAGGCAGTACAGGTATGGTCAGAAACAAAAGTTCTGATAATTGTGTGGTTAATTCTTCCCAGAATATCTTAACAGGGGGACATTCCCAATACATATGCATAAATGTACCGATCTCACCCTTTAAACACAATGAGCATCGAGAGTCCTGTTTAAGCCCCATAAGGTACAATCGTCTAGGAGTCAAGTAAGTCCTATGAATAAAATTAAGATTAATCTGTTGATGATCCGGGTTGCGTGACGACAGCCGAACGTTTGCCCAGACTTCATACCAATCAAAATCCACTTCCAAGTCTGGTATATCCTTCCTCCAAACTGAGTCTAGGGGAAGGACTTCATACGAAGACGTAAGTAAGTGACGATAAAAGTCAGAGACGAAGCCTCTCGATGTCTCCTTTTCATAAAAGAATTTGTGATATCTGTGGTGCTCAAGTGGACTCTTTAAAGGAACTCCATGAGCCTTCAAAGCAGCTCTTAATTGTAGATAGAAATAATAAGTAGAGCAGGTGAGGTTAAATTTGTTATGTATATCTCGATAGCTACAGAAACCCTGTTTGTTGAAAATATCCCCTAATGTATGTATGCCCTTCTTTTCCCATTTGGTAAATCTGATAGGTTGTTTTCCAATAAGGAGTAAATTGTTATTAAATATGGGAGAATGACTATGCCATTTATATTGGTTAGTACATTTTTTCTGTGTGTCACGCCATATCCGGATCACATGTGTAATAAGAGGGCCAAATTTCAAGTTGCATTGCTTAATAGATAAGTTGGTGTATACTATATCCTGTAGTCTATGTGGTGCCACTATATTCTCCTCTAATGGTCTCCAGGATACAGCTGTTTGAGAGTCAAACCAGGTGATCAGTGGTCTTAAAGAGAACGCTTTAAAATAGTAGTAGAAGTCTGGAAATGCTAAACCACCGTCGGCTTTATTTCTATGTGCTGTGGATCTTTTTATTCATGGAGGTTTGTTGTTCCAAATAAAGACATCCATCTTAACTATTGACGCTCGGGCCTGTACTGAGTTTTTTAGTTTTGACCATCTGTTGAAATCATTTGTGATTCTATCTAGGATTCCGGTATAATTATACTTCACCGTTTGGCATATAGTGGGGAATATTTCAACTCCAAGACATCTAAAGTGTTCTACCATTAGTATATTTTCTGGGAGGGAGGTAGCCTTCGCAGTGACATTAAGTGGAAGGAATGCCGATTTTGGCCAGTTTATCTTAAATCCAGATAGATTGTCAAAATCATCTATTAGTTTGAGCAGATGAGGCATTGAGGTGGTAGGGTTTTGTATGAACAATATTACATCGTCCGCATATAAACTAATATGATGCTTTGTGCCCCTAATCGAGATCGGTTCTATGGATTGGGATTGTCTTATATATTGTGCCAAAGGCTCTAGGGATAGAGCAAATAGTCCGGGACTAAGAGGACAACCCTGTCTGGACGAACACAATACAGGGAAGTGTGGGGAGGTGAATTTACCTGTTATAATCATGGCCGAAGTATCTTTGTATAGTACTTTGATCATATTAATAAATCCATCTCCTAACCCCATCCTTCCAAGTACTGCCCATAAATAAGACCATTCTAATCTATCAAAGGCCTTCATCGCATCCAAGGATAATACAGCTATAGGAGGTACGGTATCCTTACTGGCGTCTATCACATGCAGTATCTGTCTAATATTATCCATGATCAGACGGCCTCTTATGAAGCCTGTCTGATCAGGATGAACTAAAGATGTCATATGCTTTTGAAGTCTGATGGCTAGTACCTTAGCATACAGCTTGAGATCGGTTCCGAGGAGGCTTAAGGGTCTATAGCTACCGCATTCATTGGGGTCTTTGTCCTTTTTAAGGAGGACAGATATGAGTGCCATATTGACGTCCCTGGGGAAGTTCCCCTCTTTAATTGAGTATAAAATCATATCAAGTAATAGGGGTCAAATTACATCCCAAC
This sequence comes from Notolepis coatsorum, assembly GCF_963971535.1. Lineage (NCBI taxonomy): Eukaryota > Metazoa > Chordata > Actinopteri > Aulopiformes > Paralepididae > Notolepis > Notolepis coatsorum. The sequence goes on along the minus strand of NC_140175.1, from coordinate 133,140,102 downwards.
ATCAGCGGTACAGTTCTGGTGGAATACCATCCCATCCAGGAGCCTTACCACTTTGTAATTCAGATATAGCCTCCCTAAATTCCTCTATTGTAATAGGTGCATCTAACTGTTTAGCGTCTTCCTCTGAAAGTTTAGGTAGGTTAATTTGATCCAGAAATGTATCCATTTTATTATGATCAAAATCCACTTCTGATTGGTATAGGTTGGAGTAAAACGCTCTAAAAGTCTCGTTGATTTTTTTGGGGTCTGTAACAAGTCCTTGGTCATTAATAGCAGGGATATCAGAAAATTGTGCAGTGGATCGTATCCTCATAGCTAGTAGGTGACTCGGTTTAGAGCCATGAAAATAATAATGCTGTCTTGTACTGCGTATTTGAAATTCAGAATGTTGTTTTAAGATGGAGTTAATCTCTTTTTTTAACACTTTAATTCGAGACTCCAATTGAAACGAGTAGTTGCGTTGTAAAGCGGAGAACAATGACGAATGATGCGCTTCCAGCTCTACCAATTTGGAATGTTGTTTCTTGCGGAGGTTGGAGGCAAAGACTGTAGTGTTTCCCTTGATAAAACCCTTTACCGACATTACATTACACAAACTAAAAACCGATATTGTCTGAATTACTGGAAGAAAGAAATGCACCACCTTTGGCTGATAGTAATTTATTAATTTTGTAGGATTTATTTTGGTCTAATAAATGTTTAAGGTTCTTACATGGATTCCCTGCTGCCTCCTCCTCCTCCTCTTCCTCCTCCTCCTACTCTTCCTCATCTTCCTCCTCCTCTTCCTCATCCTCCTCCTCCTCTTCCTCATCTTCCTCCTCCTCCTAATCCTCATCCTCCTCCTGCTTCTCCTCCTCCTCCTAATCCTCCTCCTACTCCTCTTCCACATCTTCCTCCTCCTCCTCTTCCTCCTCCTCCTATTCCTCCTCCTCCTCCTGCGCCTGTTCCTACTCTTCCTCATCTTCCTCCTTCTCCTCCTCCTGCTCATCCTGCTCCTGCTCCTACTCTTCCTCATCTTCCTCCTCCTCCTCCTCCTCCTCCTCCTCCTCCTCCTCCTCCTCCTCCTCCTCCTCCTCCTCCTCCTCCTCCTCCTTCTCATCCTCCTCCTAATCCTCCTCCTCCTGATCCTCCTCCTCCTGCTCCTCCTGCTCCTCCTCCTCCTGCTCCTTTTCCTTCGCTTCCTCCTCTTCCTCCTCCTGCTCCTCTTCCTCCTCTTCCTCCTCTCCTCCTCCTCCTCCTATCCTCCTCTTCCTCCTCCTGCTCCTCCTCCTCCTCTTCCTCCTCCTACTTCTCCTCCTCCTCCTCCTCCTCCTCATCCTGCTCCTCCTCCTCCTCCCCTCCTCCTCCTCCTCCTCCTCCTCCTCCTCCTCCTCCTTCTCCTCCTCCTCCTCCTCCCCATCCTCCTCCTCCTCCTCTTCCTCCTCCTGCTCCTCCTCCTCCCCTCCTCCTCCTGCTCCTTCTCCTCCTCCTCATCCTCCTCCTCCTCCACGGGGAGCAGCATACTGGCTCATGTAAAATGGCAGGCCATGCATTATGCAGCAGCTTAGGCGTCTGTGCGGGATCATCATGTCCTCGGCTACAGTCCACCTGTCGCTGCTCTGGTCGTAGCACTCCACGTTGGAGATGGAGGTGACGCCACTGTAGCCTCCGACCACAAAGAGCAGGTCGTCCAGCACCGCGATGCCAAAGCCGCTGCGGGGGGTGAGCATGGCGGGCAGGGCGCTCCAGGAGTCAGTCAAGGGGCTGTAGGCCTCCGCGCTACGCAGGGCGTGTCCACGGTCACACCCTCCCATCTGAGGACAGGACACATGAGAGGAATGTGTGTGGCTCAGGCAGGCAGACACTGTATTAATCCATTTAGGGAAATGAGGGCATCACAGAAGCATTGCAAGTCAAATGATACATATCTATAGAAATGTCTAGTATAAAGCATTTGTCTCCGTGTGCACCTACCGCATAGACTTGTCCTCCGTATGCAGCGACTCCCAGTCCCCAACGCCTGCTGCTCATGGGGGCGATCAGAGTCCACTGGTTAGTGTCTGGGCTGTAGCACTCAGCTGTGAGCAGACGATCTGTCCTGTTGGCGCCACCACAGATGTAAACCTGTAATAAGAAAGAATATTCTAATTTAGTTTATATATTCCATTTGATTTCATTCTACTTTAATTGTCTGTTAATGTTGATGCACCAAAGGACCCAGACACATATTTTGTATGTGCAAGCTTACTTGGCAATACAGACATTTATGATTTCTGATCTAACGTTCCTTGTGTTCATCTAGCACCCTGTGTCCCTCAGTTCCACCCACCTTGCCCTGGAGGGCTGCTGCCCCGGCGCGGCGTCTGCGCTCCAGCATGGGTGAGATCACTGTCCACTGGTCGGTTTCAGGCTCGTAGCGCTCGGCGGTGTTCAGTACCACATGTCTGTCCCACCCTCCCATGGCGTAGATACAGCCGCCCAACACGACCACACTGAGGCGACAGCGGTGTGAGTGCATGGGAGCCGCCTGCAGCCAGCTGCGAGTGACGGGGTTGAACCTGCGCACACTGCTGAGAGTCTTTCTGCTGTCCCGGCCACCGACGCAGTAGACCAGACCGTGGAGATAAGCGGTGCCGTGCCAGGCCCGGGGACTCTCCCCCTCAACGCTCACGTCCATCCATCCACCTGCTCGGATATCGTAAGCCTCCATGGTCGTGCTGCCGCCACTCCGGCCTCTGATGGCCAATAGGACCTCCTGGGGCAGGCGTGGGCGGGTCAGGGGGTTTGGGAGCCTGTCGGAGCCAGGGGGATTCAGGACGCTGATGATGAGGGCCCTGCAGTCGTGGCTGTCCCTCACCACAGCATTGTTCTGGACGTTGCTCCTGAAGTAGTCAGGCCTCATCAAGCCCATGCGAACCTGGGAAGAGACAAGCAGACAGCGGATACAACTTAGACATCGGTTGTAGACGGTTTCTGTTGCTAGGGAACAGTTTGGACCCAAATGTTTGATAACCACTGTACTAGGGAACCTAGTGTTGTTTTAATGTAATGCAAATTAACCCATTCTCTGCCACCACTTTGATCATCCTAAACCATCCTCTGCCAGCGCTATTTGTCGTGAATAACATGAATTACTGTACAACCAAATATAAAACAATACATTTACATCTTAACACATTAACTGCTACGGAGATTGATCATCTTATACCATTCTCTGCCAGCACTGTAAGTCTATGGAGATGTTCACCTTCTTTGCAGGGCTATAACTTTTTAAATTTTATTGCTAAATTGACATTACTATGGCCCATTCAACATCGATTATCTATCGTTCAGGATGTAGGAACGTTTTACTTTTTCATTCACACATTCATACAAAAATACCGTCTAGAGTATAAATATGTTTTTATCGTTTTATGCAGTATTTCATAGAACGTGAGATATACACATAAATGCATATATTAGATTATCAAATGCCGTTTGATACTGATCAACGTTATATTAAAAATGTAAACTGTACATGGTCGTAAACGTTATGGCTGATCATCTGCGGGTGAACGGAGGGGGGGGGGTCGTTTATAATTCTGTGACCGACGTTAAATGATTTATGTAGTATGGGTGATATATTGATCAGAGCAGTTTGTATCGAAAATTTGTAAAGATGATAATAATAAACAAAAACGCTGAAACTCACGCCAGTCTCCTCGTACCGTTGGGCGACTGGAGCAGACAGATCCCAGTTATGTAGTGGGGTTCGAGGAGATCCATTTCCGGTTTGTATAATAATGTATATTACTAATAATAATATACGCCCAAATCATGTTGTTTATTGAGTTATGGCAACGATCTATATGCACAGTGTGTATCTTGAGTCCCGGGACGCTAAACGAGTGGCCGGACGGAATTAGGGGACGGACCGAGCTACAACGGGCACTTCCGGTTTGGCAACTCGCCGATCAGCCAGTATTGAAGCGTTGCAGAGTTGTGCCGGCTCAAACAGCACCAGACCAGCCTCCGTGAAGGAAATATGAATTCCATGACGAAAATATGAAATATTGATCTAAAAAACGCTGTACAGCGATATTGGCAGACAACGCATGGCGGAATGGGTTAATACAATTAGTTTATTTTAATTTTTTATAAATGTTTTTCTTTTCTTTTTATACATAAAACAGAACATAAAAGTACAATAATAATAATAATAATAATAATAATAATAACAATGACAACAGTGACGACAACAATAATAACAGTAACATGAATCATAATGACCTTGAGAAGACACAAACAAGAAAAAGTTAAATAATAAAAATTAAATTAAAAATAAATGTGGCTCAGGCACTAGCAACCATGTTTGTGTATCCGTAATACAATTAGTTACGTTGGGCAGCAGCAAAGGGATGTGTGTTTTACGCCCCTCACGGGAGTGGTCGATCCAACGGAGGACGGCCTCGAACACCGTCTCCTCGCTCTTCACGTTCAGGTCATCCCTCTCGATGATGTCCACCAGTTGCTGCGGGGACAGCTCCACAAACTCCTGTGAGACGTGCAACATCTCCTCAAAGTGGCACACGATGCAGAGATGGGCCTTGCGCCTCAGCTCAGGGCAGCAGTAGATGTCCGTGAACCTCCAGATGCCGACACAGTTTTCCAGAGACAGCTGACCCTCTAGGAAGTCAGAGCACGCTCCTACTATGCCAGTAACGCGAAGCTGGTCTGCAGCCACCAGAAGCTCTTCCACGTTCTCTGCTGTCACCAGCACAAAGCGTGTGTAGGCGTACTCTATGATGAGCTGCATCATACCTGGGGACACCCCAGGGATAGTGTAGACTGCTTTCTCTGACTCGCTCCAGCGAGTGAAGAGGGCTCTGTGGGACGCAGAGTATAGAGATATCTGATGAGTAAACAGTAAGCAACATTCTGTCCTGTGTAGTATAAGGCTGACCCTATTAGTCGAATAGTCGACTAATCGGTCGAAAGGAGCCGTAGTCGACTGCCAACCTCTTAGAAGTGTGGCTAACGCTAATGGCACGCATACTAGAGGCCAAATGCCTAAGAAAACAGGCACAGAGGCACTGAAAGAGGATTTCACCCATCTAATGAACACACTAGACTAGACAAATATCAAGATGTATCCATCAGTGGACCAATTGCATGCTTTTGCAGAGGACAACAAGCCTTCAGTCGACTCCTTCAGACATTAACACTTTCCCCGCCAATCACATTGTACGACGTGTTTCAAGTTCATGCGAATTCTGCCAATCCACGGCGTACGACGTTATTGAGATCATATTTCATATTTTCGCCATGGCATTCATATTTCCCTCACGCAGCCTGGTCTGATGCTGTGTGAGCCGTCACAACTCTGCAACGCTTCAATACTGCCCCCTGGTAGATGATCGGCGAGTTGCCAAACCGGAAATGGCCGGTTGGATATCGGTGCATCTCCTAAATCCGTCCGGCCACTCGCATATCGTCGCGGGACTCTAGCCACACACTGTGGATATGGATCGCTGCCATAACTCAATAATCGACATGATTTGGGCGTGTATTAGTATTATACAAACCGGAAATGGATCTACTCGAGCCCCATCAAATAACTGGGATCTTTTTGCTCCAGTCTCATCGCCCAACGGTAAGAGGAGGCTGACGTCATTTTCAGTGTGAGTGTTTATTATTATCCATACAAACTGCTCTGATCTATATATCACCCATACTACATAAAGCATTTAACGACGATCACGGAATTATAAACGACCCCCCCCCCGCGTTCACCCGCGCAAGATCAGTCATAATGTTTAGGACCATGTACAGTTGACATTTTTTATATAGCGTGGATCGGTAACAAACGGCATTTGATCATCTATATATGCATTTATGCCTATATCTCACGTTCTAGGAATTACTGCAGAAAACGATCAAAACATATTTATATTCTAGACGGTATTTTCGTATGAATGTGAATAAAACTACATCCTGAACGATAGATAATCGATGTTGAATGGGCCATAGTAATGTCAATTTAGCAATACAATTTAAAAAGTTATAGCCCTGCAAAGAAGGTGAACATCTCCATAGACTTACAGTGCTGGCAGAGAATGGTATAAGATGCTGAAAGTGCGTGGCAGAGAATGTGTTAAACACCCCCCACAGCCCAAATGGAATGATAAAAAAATATATATATATATTATACTTTTTTTATTTTATTTTTTATAGTCGACTAATAGTCGACTAACGGCACATTTTGGCCAATCATAGTCGACTATCCAAATCCTTAGTCGGGGACAGCCCTAGTAGTAATATATTTTCACTGTAGAAGTATAGGGTCTTAGCACAGTAGAAGTATAGTATATTTTTACAGTAGAAGTACAGTATAGTATCTGTTTACAGTAGAAGTACAGTATAGTATATGTTTACAGTAGAAGTACAGTATAATATATGTTTACAGTAGAAGTACAGTGTAGTATCTGTTTACAGTATAATTACAGTATAGTATCTGTTTACAGTAGACGTACAGTATATGTGTACAGTAGAAGTACAGTATATTATTGTGTTACATTAGAAGTACAGTATATTATCTGTTTACAGTAGAAGTACAGTATATTATATTTTTACAGTAGACGCACAGTATAGTATCTGTTTACAGTATAAGTACAGTATAGTATCAGTTTACAGTAGAAGTACAGTATCTGTTTACAGTAGAAGTACATTATAGTATATTTTTACATTAGAAGTACAGTATAGTATCTGTTTACAGTCGAAGCACAGTATAATATATGTTTACAGTAGAAGTACAGTATAGTATCTTTTTACATTAGACATATAGTATAGGATCTGTTTACAGTAGAAGTACAGTATATTATCTGTTTACAGTAAAAGTACAGTATGGTATCTGTTTACTAACCAAGCTAACCTGAACCAAGCTAACCTGAACCAAGCTAACCTGAACCAAGCTAACCTGAACCAGACTAACCTGAACCAAGCTAAACTGAACCAAGCTAACCTGAACCAAGCTAACCTGAACCAGACTAACCTGAACCAAGCTAAGCTGAACCAAGCTAACCTGAACAAAGCTAACCTGAACCAGACTAACCTGAACCAAGCTAACCTGAATCAAGCTAACCTGAACCAAGCTAACCTGAACCAAGCTAAACTTACCTGAAATAGTCACTGCAGTCACACAGGAGGGCCTTGTGGGCATTCAACTCAGTGCTGTTGACTTTAATAACCACATCACAGAACCTTTCCTCCAGACGCAGCTCATTAAGGATTGTACAGGACATTGTTTCCTTTACCATGTGGGGATTTTAAATTGTATCTACAGCATATATTCAAGCTTACAGACAAGTAGCCGGAAACACCAAGTGAGATGGTCTTCTGAGATCTGAGATCTGCTGAGAGAATTGTTGAATATACTGTACACAAATGTTCTAGATGTTCTATTATGACATCATACTGTGACATCACAAATGTTCTAGAATGGACTATTATGACATCATACTGTGACATCACAAATGTTCTAGAATGTTTGATTATGACATAATACTGTGACATCACAAATGTTCTAGAATGTTCTATTATGACATCATACTGTGACATCACAAATGTTCTAGAATGGTCTATTATGACATCATACTGTGACATCACAAATGTTCTAGAATGTTTGATTATGACATCATCCTGTGACATCCAGTTATTATTAAAGTGTTAGTTTTTTCAGTAACGAGTAATCTCGTATTTAATGTTGCCTAGTTGTGGCCTGTTGAGGGGCAATACATATAAAAAGTTCGAAAACATCTATTGTGTTTGTATTTGTATGATCCACATACATGGCATTTGATTGGAGGCTAGTCTCACTTTGTCCCACAGCAACATTAAAATAGTTTAGATTTGTGTATGTTGTTTATGTAAAACATTTACTTGAAAGTAACGCAATAGTTACTTTCTGAAGTAACTAGTTACTTTTATAATTTGTAACTGAGTAAGTAATTTAGTAACGTTTTGGAAGAAGTAACTAGTAACTGTAACTAGTTACTTTTTAAAAGTAACTTGCCCAACACTGGTGACATCACAACGGAACATGTTTGAGTTCCATTTGAATAATTTAAATAATATGTTGACATTAAAAAAGAACAAATAAAATGATAAAAAAAACTACATAAAACAATGATACAAATTATAATAAAATATTTAAGTAAAATGTATAGAAATAAAGAAAAATAAGACAATGAAATAAAGATAATAATTCATTTAAAAGCTATTTTAAAAAGGTACGTTTTGAGCAGTGCCAACCGAGTCTGCTGTCCTAACAGACTTGGGGTCTGTAGGGTAAGCACTTATTCCCTCCGCCCTGAACATTTATGGAGATGTAATGGCCTTTTAAGTCAGTGATAAAAGTGTCTTTCAAGGATAAGTGAGCTCCTGCACTGAGTATTATAGTTCAATATTCAATATTTGATCACCAAAACCCCCCCAAAAGCATAAAAAGGCCCCTCCCGCCCAAAAATGACCACCAAAATTATCACAGGCCCAGTGCCATTTTCAGCCTTTGAGCACCTGCCCCTCTAAAGTCATGTGCACGTCCCTGCTTAGCGGTGCTAAGATGTAATTCGGTCAACATGATTTTTTCCGTAGTCGGAACTAGAGACGTCTGCAGGACAGGAGACAAACTAGAGACATCTGCAGGACAGGAGACAAACTAGAGACGTCTGCAGGACAGACAGGAGACAAACTAGAGACGTCTGCAGGACAGGAGGTAAACTAGAGATGTCTGCAGGACAGGAGGTAAACTAGAGACGCCTGCAGGACAGGAGGTGAACTAGAGACGTCTGCATGACAGGAGGTAAACTAGAGACGTCTGCAGGACAGGAGGTGAACTAGAGACGTCTGCAGGACAGGAGGTAAACTAGAGACGTCTGCAGGACAGGAGGTGAACTAGAGACGTCTGCAGGACAGGAGGTAAACTAGAGACATCTGCAGGACAGGAGACAAACTAGAGACGTCTGGAGGACAGGAGACAAACTAGAGACGTCTGCAGGACAGGAGGCAAACTAGAGACATCTGCAGGACAGGAGACTAGAGACATCTGCAGGACAGGAGGTAAACTAGAGACGTCTGCAGGACAGGAGGTAAACTAGAGACGTCTGCAGGACAGGATGTAAACTAGAGACGTCTGCAGGACAGGAGACAAACTAGAGACGTCTGCAGGACAGGAGGTAAACTAGAGACATCTGCAGGACAGGAGACAAACTAGAGACGTCTGGAGGACAGGAGACAAACTAGAGACGTCTGCAGGACAGGAGGCAAACTAGAGACGTCTGCAGGACAGGAGACTAGAGACATATGCAGGACAGGAGGTAAACTAGAGACGTCTGCAGGACAGGAGGTAAACTAGAGACGTCTGCAGGACAGGAGACAAACTAGAGACGTCTGCAGGACAGGAGACAAACTAGAGACGTCTGCCGGACAGGAGGTAAACTAGAGACGTCTGCAGGACAGGAGACAAACTAGAGACGTCTGCAGGACAGACAGGAGGTAAACTAGAGACGTCTGCAGGACAGGAGGTAAACTAGAGAGGTCTGCAGGACAGGAGGTAAACTAGAGACATCTGCAGGACAGGAGAGAAACTAGAGACGTCTGCAGGACAGGAGACAAACTAGAGACGTCTGCAGGACAGGAGACAAACTAGAGACGGCTGCAGGACAGGAGACAAACTAGATACGTCTGCAGGACAGGAGGTATACTAGAGACGTCTGCAGGACAGGAGACAAACTAGAGACGTCTGCAGGACAGGAGACAAACTAGAGACGTCTGCAGGACAGGAGACAAACTAGAGATGTCTGCAGGACAGGAGGTGAACTAGAGACGTCTGCAGGACAGGAGGTAAACTAGAGACATCTGCAGGACAGGAGACAAACTAGAGACGTCTGCAGGACAGGAGACAAACTAGAGACGTCTGCAGGACAGGAGACAAACTAGAGACGTCTGCAGGACAGGAGACAAACTAGAGACGTCTGCAGGACAGGAGGTATACTAGAGATGTCTGCAGGACAGGAGACAAACTAGAGACGTCTGCGGGACAGGAGACAAACTAGAGACGTCTGCAGGACAGGAGACAAACTAGAGATGTCTGCAGGATAGGAGACAAACTAGAGACGTCTGCAGGACAGGAGGTGAACTAGAGACGTCTGCAGGACAGGAGGTAAACTAGAGATGTCTGCAGGACAGGAGGTGAACTAGAGACGTCTGCAGGACAGGAGACAAACTAGAGACGTCTGCAGGACAGGAGACAAACTAGAGACGTCTGCAGGACAGGAGACTAACTAGAGACGTCTGCAGGACAGGAGACAAACTAGAGACGTCTGCAGGACAGGAGGTAAACTAGAGACGTCTGCAGGACAGGAGACAAACTAGAGACGTCTGCAGGACAGACAGGAGGTGAACTAGAGACGTCTGCAGGACAGGAGGTAAACTAGAGACGTCTGCAGGACAGGAGGTGAACTAGAGACGTCTGCAGGACAGGAGACAAACTAGAGACGTCTGCAGGACTGGAGACAAACTAGAGACGTCTGCAGGACAGACAGGAGGTAAACTAGAGACGTCTGCAAGACAGGAGGTAAACTAGAGACGTCTGCAGGACAGGAGGTAAACTAGAGACGTCTGCAGGACAGGAGGTAAACTAGAGACGTCTGCAGGACAGGAGACAAACTAGAGACGTCTGCAGGACAGGTGGTAAACTAGAGACGTCTGCAGGACAGGTGGTAAACTAGAGACGTCTGCAGGACAGACAGGAGGTAAACTAGAGACGTCTGCAAGACAGGAGGTAAACTAGAGACGTCTGCAGGACAGGAGACAAACTAGAGACGTCTGCAGGACAGGAGGTAAACTAGAGACGTCTGCAGGACAGGAGGTAAACTAGAGATGTCTGCAGGACAGACAGGAGGTAAACTAGAGACGTCTGCAGGACAGGAGGTAAACTAGAGACGTCTGCAGGACAGGAGACAAACTAGAGACGTCTGCAGGACAGGAGGTAAACTAGAGACGTCTGCAGGACAGGAGACAAACTAGAGACGTCTGCAGGACAGGAGACAAACTAGAGACGTCTGCAGGACAGGAGACAAACTAGAGACGTCTGCAGGACAGGAGGTGAACTAGAGACGTCTGCAGGACAGGAGGTAAACTAGAGACGTCTGCAGGACAGGAGACAAACTAGAGCCGTCTGCAGGGCAGGAGACAAACTAGAGACGTCTGCTGGACAGGAGACAAACTAGAGATGTCTGCAGGACAGAAGGTGAACTAGAGACGTCTGCAGGACAGGAGACAAACTAGAGACGTCTGCAGGACATGAGACAAACTAGAGACGTCTGCAGGACAGGAGGTAAACTAGAGACGTCTGCAGGACAGGATACAAACTAGATACGTCTGCAGGACAGGAGGTGAACTACAGACATCTGCAGGACAGACAGGAGGCAAACTAGAGACGTCTGCAGGACAGACAGGAGGTAAACTAGAAACGTCTGCAGGACAGACAGGAGGTAAACTAGAGAAGTCTGCAGGACAGACAGGAGGTAAACTAGAAACGTCTGCAGGACAGACAGGAGGTAAACTAGAGAAGTCTGCAGGACAGACAGGAGGTAAACTAGATCCGTCTGCAGGACAGGAGGTAAACTATAGACGTCTGCAGGACAGGAGGTAAACTAGAGACGTCTGCAGGACAGGAGACAAACTAGAGACGTCTGCAGGACAGACAGGAGACAAACTAGAGACGTTTGCAGGACGGGAGGTAAACTAGAGACGTCTGCAGGACAGGAGGTAAACTAGAGACGTCTGCAGGACAGGAGTTAAACTAGAGACGTCTGCAGGACAGACAGGAGGTAAACTAGAGACACCTGCAGGACAGGAGGTAAACTAGAGAGGTCTGCAGGACAGGAGGCAAACTAGAGACATCTGCAGGACAGGAGGTAAACTAGAGACGTCTGTAGGACAGGAGGTAAACTAGAGACGTCTGCAGGACAGGAGGTAAACTAGATACGTCTGCAGGACAGGAGGTAAACTAGAGACGTCTGCAGGACAGGAGGTAAACTAGAGACGTCTGCAGGACAGGAGGTAAACTAGAGACGTCTGCAGGACAGGAGACAAACTAGAGACGTCTGCAGGACAGGAGACAAACTAGAGACGTCTGCAGGACAGGAGGTAAACTAGAGATGTCTGCAGGACAGGAGGTAAACTAGAGACGTCTGCAGGACAGGAGACAAACTAGAGACGTCTGCAGGACAGGAGACAAACTAGAGACGTCTGCAGGACAGGAGGTAAACTAGAGACGTCTGCAGGACAGACAGGAGACAAACTAGAGACGTCTGCAGGACAGACAGGAGGTAAACTAGAGACACCTGCAGGACAGGAGGTAAACTAGAGATGTCTGCAGGACAGGAGGTAAACTAGAGACATCTGCAGGACAGGAGACAAACTAGAGACGTCTGCAGGACAGGAGGTAAACTAGATACGTCTGCAGGACAGGAGGTAAACTAGAGACGTCTGCAGGACAGGAGGTAAACTAGAGACGTCTGCAGGACAGGAGGTAAACTAGAGATGTCTGCAGGACAGGAGGTAAACTAGAGACGTCTGCAGGACAGGAGACAAACTAGAGACGTCTGCCGGACAGGAGACAAACTAGAGACGTCTGCCGGACAGGAGACAAACTAGAGACGTCTGCAGGACAGGAGGTAAACTAGAGACGTCTGCAGGACAGACAGGAGACAAACTAGAGACGTCTGCAGGACAGGAAGTAAACTAGAGACGTCTGCAGGACAGGAGACAAACTAGAGACGTCTGGAGGACAGGAGGTAAACTAGAGACGTCTGCAGGACAGGAGACAAACTAGAGACGTCTGCAGGACAGGAGAGAAACTAGAGACGTCTGCAGGACAGGAGACAAACTAGAGATGTCTGCAGGACAGGAGACAAACTAGAGATGTCTGCAGGACAGACAGGAGACAAACTAGAGACGTCTGCAGGACAGACAGGAGACAAACTAGAGACGTCTGCAGGACTGGAGACAAACTAGAGATGTCTGCAGGACAGGAGACAAACTAGAGACGTCTGCAGGACAGGAGGCGTGCTAGGAAATAACGTTTAGCAAATATCTTCACTAGGGATGTTCGATATTGGCTTTTTTACCGATGTCTGATACACCGATACTGAAACAGTATTGATCTCCTGTGCTGCCAAACTGAACCAGTATTGATCTCCTGTGCTGATAAACTGAACCATCAGATCTCTTGTGCTGCCAACGTTTCTCTGACGTTACATTCAGCTCCGTCTCCACAGACATTTCTCTGATGTTACATTCAGGATGTTTTTTATTTCACAGCTTGGGAGGAAGAAAGAGGGGTTACTAGTTAGTTATAGAATGGACTGAAAGAGAGAGAGAGATAGGGAGAGGGAGAGTTAGAGTAGTGATTACTATGCTCCATGTTGCTGCACAAAGCTCATCTTCCCAACAGAGAGAGAGCGGTAGAGTACAGAGAGTGGAAGATAGAGAAAGTGTAGAATGTGTAGAAAGAGGAAAGTACAGAGCTGTCTGTAGAGAGATAGAGGTAGAGAGAGAGAGAGGGCGATAGAGTTAGAGTAGTGATTACTATGATTCATGTTATGATTCACAGGACTCTTCCAAACAGAGAGAGAGAGTGAATTATACAAAACGAAGGAAAACTTTGATACAGACTGAGTGGACGCAGCTTGGCCATAGAAACATATAAATAGATATAAAGAGATAGATAGATATAGACAGAGCGGGAGATAGACATATATAAAGATAAAGAGAGAGAAAGAGAGAGAGAGAAAAAGAGACAGAGACAGAGACAGATAGAGAGATCTATAAAATAAGATAATATATTCCTTTATTGATCCCATTGGGGAAATAGAGAGAGAGAGAGAGAGAGAGAGAGAGAGAGAGAGAGAGAGAGAGAGAGGAGAGAGAGAGAGAGAGAGAGAGAGAGAGAGAGAGAGATAGAGAGACCTTTCTGACCTTTTGAATCATGCACTTTAGGAGGATAAACCATATGAAGATGTATCAGAAAGCTGCTGAGAGAGAGAGAGAGAGAGAGAGAGAGAGAGAGAGAGAGAGAGAGAGAGAGAGAGAGAGAGAGAGAGAGAGAGAGAGAGAGAGAGAGAGAGAGAGAGAGAGAGAGAGAGTGACTGACTGACTGACTGACTGACTGACTGAGACTGGTGTTAGAGGTAAGAGAGTTATCTTTAAAGGCCCACCAAAGCTTATGGTTGGTAAATATTAAAGTTTCTGTCCTGGAGATGAAACATGGTCTTGTAACCACACAGTTCACCTCTTGGCTCTCGCTGGCGGCTGCTGGAGACACTCCACTTTGCAGAAGAATTACCCATATTCATCTTCCACACACACACAGTTTGCATAAACACACATAATACCAAGGACCGTGTTGTTACGCATCATAAAGTCTTGACAGAGATTTTTATTTTATTTTGTTTGTACGCAGCGGTTTCTCTCTGTACTCATATTAAGGCCTTTAGTCTCCCTCATAGGATTCCAATTTTCCACTGAAAAAACATTGTTTTCTGGCATTAATGAAGGTATACGGGCCAGGGTGCAAAACACAATTACCAAGGGGGCGAAATGAAAAATACAGATAATTTTTCGGGCCAGACACTTAATTGGTAATTTTGTTTCTGCAGACCAGCTCAATATGTTATTGTAGATGGACTTAATTATTAGGTGCCTCAATGAATACAAGGAAGGCTTGTTGTAGTTTAAAAGTTGGGTAAGGAGGCATCGTTTATGGATATTGGCTTATATTTATTTTATGTATATCATGTATACTATGTATGTTATTATTATTATTATCAATATAATATAGTGCCATAATTATAATGGTAAATGGTGCATTTATATAGCAGCTTTTATCCAAAGCGATTTACAATTATGTGCCTCACATTCACCCATTCTCACCCATTCACTCACACATTCACACACCGATGGCAGAGGCGACCAGGCAAGGTGTTGACCTGCTCATCAAGTCAAGAGTTTTATTTGTCACGGCAGACAAGCATACAGTGAAATGCGGGAGGTCATGCTCGCAGCGATTGTGCAATACAAGTAATAAGAATAAGACATTTGTGCAATAATACAAGTAATAAGAATAAGACATAACAGGTATAATGTACATAAAGTTTACAAAAAGCATGGTACTAAGACATGCTAAGCAGTGTGTGAACCATAGCATGGTCTTTGGGTGAGCCAAGGAACCTTAATATTTGTTTGCGGGCGGGCGGAGGGGGGGGGGGGGGGGGGGTGTGCCTCGCAGGGAGGGGTCGGACTGTGATCGCAGACGTTACTGTAGCCTTTAGTAGGCCTTGTGTTGTGTATGTATGTATGTGACAAATAAACCTCTTGAATCCTGTCATATATTCAATCAGTTTCAGAGAACACATATAGACAACTCACTTGTTGATGTAGTTGTGGTCCGGCCGTCTGCACAGCACATTCCATGATACAAAAAAGTATCCATTTAGTTAGATAGATGATAGATCCAACACTGTCTACAGTATCTCGTGATTATCTCTCAGACTCCTGTTCTGATACGACCGCAGCAGGCGCCGGCACGGTCACCGGGCGTTGTCAGAGATAGTCCCCACCGCAGCAGCACCAGCAGCAGGTGTAACGGTGTCACCTGTAGATGATCCCGCCTCCTGCTGCTGTCAAGTCCATTGACTGCTTCACTTTCATCGTGAAACCAAAATTGGTTAGGCTTACTTGTTGCATTATCCATTCCTGAGTGACCTTATTTACCTGTCAAAACTATCACTGTCATTCTGTCAACAAGTCACAGGTTACAACGTGCGGGTCAAGTTTGATTTGTGCCGTGCGTGCAGGCTGCAGCGCCGCCATGCTCCGAATGGTAATTGCAAAAATAGCATGCATGTTGCCATAATACGTGAATTAGTGCGCAAATCATTAATCATACATCCAAAATAGCATACGTTTATTATTATACACGATGATGATACAGAAAATTACAGAAAAATTAGAAATGCATGGTAAAAGTAGCATTTATTTTCAGTAATTTAGAGACCCCCCAAAAAATCACAAATCATGTTTTCAGGGGAGCTGATGTCTGATCTAAGGGAGCCATGGCTGCCCCAGCTCCCCCGTGGATCGCACCCTGATGCTAAGGTCCTGCGATAGAGCATACACTGTTAGCTACGGATGAGGCACTGGGTCTTATGTACACTACTATACAATGCTATACTATACAATCTACAGTTATACTATATATCCTTATGCTATCTTGCTATATCCATCTATTTACTATACAAGAACCACTCCTGTTCTTTTTAATTTTTTATTTTTTTAAGTGACCTTTTCATTGTGTAAAGTAGGGCTGACCCCTATTAATCGATTAGTCGACTAATCGGTCGAAAGGGGCCGTAGTCGACTGGCCAACTTCTTAGTCGAATATAATTAAAAAAAAAATAATAATAATATTATTTTTTTTTTTATCATTTTCTTCAAAAGAAAAGAGGCCTAGAAGCGTGGCTAACGCTAATGGCACGCATACCAGAGGCTAACTGCCTACGAAAACAGGCACAGAGGCACTGAAAGAGGATTTCACCCATCTAATGAACACACTAGACTAGACAAATATCAAGATGTATCCATCAGTGGACCAATTGCATGCTTTTGCAGAGGACAAGAAGCCTTCAGTCGACTCCTTCAGACATTAAGCACCCCCACAGCCCAAATGGAATGATAAAACAAATTAAAATTAAAAAATTAAAAATATTATATATATATATATATATATATATATATATATTTTACCAATAGTCGACTAACGGCAAATTTTGGCCAATCCTAGTCCACCATCCAAATCCTTAGTCGGGGACAGCCCTAGTGTAAAGTGACCGTTGAGTGTGAGCGTGTGCAGCATGTGTGTGTGTGTTCATGCTAATGTGACTGCTAGTGTGTGAGCGTATACAGTGTGTGTGTTGTGTGTGTGCTCATGTGTGCTTGTGTGTGGAGAGTTCAGTGTTCAAGACTCTGATGGCCTGGGGGAAGAAGCAATTAGGGGTCTTGCTCAAGGACACTTCGGCACGTTGCCCGGGAGGAGCAGGAATCAAACCGGAACCGTCCTCCCCCCTGATACTATTATTACTACTCTATTATTATTACTATTTCTATTATTGTCTTTTCCCTGCCTGTACCCCCCCTCCCCCATGCTGCTATGACACTTGAATTTCCCAAAGGGGATCAATAAAGGAACACTTGACTTGTCCTGGACTATTGGAGAACGAAGTCGAATACACACAACATGCACACACAACATGCACACAACACACACACACACACACATACAACATGCACACAATATGGACACACAATACATACTGTACATACTACAGGACTACCCGTCCAAAACTAGAAACACAACACATCTTCAAACAATATCAGAAATGAAGAAAGAAAGAAAGAAAAATTCTAACCTACATACTGTCTTCATTTTTGCTAACTAAGGAATCTACCGTGCCTATATTACTACCTACCATGTTAATATGTATATACTGTACTATGCACTCAAGACTGTAGCACCCAAGTTCAACACTGTTTGATGAACAATCTTACTTTACCCGTAGTTGCCATCAATTTTTTTGTATTATATTAATTTTTTTATGTCACTCAAACCTACATTTCATTGTGGTAAACCTCATATTTTTATATTCAGAGGTAATTATATAGTTTACACTGTTTATTTTTCTCATATTTATCATTATATGCTGTCGGGTCGTCTGACCCGTTCCTGGCAGGAATTAGTGGCATTTTCTCCATGGCTGTGCTAGTGTTAACTCCCCCCCCCCCCCCAGGTGTAACTTCACTATAGAGGGATCTGATCTATTCGGCAGCTTTCTAACCTGTGAGGGGGACGCAGAGTGGACGTAACCACCAGGCTTACTAACCTGTGAGGGGGACGCAGAGTGGACGTAACCACCAGGCTTACTAACCTGTGAGGGGGACGCAGAGTGGACGTAACCACCAGGCTTACTAACCTGTGAGGGGGACGCAGAGTGGACGTAACCACCAGGCTTACTAACCTGTGAGGGGGACGCAGAGCGGACATAACCAGGCTTACTAACCTGTGAGGGGGACGCAGAGTGGACGTAACCACCAGGCTTTCTAACCTGTGAGGGGGACGCAGAGTGGACGTAACCACCAGGCTTACTAACCTGTGAGGGGGACGCAGAGCGGACATAACCAGGCTTACTAACCTGTGAGGGGGACGCAGAGTGGACGTAACCAGGCTTACTAACCTGTGAGGGGGACGCAGAGTGGACGTAACCACCAGGCTTACTAACCTGTGAGGGGGACGCAGAGTGGACGTAACCACCAGGCTTACTAACCTGTGAGGGGGACGCAGAGTGGACGTAACCACCAGGCTTACTAACCTGTGAGGGGGACGCAGAGTGGACGTAACCACCAGGCTTACTAACCTGTGAGGGGGACGCAGAGTGGACGTAACCACCAGGCTTACTAACCTGTGAGGGGGACGCAGAGTGGACATAACCAGGCTTACTAACCTGTGAGGGGGACGCAGAGTGGACGTAACCACCAGGCTTACTAACCTGTGAGGGGGACGCAGAGTGGACGTAACCACCAGGCTTACTAACCTGTGAGGGGGACGCAGAGCGGACATAACCAGGCTTACTAACCTGTGAGGGGGACGCAGAGTGGACGTAACCAGGCTTACTAACCTGTGAGGGGGACGCAGAGTGGACGTAACCACCAGGCTTACTAACCTGTGAGGGGGACGCAGAGTGGACGTAACCACCAGGCTTACTAACCTGTGAGGGGGACGCAGAGTGGACGTAACCACCAGGCTTACTAACCTGTGAGGGGGACGCAGAGTGGACGTAACCACCAGGCTTACTAACCTGTGAGGGGGACGCAGAGTGGACATAACCAGGCTTACTAACCTGTGAGGGGGACGCAGAGTGGACGTAACCACCAGGCTTACTAACCTGTGAGGGGGACGCAGAGTGGACGTAACCACCAGGCTTACTAACCTGTGAGGGGGACGCAGAGTGGACGTAACCACCAGGCTTACTAACCTGTGAGGGGGACGCAGAGTGGACGTAACCACCAGGCTTACTAACCTGTGAGGGGGACGCAGAGCGGACATAACCAGGCTTACTAACCTGTGAGGGGGACGCAGAGTGGACGTAACCACCAGGCTTACTAACCTGTGAGGGGGACGCAGAGTGGACGTAACCACCAGGCTTACTAACCTGTGAGGGGGACGCAGAGTGGACATAACCAGGCTTACTAACCTGTGAGGGGGACGCAGAGTGGACGTAACCACCAGGCTTACTAACCTGTGAGGGGGACGCAGAGTGGACGTAACCACCAGGCTTACTAACCAGACACGTCGTGCTCTGTGATTAGGGCGGGCCGATATGGCCGAAATTCTACGCCCATATCACAATATTTCTCTTGGTTTTGACGGTAGAATTGGTTGGTTACAAGGTGATATATCTTTTCAATGTCTTGCCCAAGGTGGGGTGCAGCCTCATGCCTGCACCATCAAAAGAACCCCCACCTCTGGCCCGGCCCGACCGAGGTCATCAGTCACACCTTTTAGAGGTCAGCGGTTTCAGAGGTTAATGGTTGAACTTTGGTCACGTCGTGTCGCGGGATTTGAGGGCAGCGCGCCACCTTCAGTTACTCAGACATTAGTGAGCGTTTGTCCTCTGGAAACAATGACTCTCATTGCCCACCATTACTCAGAGAGCCCGTTCCGTTTTTGTCCCGAACGAGATATTTTCCAAAGAAAAAATCAAAAATCGTTTCAAGCTGATCCAATGTTTTTATATTACAAAGTATCATGCCGTTTAGGAGCTTCTGAATCAGAGGGTGGTGACCAGTGGAATACCACGGCTGCTGTCTATTCAGCTCGAGGGGAGCCTTGCTCATGTTGACAAATGGAAACTGAGCCATATGGTAATATAGCAATCACTTTGTGTGGATTGCATTTTGGAATTTTACATTTAACCCCTGAGGGGCCAATCAAACAAAACCAAACCAAGGTCACAAATTTGAGACCAGAAATACCTCTCCTGGCTGCTGTGGACATTTCCTTTTGTTAACACCTCTGTACCCTCCTTCCTTCACCCCTCACCGCTTACCTGGTCATCCCTTCCCCTGCACCCTTTTCATCCCAGGTAGTTTATAAGGTGACCCCCCCCCCCCCCCCCCACAGAGAGAGGGCGCGGCTGCTTGACCCAATTCTCCTGACCAGAGAGCATCAAGTCCTCTACTGAACTCCTAATCTAAACTGTGTTTGATTTACCGTGTTTTAACAGTACATGTGTATCAACGAGATGATCTGATCACACGCGTAATTAGTCCCTCACACTGCAAATCAATCCAACGGTGAAACCTCGCACAGCCAGAGGACGGCGGACGGCAGAGGCGGACAAACGATGTCTTGACTCTGAAAAGAAGAGTCATCTATGTTGTGGCCAATATCAGCTCCTGAACTGACAAATAAACAATAACTTTAGATGAACGTAAACACAGAGGACACTGCAGTCACAGTTTATGAGCCGGCTAATTTGTGAGCAGATGATAATGGGGGCGAGGAGGAGGTGAAGGAGAGTAATATATATATATATTTTTTTTTGTGATTTTTCTCCCATCCCAATTTGACCTCTCGTGCCAATGCTCCCTCCCCTGTCCTGATCGTTGCTCGCATGTGCCCCCAACTGGCCGTTCATAGGTAGGATATAAGCCCATCACATGTCCCCTCCGATACATGTGGAGGCAGCCAGTCACATCTTTTCACCTGCCAGCACGGGCTCTCATTGGTGAGGTGTAACGTGTGGGAGGCTCACACTGCCCCCGCCATTTTCCTGTCTTTGCTGTGCAGGCGCCCTGACCGACCTTTAGGAGTCGCTGTTTACAACGACCAGATTACCACCCATCGACTTCCCTCCCGCTGACTCTGCCAATTGAGTCAGTATGACGGCCGACCCAAGCTGACAGCTGGATTCGATACCGGTGTCTCTTGCATTGGTGACGAGCGCAATGTCCGCTGCGCCACCCAGCCGCCCAGAGTCATTTCTTCTTATGCTTTCAAACACAGACCGGTTTTTCCTTGTACAGAAGTATCACCCCAAATACCTATAAGGTAAACACCTCACTGTCCCTCCACTGACCACCTCCATTCCATTTTTGTATTCACAGAGTGATCCCGCCACAGGATTGTGATTAATGCCAATCTAGAGTGACATAAAAGTTGCATGAATTCCGACATAACGCATTGCAAAATAAATCAATTGACCAAATCTGACCTGTATCTGATTTACTGTAGGACCAGTGGACCACAAAGTGGCCCCGAATCAGAATTGAAGAGATCCAACGTGATGACTTATGCTGTTCACACAGATCTGAGTCACATTATGAGCAGATTTGGGCCACTTTTGCCTGCAATCTGAACATAGTAGGGGTGTAAAGGTACATGTATCCGTACCGAACCGAACCGTTTCAGTGTGTACCGTACCGCACCGAACGGCTGTGTAGTGTACCGAACGAATACAACGGTATGCTAACCACTAACGACCGCCCACCGGGGGCTGTTTTTTTCACAATCTAATATTATTATTATTATTTAAAAAAAAATGTACAAGTCGATTATTAATTTGAATATCGAATATTCGTTGACAGCCCTACAAGTACAATTAGTTATTGCACACTACATCACCCCTGAGTGGAACATGGAAAGCCAAACTTTCCCCCACTGTACCGAAAACCCGTACCGAACCGTGACTTCAAAACCGAGGTACGTACCGTACCGTGGTTTTTGTGTACCGTTACACCCCTAGAACATAGCCATCAGTGGCGTCGTTAGCCCTGGGCTTCCGGGGCTTTAGCCCTGGGCTTCCGGGGCTTTAGCCCCGGATGTTTTTCTCCTAGCCCCGGATAACAAATAAATAAAATTTTTTTTTTTTTTTTTTTTTTTTTTTTACTTTTTTTTTTTTTTTTACTTTTTTTTTTTAAGATGTCAGCATCCCCATTGTCTGTGCTGAATGTTTGTTATTGTTTGGTATTTTTGTTTTGTTTTTAGTACTTTTAAACATCCATTTTTAGTAAGTAGTTTTCATTTGATCCTATAATTTTTTCATTCACCGATTTGTGGACTTTTTTTTAGTGTCCTGAGAGGCGCCTTAAAAATCAAATGCATTATTATTATTATTATTATTATTATTATTATTATTATTATTATTATTATTATTATTATTATTATTATTATTATTATTATTATTATTATTATTATTATTATTATTATTATTATTATTATTATTATTATTATTATTATTATTATTATTATTATTATTATTATTATTATTATTATTATTATCATCCAGGAGGGAAAAGACACTTTGGATAGTAGGGACTGCATCTCTGCCTGTCCTGACCAGGAAACACTTTGCAACTGTGATCTCCTCTGGCAATAGTTGGATATTGTAATGTGTGGCGAGGGGTTGCAGCAATTCCACTGAGAGAAACTGGTCTGAGGCTGGATAACATGCCTGTATGCCTCTCATAAGTTGTTATCCAACTCATGAGAACCTGCTCTCAAGCTCTTGCAGCATTCTGTCGACGACTGGATAGAACAGTCTCTGTCTCAGCTGATCTCCTGAGCTGAGGTCTGAGCTTGTGCCACAAGATGACTCAACTACATACTCGTCCATCCTTTTCTGCTTCCTCCTTTGGCTGGTAGTATGTTCCTCAATCCAAAGGCCATTACATATGGCCTTTGTCCTGTCATACATGTCCATTGCCATCTCTGAGGTGCAATAACCTTTGAGTGTGTCCTGCACTGTGCTTTTAAATAGTACAGTAGCACTTTAACGCAGCAGCACCTGGAGCCATCCATACCCATGTCCAGTGTCAACTGACAAAGTCATGCTCATGATACTGTGATAAACTATAATAAGCTTTAATCGAACCCTGGTTCATGTCCTTGGATAGTCCGGTTGGTTTGGGGTGGTGTGAAAGCTCATTCACTCTTGCAAGTGAACCCTGCTGCGGTTCATTTGAGATGTGAATGCAAAGCGGACCAAAGGCAGGAAAATACCCCAAAATCTAATTTTTTTTTTTATGAGAAGACTGAAACATATGTATGTAATGAAACACACTGTTACAAAGGATCAGATTAAACCGAATATATATATTTATTGATTGATATATATTGCATAGTATTTGTATATCGTTTGATATCCCTTGTATATTCCTTGTACATATACACGGAATATCCCTTTAGCCCAGACCATAATATTTCATTCTCCTATTGGACAGCGGTCCACAGGCGCCAGAGCCATGCCTCCGGAGTCAGGTTCAAAGTCACCGTCAAGACATGTCTGTGCATGCCCGGCCTTGCCCAGGGATACGAGACAGAAATGAGGTTGGCACTTAGTCAGAAGTCTTAGAGTTACCCAATAAGTTGAAGCCTCACCCACGATACTCCGTGCGGTGAAGTATGGCCTGTTTTGGCCCCAAATAGAGCATTGAGACCGCGTGCGAATTAATAACTGAATTGTCAGAGTTTGGCGCTATACCGTCGAGTGCGACATATTTCTATTAAGTCAGTAATAGTCTATTTGTGTATAGTGTATCGTGCGGCTAAAGTTCTACAGTGACCAGCATCACCAACGCTTCCTCGTACCAGCTAGAGTGCTTATCCAGGCTGGGCTGCTTTCATGGCGCTTTCACCCGAGGAGACCTAGACGAGAACCGTGTGGACATGTACACTGGATTAATCTACCCGACGACTACATAGCCCTTTGCGGCTGGATTATATTTGTTTTGGTCCTGTGATTTATGGAGCAGAGAATCGCCGACGCCTACACGTGTTGGATTTACCCTGTGAGGAGACCAGTCGAGTCTGCGCCTCAGAGAGCCTGAGGCCGGCTAGCTTTCTTCACTGTGGAGCTACAGTCTACGGAGAACAGCTGTATTCGTCTGTGGATCAAGAGGCTATTGCACCGTCTCCTGTACTTGGAGTCTCCTTAGTCATCGTTGACCAGACTCTCTACTACCGACAGATCCTCTACCCCTGCTGGCTTACAACCGGGGGGACCCTTCCAGTATCTCCCGCTATATATTACTAGTGTACCATAGATATAATTCCCTAAGATTCAGGTTGTATAATTACCTCCTGCGTAACCAGAGAATGGACATTCATTATTGATTTGCCTACGCATATTCCTTTGCCTTATAAGCGCATCCAAAGTATAATAGAGAAGTATATTATGTACCTTTTGCTGCAATAAATACTTGATTATACCTTTGTGTGGAACCGATTCAATGTGGGAAGTGTTCATCATATTTATATATCATGTACTGTATGGCCAGTAATTAAAGTACATAAAGCGGTAGTGGTTTAATGATACCATACTTATCAATACAGTCAGGGAATTGTACCCCTCAGTTACACAATACAGTTTTTTTTCGATTGCTTAAGCATGATTTTGAAAAGCATGATAGCACAACCACACACACAATTATCAGAATACCTCAGATCCTTTGCTAAATTAAACACTTGTCAAAACCATACACTAATTTATAAAAACTACATTTTGTTACCATATGAAACACACGTTTCATATGACTTAATTCTGTTTGAACCAGTTACACACACTGCTGTGCTTAACCTAAAACACATTTAGCAATTCTACTTCTCAGTGATTAGAGTACTGTAAGTGAAGTACGCAGAGAATGTGCAAATATACAATAAATTCACCAAACACTACACAAGACCAATGCTGTAGACTGATGAAAATATAATTTATTTATCTACATATACCCAAGTCAATGATGCAGACTGATGAAAAAAAATATTTTCTCTCCATATAACCAAATCACTGATGCAGACTGATGAAAATATAAATGTTCTCTCCATATAACCAAATCAGTCAACATTTCAACATGGAGAATCACAACAAAACATGTCCCAGTTTTCATGCTACTATGTGCATAACCTGTAAGCTCAGAAAATATCAGACAAACATAAAATACTGTATCCAGTGCAGGTTAAAATTACAGTAAAACAAAAACAATTTAGATTTTTTTAATAGAGTACAGAAAATACTAGACATTATCTCTTTGCCTACCTGGATCTGGCAAGAGAATTTTTTGTTGTGATTCTCCATGTTGACATGTTGACTGATTTGGGAAAATGGGAGAAAATGTATATTTTCATCAGTCTGCATCATTGGTTGTCTTGTGTAGTGTTTGGTGAATGAATTGTATATTTTCACGTTCTCTGTGTACAGTACTTCACTCTCCTTCCATGTTGGTTGAAGACAGGTGAACTCACCTGCTGCATTTTTATAGTGCTTAAACCTGATTGGTGTATCTACAATTAAGCAATGGTGTGTTTGTGCATCTGATGGCTGCGTTTAACCAATTGGCTCATATGTGTGGTAATTTGACATTCTGTGTCTAATGTAATGCAAGTGTGTTTAGTGTTTTGCAAATCACTGTGTGTATTGTTTTGCAAAAAGTGTGAGGCTGACATTGTGCTTATAGGGGTGCAAATCTGGGCCTATGTTTTGCTCCTTGAGTGTAAGGTTTTGATAATTGTGTAATACTTTTGATTTGAGTGTTTATGCAATTGATGGAGGATGAGGTCAGAGAGGTAGAGGTGATGGAGGAGGAGGAGGTCAGAGAGGTGGAGGTGATGGAGGAGGAGGTCAGAGAGGTAGAGGTGATGGAGGAGGAGGTCAGAGAGGTAGAGGTGATGGAGGAGGAGGTCAGAGAGGTAGAGGTGATGGAGGAGGAGGAGGTCAGAGAGGTAGAGGTGATGGAGGAGGTCAGAGAGGTAGAGGTGATGGAGGAGGAGGTCAGAGAGGTGGAGGTGATGGAGGAGGAGGTCAGAGAGGTAGAGGTGATGGAGGAGGAGGTCAGGGAGGTAGAGGTGATGGAGGAGGAGGTCAGAGAGGTAGAGGTGATGGAGGAGGAGGAGGTCAGAGAGGTGGAGGTGATGGAGGAGGAGGTCAGAGAGGTAGAGGTGATGGAGGAGGAGGTCAGGGAGGTAGAGGTGATGGAGGAGGAGGTCAGAGAGGTAGAGGTGATGGAGGAGGAGGAGGTCAGAGAGGTAGAGGTGATGGAGGAGGAGGAGGTCAGAGAGGTAGAGGTGATGGAGGAGGAGGAGGTCAGAGAGGTAGAGGTGATGGAGGAGGAGCTCAGAGAGGTAGAGGTGATGGAGGAGGAGGTCAGAGAGGTAGAGGTGATGGAGGAGGAGGTCAGAAAGGTAGAGGTGATGGAGGAGGAGGTCAGAGAGGTAGAGGTGGTGGAGGAGGAGGAGGTCAGAGAGGTAGAGGTGATGGAGGAGGAGGTCAGAGAGGTAGAGGTGATGGAGGAGGAGGTCAGAGAGGTAGAGGTGATGGAGGAGGAGGTCAGAGAGGTAGAGGTGATGGAGGAGGAGGAGGTCAGAGAGGTAGAGGTGATGGAGGAGGAGGAGGTCAGAGAGGTAGAGGTGATGGAGGAGGAGGTCAGAGAGGTAGAGGTGATGGAGGAGGAGGTCAGAGAGGTAGAGGTGGAGGAGGAGGAGGTCAGAGAGGTAGAGGTGATGGAGGAGGAGGTCAGAGAGGTGGAGGTGATGGAGGAGGAGGTCAGAGAGGTAGAGGTGGAGGAGGAGGAGGTCAGAGAGGTAGAGGTGATGGAGGAGGAGGTCAGAGAGGTAGAGGTGATGGAGGAGGAGGTCAGAGAGGTAGAGGTGATGGAGGAGGAGGTCAGAGAGGTGGAGGTGATGGAGGAGGAGGACAGAGAGGTAGAGGTGATGGAGGAGGAGGTCAGAGAGGTAGAGGTGATGGAGGAGGAGGTCAGACAGGTAGAGGTGGAGGAGGAGGAGGTCAGAGAGGTAGAGGTGATGGAGGAGGAGGACAGAGAGGTGGAGGTGATGGAGGAGGAGGTCAGAGAGGTAGAGGTGATGGAGGAGGAGGTCAGAGAGGTAGAGGTGATGGAGGAGGAGGAGGTCAGAGAGGTTGAGGTGATGGAGGAGGAGGTCAGAGAGGTAGAGGTGATGGAGGAGGAGGTCAGAGAGGTGGAGGTGATGGAGGAGGAGGAGGTCAGAGAGGTAGAGGTGGAGGAGGAGGAGGTCAGAGAGGTGGAGGTGATGGAGGAGGAGGAGGTCAGAGAGGTAGAGGTGATGGAGGAGGTCAGAGAGGTAGAGGTGATGGAGGAGGAGGTCAGAGAGGTAGAGGTGATGGAGGAGGAGGTCAGAGAGGTAGAGGTGATGGAGGAGGAGGTCAGAGAGGTAGAGGTGATGGAGGAGGAGGTCAGAGAGGTAGAGGTGATGGAGGAGGAGGTCAGAGAGGTAGAGGTGATGGAGGAGGAGGTCAGAGAGGTAGAGGTGGAGGAGGAGGAGGTCAGAGAGGTAGAGGTGATGGAGGAGGAGGTCAGAGAGGTAGAGGTGATGGAGGAGGAGGACAGAGAGGTAGAGGTGATGGAGGAGGAGGAGGTCAGAGAGGTAGAGGTGATGGAGGAGGAGGTCAGAGAGGTAGAGGTGATGGAGGAGGAGGTCAGAGAGGTAGAGGTGATGGAGGAGGAGGTCAGAGAGGTAGAGGTGATGGAGGAGGAGGTCAGAGAGGTAGAGGTGATGGAGGAGGAGGAGGTCAGAGAGGTAGAGGTGGTGGAGGAGGAGGTCAGAGAGGTAGAGGTGATGGAGGAGGAGGTCAGAGAGGTAGAGGTGATGGAGGAGGAGGTCAGAGAGGTGGAGGTGATGGAGGAGGAGGTCAGAGAGGTAGAGGTGATGGAGGAGGAGGAGGTCAGAGAGGTAGAGGTGATGGAGGAGGAGGTCAGAGAGGTAGAGGTGATGGAGGAGGAGGAGGTCAGAGAGGTAGAGGTGATGGAGGAGGAGGAGGTCAGAGAGGTAGAGGTGATGGAGGAGGAGGAGGTCAGAGAGGTAGAGGTGATGGAGGAGGAGGTCAGAGAGGTAGAGGTGATGGAGGAGGAGGTCAGAGAGGTAGAGATGATGGAGGAGGAGGTCAGAGAGGTAGAGGTGATGGAGGAGGAGGAGGTCAGAGAGGTAGAGGTGATGGAGGAGGAGGTCAGAGAGGTAGAGGTGATGGAGGAGGAGGTCAGAGAGGTAGAGGTGATGGAGGAGGAGGTCAGAGAGGTAGAGGTGATGGAGGAGGAGGAGGTCAGAGAGGTAGAGGTGATGGAGGAGGAGGTCAGAGAGGTAGAGGTGATGGAGGAGGAGGTCAGAAAGGTAGAGGTGATGGAGGAGGAGGTCAGGGAGGTAGAGGTGATGGAGGAGGAGGAGGTCAGAGAGGTAGAGGTGATGGAGGAGGAGGAGGTCAGAGAGGTAGAGGTGATGGAGGAGGTCAGAGAGGTAGAGGTGATGGTGGAGGAGGTCAGAGAGGTAGAGGTGATGGAGGAGGAGGTCAGAGAGGTAGAGGTGATGGAGGAGGAGGTCAGAGAGGTAGAGGTGATGGAGGAGGAGGTCAGAGAGGTGGAGGTGATGGAGGAGGAGGTCAGAGAGGTAGGGGTGATGGAGGAGGAGGTCAGAGAGGTAGAGGTGATGGAGGAGGAGGTCAGAGAGGTGGAGGTGATGGAGGAGGAGGAGGTCAGAGAGGTAGAGGTGATGGAGGAGGAGGTCAGAGAGGTAGAGGTGATGGAGGAGGAGGAGGTCAGAGAGGTGGAGGTGATGGAGGAGGAGGAGGTCAGAGAGGTAGAGGTGATGGAGGAGGAGGTCAGAGAGGTAGAGGTGGAGGAGGAGGAGGTCAGAGAGGTGGAGGTGATGGAGGAGGAGGTCAGAGAGGTAGAGGTGATGGAGGAGGTCAGAGAGGTAGAGGTGATGGAGGAGGAGGTCAGAGAGGTAGAGGTGATGGAGGAGGAGGTCAGAGAGGTAGAGGTGATGGAGGAGGAGGTCAGAGAGGTAGAGGTGATGGAGGAGGAGGTCAGAGAGGTAGAGGTGATGGAGGAGGAGGTCAGAGAGGTAGAGGTGATGGAGGAGGAGGAGGTCAGAGAGGTAGAGGTGATGGAGGAGGAGGTCAGAGAGGTAGAGGTGATGGAGGAGGAGGTCAGAGAGGTAGAGGTGATGGAGGAGGAGGTCAGAGAGGTAGAGGTGGAGGAGGAGGAGGTCAGAGAGGTAGAGGTGATGGAGGAGGAGGACAGAGAGGTAGAGGTGATGGAGGAGGAGGAGGTCAGAGAGGTAGAGGTGATGGAGGAGGAGGTCAGAGAGGTAGATGTGATGGAGGAGGAGGTCAGAGAGGTAGAGGTGATGGAGGAGGAGGTCAGAGAGGTAGAGGTGATGGAGGAGGAGGAGGTCAGAGAGGTAGAGGTGATGGAGGAGGAGGAGGTCAGAGAGGTAGAGGTGATGGAGGAGGAGGAGGTCAGAGAGGTAGAGGTGATGGAGGAGGAGGTCAGAGAGGTAGAGGTGATGGTGGAGGAGGTCAGAGAGGTAGAGGTGATGGAGGAGGAGGTCAGAGAGGTAGATGTGATGGAGGAGGAGGTCAGAGAGGTAGAGGTGATGGAGGAGGAGGTCAGAGAGGTAGAGGTGATGGAGGAGGAGGAGGTCAGAGAGGTAGAGGTGATGGAGGAGGAGGAGGTCAGAGAGGTAGAGGTGATGGAGGAGGAGGAGGTCAGAGAGGTAGAGGTGATGGAGGAGGAGGTCAGAGAGGTAGAGGTGATGGAGGAGGAGGTCAGAGAGGTAGAGGTGATGGAGGAGGAGGTCAGAGAGGTAGAGGTGATGGAGGAGGAGGTCAGAGAGGTAGAGGTGATGGAGGAGGAGGTCAGAGAGGTGGAGGTGATGGAGGAGGAGGTCAGAGAGGTAGAGGTGATGGAGGAGGAGGTCAGAGAGGTAGAGGTGATGGAGGAGGAGGTCAGAGAGGTAGAGGTGATGGAGGAGGAGGAGGTCAGAGAGGTAGAGGTGATGGAGGAGGAGGAGGTCAGAGAGGTAGAGGTGATGGAGGAGGAGGTCAGAGAGGTAGAGGTGATGGAGGAGGAGGTCAGAGAGGTAGAGGTGATGGAGGAGGAGGTCAGAGAGGTAGAGGTGATGGAGGAGGTCAGAGAGGTAGAGGTGATGGAGGAGGAGGTCAGAGAGGTAGAGGTGATGGAGGAGGAGGTCAGAGAGGTAGAGGTGATGGAGGAGGAGGTCAGAGAGGTAGAGGTGATGGAGGAGGAGGTCAGAGAGGTAGAGGTGATGGAGGAGGTCAGAGAGGTAGAGGTGATGGAGGAGGAGGTCAGAGAGGTAGAGGTGATGGAGGAGGAGGTCAGAGAGGTAGAGGTGGAGGAGGAGGTCAGAGAGGTAGAGGTGATGGAGGAGGAGGTCAGAAAGGTAGAGGTGATGGAGGAGGAGGTCAGAGAGGTAGAGGTGATGGAGGAGGAGGTCAGAGAGGTAGAGGTGATGGAGGAGGAGGTCAGAGAGGTGGAGGTGATGGAGGAGGAGGTCAGAGAGGTGGAGGTGATGGAGGAGGAGGAGGTCAGAGAGGTAGAGGTGATGGAGGAGGAGGAGGTCAGAGAGGTAGAGGTGATGGAGGAGGAGGAGGTCAGAGAGGTGGAGGTGATGGAGGAGGAGGAGGTCAGAGAGGTAGAGGTGATGGAGGAGGAGGTCAGAGAGGTAGAGGTGATGGAGGAGGAGGAGGTCAGAGAGGTAGAGGTGATGGAGGAGGAGGTCAGAGAGGTGGAGGTGATGGAGGAGGAGGTCAGAGAGGTAGAGGTGATGGAGGAGGAGGTCAGAGAGGTAGAGGTGATGGAGGAGGAGGTCAGAGAGGTAGAGGTGATGGAGGAGGAGGTCAGAGAGGTAGAGGTGATGGAGGAGGTCAGAGAGGTAGAGGTGATGGAGGAGGAGGTCAGAGAGGTAGAGGTGATGGAGGAGGAGGAGGTCAGAGAGGTAGAGGTGATGGAGGAGGAGGTCAGAGAGGTAGAGGTGATGGAGGAGGAGGTCAGAGAGGTAGAGGTGATGGAGGAGGAGGTCAGAGAGGTAGAGGTGATGGAGGAGGAGGTCAGAGAGGTAGAGGTGATGGAGGAGGAGGTCAGAGAGGTAGAGGTGATGGAGGAGGAGGTCAGAGAGGTAGAGGTGATGGAGGAGGAGGTCAGAGAGGTGGAGGTGATGGAGGAGGTCAGAGAGGTAGAGGTGATGGAGGAGGAGGTCAGAGAGGTAGAGGTGATGGAGGAGGAGGTCAGAGAGGTAGAGGTGATGGAGGAGGAGGTCAGAGAGGTAGAGGTGATGGAGGAGGAGGTCAGAGAGGTAGAGGTGATGGAGGAGGAGGAGGTCAGAGAGGTAGAGGTGATGGAGGAGGAGGTCAGAGAGGTAGAGGTGATGGAGGAGGAGGTCAGAGAGGTAGAGGTGATGGAGGAGGAGGTCAGAGAGGTAGAGGTGATGGAGGAGGAGGTCAGAGAGGTAGAGGTGATGGAGGAGGAGGTCAGAGAGGTAGAGGTGATGGAGGAGGAGGTCAGAGAGGTGGAGGTGATGGAGGAGGTCAGAGAGGTAGAGGTGATGGAGGAGGTCAGAGAGGTAGAGGTGATGGAGGAGGAGGTCAGAGAGGTAGAGGTGATGGTGGAGGAGGAGGTCAGAGAGGTAGAGGTGATGGAGGAGGAGGTCAGAGAGGTAGAGGTGGAGGAGGAGGAGGTCAGAGAGGTAGAGGTGATGGAGGAGGAGGTCAGAGAGGTAGAGGTGGTGGAGGAGGAGGTCAGAGAGGTAGAGGTGATGGAGGAGGAGGTCAGAGAGGTAGAGGTGATGGAGGAGGAGGTCAGAGAGGTAGAGGTGGTGGAGGAGGTCAGAGAGGTAGAGGTGATGGAGGAGGAGGAGGTCAGAGAGGTAGAGGTGATGGAGGAGGAGGTCAGAGAGGTAGAGGTGATGGAGGAGGAGGTCAGAGAGGTAGAGGTGATGGAGGAGGAGGACAGAGAGGTAGAGGTGATGGAGGAGGAGGAGGTCAGAGAGGTAGAGGTGATGGAGGAGGAGGTCAGAGAGGTAGAGGTGATGGAGGAGGAGGTCAGAGAGGTAGAGGTGATGGAGGAGGAGGACAGAGAGGTAGAGGTGATGGAGGAGGAGGAGGTCAGAGAGGTAGAGGTGATGGAGGAGGAGGTCAGAGAGGTAGAGGTGATGGAGGAGGAGGTCAGAGAGGTAGAGGTGATGGAGGAGGAGGAGGTCAGAGAGGTAGAGGTGATGGAGGAGGAGGAGGTCAGAGAGGTAGAGGTGATGGAGGAGGAGGTCAGAGAGGTAGAGGTGATGGAGGAGGAGGTCAGAGAGGTAGAGGTGATGGAGGAGGAGGTCAGAGAGGTAGAGGTGATGGAGGAGGAGGTCAGAGAGGTAGAGGTGATGGAGGAGGAGGTCAGAGAGGTAGAGGTGATGGAGGAGGAGGTCAGAGAGGTGGAGGTGATGGAGGAGGAGGTCAGAGAGGTAGAGGTGATGGAGGAGGAGGTCAGAGAGGTAGAGGTGATGGAGGAGGAGGTCAGAGAGGTGGAGGTGATGGAGGAGGAGGTCAGAGAGGTAGAGGTGATGGAGGAGGCGGTCAGAGAGGTGGAGGTGATGGAGGAGGAGGTCAGAGAGGTGGAGGTGATGGAGGAGGAGGAGGTCAGAGAGGTAGAGGTGATGGAGGAGGAGGTCAGAGAGGTAGAGGTGATGGAGGAGGAGGTCAGAGAGGTAGAGGTGATGGAGGAGGAGGTCAGAGAGGTAGAGGTGATGGAGGAGGAGGTCAGAGAGGTAGAGGTGATGGAGGAGGAGGTCAGAGAGGTAGAGGTGATGGAGGAGGAGGTCAGAGAGGTAGAGGTGATGGAGGAGGAGGAGGTCAGAGAGGTAGAGGTGATGGAGGAGGAGGTCAGAGAGGTGGAGGTGATGGAGGAGGAGGTCAGAGAGGTAGAGGTGATGGAGGAGGAGGAGGTCAGAGAGGTGGAGGTGATGGAGGAGGAGGTCAG
This sequence comes from Notolepis coatsorum, assembly GCF_963971535.1. Taxonomy (NCBI): domain Eukaryota; kingdom Metazoa; phylum Chordata; class Actinopteri; order Aulopiformes; family Paralepididae; genus Notolepis; species Notolepis coatsorum. The sequence continues at coordinate 133,107,180 of NC_140175.1, read as the reverse complement.
AGAGGTAGATGTGATGGAGGAGGAGGTCAGAGAGGTAGAGGTGATGGAGGAGGAGGTCAGAGAGGTGGAGGTGATGGAGGAGGAGGTCAGAGAGGTAGATGTGATGGAGGAGGAGGAGGTCAGAGAGGTAGAGGTGATGGAGGAGGAGGAGGTCAGAGAGGTAGAGGTGATGGAGGAGGAGGAGGTCAGAGAGGTAGAGGTGATGGAGGAGGAGGTCAGAGAGGTAGAGGAGGTGGAGGAGGAGGTCAGAGAGGTAGAGGTGATGGAGGAGGAGGTCAGAGAGGTAGAGGTGATGGAGGAGGAGGTCAGAGAGGTAGAGGTGATGGAGGAGGAGGAGGTCAGAGAGGTAGAGGTGATGGAGGAGGAGGTCAGAGAGGTAGAGGTGATGGAGGAGGAGGTCAGAGAGGTAGAGGTGATGGAGGAGGAGGAGGTCAGAGAGGTAGAGGTGATGGAGGAGGAGGTCAGAGAGGTAGAGGAGGTGGAGGAGGAGGTCAGAGAGGTAGAGGTGATGGAGGAGGAGGTCAGAGAGGTAGAGGTGATGGAGGAGGAGGTCAGAGAGGTAGAGGTGATGGAGGAGGAGGTCAGAGAGGTAGAGGTGATGGAGGAGGAGGTCAGAGAGGTAGAGGTGATGGAGGAGGAGGTCAGAGAGGTAGAGGTGATGGAGGAGGAGGTCAGAGAGGTGGAGGTGATGGAGGAGGTCAGAGAGGTAGAGGTGATGGAGGAGGAGGTCAGAGAGGTAGAGGTGGTGGAGGAGGAGGAGGTCAGAGAGGTAGAGGTGATGGAGGAGGAGGTCAGAGAGGTGGAGGTGATGGAGGAGGTCAGAGAGGTAGAGGTGATGGAGGAGGAGGTCAGAGAGGTAGAGGTGATGGAGGAGGAGGTCAGAGAGGTGGAGGTGATGGAGGAGGAGGAGGTCAGAGAGGTAGAGGTGATGGAGGAGGAGGTCAGAGAGGTAGAGGTGGTGGAGGAGGAGGAGGTCAGAGAGGTAGAGGTGATGGAGGAGGAGGTCAGAGAGGTAGAGGTGATGGAGGAGGAGGTCAGAGAGGTAGAGGTGATGGAGGAGGAGGTCAGAGAGGTAGAGGTGATGGAGGAGGAGGTCAGAGAGGTAGAGGTGATGGAGGAGGAGGTCAGAGAGGTAGAGGTGATGGAGGAGGAGGAGGTCAGAGAGGTAGAGGTGATGGAGGAGGAGGTCAGAGAGGTAGAGGTGATGGAGGAGGAGGAGGTCAGAGAGGTAGAGGTGATGGAGGAGGAGGAGGTCAGAGAGGTAGAGGTGATGGAGGAGGAGGTCAGAGAGGTAGAGGTGGAGGAGGAGGAGGTCAGAGAGGTAGAGGTGATGGAGGAGGAGGAGGTCAGAGAGGTGGAGGTGATGGAGGAGGAGGTCAGAGAGGTAGAGGTGATGGAGGAGGAGGTCAGAGAGGTAGAGGTGATGGAGGAGGAGGAGGTCAGAGAGGTAGAGGTGATGGAGGAGGAGGTCAGAGAGGTAGAGGTGATGGAGGAGGAGGTCAGAGAGGTAGAGGTGATGGAGGAGGAGGAGGTCAGAGAGGTGGAGGTGATGGAGGAGGAGGTCAGAGAGGTAGAGGTGATGGAGGAGGAGGTCAGAGAGGTAGAGGTGATGGAGGAGGAGGTCAGAGAGGTGGAGGTGATGGAGGAGGAGGAGGTCAGAGAGGTAGAGGTGATGGAGGAGGTCAGAGAGGTAGAGGTGATGGAGGAGGAGGTCAGAGAGGTGGAGGTGATGGAGGAGGAGGTCAGAGAGGTGGAGGTGATGGAGGAGGAGGAGGTCAGAGAGGTAGAGGTGATGGAGGAGGAGGTCAGAGAGGTAGAGGTGATGGAGGAGGAGGTCAGAGAGGTAGAGGTGGAGGAGGAGGAGGTCAGAGAGGTAGAGGTGGAGGAGGAGGTCAGAGAGGTGGAGGTGATGGAGGAGGAGGTCAGAGAGGTAGAGGTGATGGAGGAGGAGGTCAGAGAGGTAGAGGTGATGGAGGAGGAGGAGGTCAGAGAGGTAGAGGTGATGGAGGAGGAGGTCAGAGAGGTAGAGGTGGAGGAGGAGGAGGTCAGAGAGGTAGAGGTGATGGAGGAGGAGGTCAGAGAGGTGGAGGTGATGGAGGAGGAGGTCAGAGAGGTAGAGGTGATGGAGGAGGAGGTCAGAGAGGTGGAGGTGATGGAGGAGGAGGTCAGAGAGGTGGAGGTGATGGAGGAGGAGGAGGTCAGAGAGGTAGAGGTGATGGAGGAGGAGGTCAGAGAGGTAGAGGTGATGGAGGAGGAGGTCAGAGAGGTAGAGGTGATGGAGGAGGAGGTCAGAGAGGTAGAGGTGATGGAGGAGGAGGTCAGAGAGGTAGAGGTGGAGGAGGAGGAGGTCAGAGAGGTAGAGGTGATGGAGGAGGAGGAGGTCAGAGAGGTAGAGGTGATGGAGGAGGAGGTCAGAGAGGTAGAGGTGATGGAGGAGGAGGTCAGAGAGGTAGAGGTGGAGGAGGAGGAGGTCAGAGAGGTAGAGGTGATGGAGGAGGAGGAGGTCAGAGAGGTAGAGGTGATGGAGGAGGAGGTCAGAGAGGTAGAGGTGATGGAGGAGGAGGTCAGAGAGGTGGAGGTGATGGAGGAGGAGGTCAGAGAGGTAGAGGTGATGGAGGAGGAGGTCAGAGAGGTGGAGGTGATGGAGGAGGAGGTCAGAGAGGTGGAGGTGATGGAGGAGGAGGAGGTCAGAGAGGTAGAGGTGATGGAGGAGGAGGTCAGAGAGGTAGAGGTGATGGAGGAGGAGGTCAGAGAGGTAGAGGTGATGGAGGAGGAGGTCAGAGAGGTGGAGGTGATGGAGGAGGAGGTCAGAGAGGTAGAGGTGATGGAGGAGGAGGTCAGAGAGGTAGATGTGATGGAGGAGGAGGTCAGAGAGGTAGAGGTGATGGAGGAGGTCAGAGAGGTAGAGGTGATGGAGGAGGAGGTCAGAGAGGTAGAGGTGATGGAGGAGGAGGTCAGAGAGGTAGAGGTGATGGAGGAGGAGGTCAGAGAGGTAGAGGTGGAGGAGGAGGAGGAGGTCAGAGAGGTAGAGGTGATGGAGGAGGAGGTCAGAGAGGTGGAGGTGATGGAGGAGGAGGAGGTCAGAGAGGTAGAGGTGGTGGAGGAGGAGGTCAGAGAGGTAGAGGTGATGGAGGAGGAGGTCAGAGAGGTGGAGGTGATGGAGGAGGAGGTCAGAGAGGTAGAGGTGATGGAGGAGGTCAGAGAGGTAGAGGTGATGGAGGAGGAGGTCAGAGAGGTAGAGGTGATGGAGGAGGAGGTCAGAGAGGTAGAGGTGATGGAGGAGGAGGTCAGAGAGGTAGAGGTGATGGAGGAGGAGGTCAGAGAGGTAGAGGTGATGGAGGAGGAGGTCAGAGAGGTGGAGGTGATGGAGGAGGAGGTCAGAGAGGTAGAGGTGATGGAGGAGGAGGTCAGAGAGGTAGAGGTGATGGAGGAGGAGGTCAGAGAGGTAGAGGTGATGGAGGAGGAGGTCAGAGAGGTAGAGGTGATGGAGGAGGAGGTCAGAGAGGTAGAGGTGATGGAGGAGGAGGTCAGAGAGGTAGAGGTGGTGGAGGAGGAGGTCAGAGAAGTAGAGGTGATGGAGGAGGAGGACAGAGAGGTAGAGGTGATGGAGGAGGAGGTCAGAGAGGTAGAGTTGATGGAGGAGGAGGTCAGATAGGTAGAGGTGATGGAGGAGGTCAGAGAGGGAGAGGTGATGGAGGAGGAGGTCAGAGAGGTAGAGGTGATGGAGGAGGAGGTCAGATAGGTAGAGGTGGAGGAGGAGGAGGTCAGAGAGGTAGAGGTGATGGAGGAGGAGGTCAGAGAGGTAGAGGTGATGGAGGAGGAGGAGGTCAGAGAGGTAGAGGTGATGGAGGAGGAGGTCAGAGAGGTAGAGGTGATGGAGGAGGAGGTCAGAGAGGTAGAGGTGGTGGAGGAGGTCAGAGAGGTAGAGGTGATGGAGGAGGAGGTCAGAGAGGTAGAGGTGATGGAGGAGGAGGTCAGAGAGGTAGAGGTGATGGAGGAGGAGGACAGAGAGGTAGAGGTGATGGAGGAGGAGGTCAGAGAGGTAGAGGTGATGGAGGAGGAGGTCAGAGAGGTAGAGGTGATGGAGGAGGAGGTCAGAGAGGTAGAGGTGGTGGAGGAGGAGGTCAGAGAGGTAGAGGTGATGGAGGAGGAGGTCAGAGAGGTAGAGGTGATGGAGGAGGAGGTCAGAGAGGTAGAGGTGATGGAGGAGGAGGTCAGAGAGGTAGAGGTGATGGAGGAGGAGGTCGGAGAGGTAGAGGTGATGGAGGAGGAGGTCAGAGAGGTAGAGGTGATGGAGGAGGAGGTCAGAGAGGTAGAGGTGGTGGAGGAGGTCAGCATTTCAGCAGATCTTAGTTAGAACATGATTAGAAGAAGACGTCTTTAATTGTCACAGATGAAGTAGTGTAGTTGTGTTTACTGTACGTGAGACTTGTGAGGACTGTAACTGCTCATTGTTAACCCTTTCACTGCCACACAACAGCCGGTTAACCCTTTCACTGTGACAATACAGAAGGATGCAGAGCTAATGATGCTAATGATGGAGCATCGCCGTCGGTTCGGTCGGTGATAGTAAAGGGCTAACCTTCTGTCGTGTGGCATTGAAAGGGTTAATGTGCTTCTGTCATGGATCCATGGACACGATATTTTGTCTCGATACTGTCGATCACAATATAGAAAGAAATATATACATACTATACATTTTTAAGCGAAAGATTATTCCTTGCAACGGTAGTAAAAAGTGAGAAGAAAAGAGGGCATTTTGAATGAAATAGCACCATTATGACTGTATTACAAGAGAAAGACATGACGATGATGATCATTACATTTATATGGCGCATTTCTAGACCCTCAAAGCGCTCCTCACAATACAGGGTGGAAATTGCCTCCTTTCACCACAGTTACAAACATTAACAAGATGTCACTGGAAAACTACCGTCAAATACTGTTGTACCTTTAACACTTAACACCTCTGGGTCTATCGCCAAACACTCGTGGGGGGGGGGGGGGGGGCAACACAGCCAAACAGATCCTTCCCAGTTTCACACAGTGCTGCATGGATACAGTTTTCCTCTTGTACCACTTCATTTATTCAATACTAAATATATATATATTTCATGTATTCAATACTAAATATATATAATATGTCATGTATTCAATACTAAATATATGTATCATGTTTAATGTATTCAATACTAAATTGTAAATATATATCATGTCATGTATAAAATACTAAATATATATAATAGTTAATGTATTCAATACTAAATATATATATATTTAATGTATTCAATATTAAATATATATAATATGTCATGTATTCAATACTAAATATATCATATGTCATGTATGCAATACTAAATATATATCAGATCTCCTCTTATTTTGTAAAAAAACTAGAATTTTTTCTTATTTTGTTCTTACCTGGGATTCAACTGTTGTCTTATTTTAGCTTTTTTCTTAGGCAAGACCACATTTTAAGAGTGGTCAAGAGGACTCTTACGCAGATAAGAAACTCTTACCCAGATAAGAAAAAGGAAAAAAAAGCCTACCATTGGTCAATTACTCCCAAATACTACTTTAAAAACCCAGAACGTATTGCGTGCGTTCTGCTCCTGAAATGGATTATATATTCAAGTTCAAGTTTGTTTTTATTTGTCAGAACAAAATACAGGATACTTTATAATGAATTATTTTTTAATTAAGAAGTAAAAAGTAGGTAAAGTCAATATACATATATACAATATACAATACAGAGTAAAATGAGTACCAGTGAGGTAGGATGCAGAGGTACAAAACTTGGGGTAGGGTGCAAATCTCTAATAGATCAATATAAAGTGAGAGTGTCTAAAGTGAATAAAGTGAGTGGTAAGGTGAGTGTTTGTTTAAAGTGAGTGTGTACATGTGTGTGCAGTGGGTTGTTACATAGTGTTATTGAGCATCCTGATGGCCTCGGGATAGAAGCTCCTTCTGAGTCTCTCTGTACCGGCCATGAGACTCCGGTAGCGCTTGCCTGACCGCAGCAGTTCAAAGAGGCAGTTGTTTGGGTGACTAGAGTCTTTGATTATTCTCTTAGCCTTGGCCCTGCAGCGCTTGTTGTAAACGTCCTGGCGAGTGCGAAGCCCACCTCCCATTGTGCGCTCGGCTGACCGGGCCACTCTCTGTAGTCTGTATTGCTGTTAGAGCAGTTAGATGCTCTGGCCGCCCAGGCATTTTGATGTTCGCCGCTTAGACTGACACAACTTACAAATGACTTTTTAGATGAAAACAAAAAGGATATTATCTTTGTGTTTTCTTTTGCCACATATTGATGAATCAAATGTGCCAACAGATGGCTTAAATGTAGGTTTTTCATGGGATTCAAGCAATAGTCAGAATATCTTGCTCAAAATGAACAGCACAGACACAAAGCTAAATCTTTATTGATTTCCTCCAGGCTGATGTCAAGGCACTCAATACAACCTGCATCTCTCCTGGAAATAAAGAATAAAAGGAAATAAAAACTTGATGGATGTCGATTCAGAATAGTCTAGATATTGATATGAACTTGATATGTGTTGGGACTATTTTACCCGGTCCCCCGGGCCCGGCCTGGTTTTTACTGGCACAGGTACGGACACTCTGTAAAAGGTATCCGCGGATTTGGACAGAGCTAAAAATCATCTCACCGTCAGCCTCGCCCTTTAAAAGTAATCCCATCGGACAGAATACAGAGCCACAGAAGGAGAATGTCTAATCAGTTCTAACTACGTGCCCAGAAGATACACATTAACAAAGTCCTGCAATATCTTTGAAGCGGAGTAGAGCTCTACTACTAAGTTCTCATAATATCCTTCATTTTATTCAGTTTAATTACCGGGTTGATCAAAATCCCTGGGACTCATGAATAAAAAAACTCTCCCCCCAACAGGGCTGATAATTTTCCCACTGCAATTACTCACGAGTGCTCCTCCTCGATTCAACATGCATCTCAAATTGTCTTCTGGCAAATATCTTATAACATAATTACTTGGTCAGAATATGATCGATAAAAAGCAATTAGTATGGGAATTTAGTTCTATTTAATTATTGATCAACGCTGGTCTGGTATCTGGAGCAGTGCCACATATTGAACAATAATTATTTTGGCCAAATCCAACTCCATCACGCAGTCTCTTAAACATTCATTTGATTTGGTCAGGGTATTACTCACTAATCCCCTTAATTTCTAATCAAATCATTCAACGGAGGGTGACTTTTATAACACCAACAAAGAAGTAAAAGTTAAAGTGACTTTAAGCAACAGATCAAAGATGTATGAATGTGAATAGTAGAAGAACATTCAGGATCAACGATGTATATGAATAGTAGATGAAGAATATCCAGGATAAAACATTTTATAAATATGAATAGTATAAGGATAATATCTGGGATCAAAGATGGTATGAATATGAATTGTAGAAGAATATCTTGGATCAAAGATGCACGCATAGGAATTGTAGAATAATATCTTGAATCAAATATGGTATAAATATGCATTATAGAAGAATATCTTGGATCATTAATTTGGAACTTTTGAGATGCTCACCTCAGAACAGCTGGAGTGTTCTGAACTGTCAGATACAGTCTCTTTCTTATCTTCACAGCACAGGGCCACGATAATACAAACACCCCCCCCCCCCCTCCCTCCCTCCCATTCGCCGCAGCGTCTCTTAGAAACTATAGGACAGTATTTCTGAAGCTTTCAGAAATACTGTTTTATTGCTCTGCTAGTGCTTATCACACGGGCAGCTGTTACAGGCGCTCAGTGTCAGTGTTTTGATGGTAGCGAGACACAACCAGGAGGGCGTCTGGAGGAGGCTTTGAATCGAGTACCGCAGGGACGCTTTCAAAAGGCTTCCAGTCCAGGCGGCCGGGTAGCGCCGCGGACTAAGCGTCTGTCTACCAACGCAGAGACACTGGTATCGTATCCAGCTGTCAGCGTTGCCTCCGGCTTGGGCCGGCCGTCATACTAACTCAATTGGCAGAGTCAGCGGGAGGGAAGTCGATGGGTGGTAATCTGGTCGTTGTAAACAGCGACTCCTACAGGTCGGTCAGGGCGCCTGCACAGCGAGGAAGGGATCTGGGTGAGGTAGTGTGACCCTCCCACGCGTTACACTTCACCAATGAGAGTCCTCGCTGTCAGGTGAAAAGAGGCTGCTGGCTGTCTCCTATGTCTCGGAGGAAGCATGTGATAGACTTCAGGGCTCCCTAGAGCGACCAGCAGTGGCGAATCCTTATGGAAGCCAACGGAAGCCATGCCTCCCTAATATTAAAATATGAATTAATATCAAATATGAAATATAAAAAAAAAAAAAAAAAAAAAAATAGTTTACATTATTTTTCATCTGTGCATCTGTGTTATTATTATTTTTATTTATTTTTAAATGTCTCCCTCTTCTCCTTCTCACTCCCTCTAACACACTGTCAGACTCACTGTGCTCACTGATGCTAGTATAGGAGAGAGGCAGGGGGTAGGTCTCTTTCTCCAGGCTTCCAGCATTATAGAGTCCAAATCCGATCCTAGCCAATCAGATTCGAGCTGACTGCCACACCCTAAAAGTTTAAAACGGGGCTGTGAGGAAAACACTCAGCATATTTTCCCCTCTGCACTCTGAACATTGTATTAACCCGTAACTGTTCCCACGGGCCGAATATTGCCCCGATCCTCGCGAGATTAAATCCACGGGGACCTCTCGGCGTGCCGAAGCTTTTCCTAAATCACTTCCATCATCGAAAACGAGGGGAAAAGGTCGGCTCGCGACCCTGAAAATGTCGCGTGATTTTAAAAACGCTGTATTAAGTGAGCCTATTATGGGATCCACGCGAGCTTTCTATCGTGGAAACATCTGGGCGTCCCGCAACTTTTACTTATTCACATGTAGCCCCGAAAATGCTTAGAAAAGGAAAACAGAAAGCGTGGAATAAACTCGCCGAAACGGAAAAGTGTCCCACGGGCGCGCCGTGATTCCGATCTGCGTGAAAATATTCTCGGCCATAGAGGAGACCGTGGGACACCTTTTTGCAACCGAATATGTGTCTCGAATTTGCTCCCACGCGGCGCGCAAAATCGTGCAAGGAAAAATCGGACCAAAAATGAACCAATGCTCCAGCAGTATTAATGACCCTGATGTAAACAAGACAAACGTCTTTCTCTGGTCTGCATCCCCTTATACAATTGTGTGTATTGAGCCGTACTGTATTGTACCCATTCTGCAATCTGTTAAATAAATAAAAAGAAAGTTTGACTGGCCGCCGAGCCATACTGTAGTGTACATGGTGACTGCTTGACTTAAAAAAAAAATAAATAAAAAAAAAATTAATAAAAATATTTAATACATTTTTTTTTATCATTTTTTTTTGGCTTCCCCTGTTATTTTACCCACGCGACGCCACTGGCGACCAGTGGGGGGCACATGCGAGAAACGATCAAGACAGGGGAGGGGAGAATTGGCATAACGACTAAATTGGGATGGGAGGAAAACACAGAAAAACAGGAGGAGAAAAAGTGGATACAAAAAAAAAGCTTCCAGTCCGTAATACAAAACGTTCCTCATTGCTGGGAGCTACTAGCACCAATTACAGGGGATCCACAGCGTTAGTGGCAACAGGTAGGTTAAGTAAGTAAGCTACCCACAGAGTGTCCTCTCAAAGTTACATTCAGTTCACAGTTCTCTTCCTGTGAGAGGCAAACCCAGGAGCCCTGAGAGTGTGACAACAGATCCCTGCAGTGCTCAGCTCCCTGCAAGCTATCTTTCTCCTCCATTCCACGTAAGCTGTTGCAGTGGGATCTGCCAATAATAATAATAATAATAATAATAATAATAATAATAATAATAATAATAATAATAATAATAATAATAATAATAATAATAATAATAATAATAATAATAATAAACGTTATTTGTATAGCACCTGCTCAGTGACTCCATGTAACCTCAACCCGTCCATCTAAACTCATTGCACACACATCCACATGCTGCACACTCACTTTAAAGAAACACTCACCTTGACACTCACTTTTAACACTACACCATATTTTAATCTATTCATTAAATCTATTCTTTATTTTATTTACATCCATACCTCATTTTTGCATTTAGCATTTTAAAAAGTTTGCATTGTTGTACCTCATTGTCTGCATTTTTACTTAATTGTACTTAGGTTGTTCTTTAGTTGTATAATATATTTGTATAGTGTTGGGACTTATTTGACCTCTTTTACTTACGTTTTATGTTACTGTATGACGCACATTATCAGGAGCTCATACAGAACCAAGCATTGTACTGTAATGTACATGTACTTTATAATTATGTGACAAATAAGAGCAAACTTGAACTTAAACCTTCATACAAGAATGACAGCTCAAAGTGCTTCAGGGCTGCTGCGACTCACTTGTGTCTTGTATATCTTCTACCATTTCTTTTTAAGATCTCCTTATTAGCATTTAGCATTTGCCTGTATTTAAGTTGTTAATTCTAGTTAAGTATTGTGTGATTGTGTGATCTGTGTGATTTTGTGTGACGGGCGGACTAGCAAAGTACATTTTTCAAACTATCAGTTTAACTGTGCACATGACAATAAATCATCTTGCATCTTGACTCTTCACAGCAGTAAAAAAGGACAAAGCATAAAATAAGCAGCAAAATTGGCAGATCAAGAGCAATGCATAAAGTATGACGAGCATCAAAATAGACAAAGTCAAGGTAAGACATAGAACACCAAATCACAGGTCTTCACATCAGGATCTAACATCCCAATAGGCCTCTTTGTTTACGGTTTGATCGTCATAATATACAGTAGACCATTTTAAAATAGACAGTAATAAAAGAGCTAAATAGAGTAGACAGAGCACATTTGTGCAATAGTGCAGTGCACTAAAATAGTTAGTAAAATAGAATAGACAAGAGTAAAATAATGCAATAGTGCGCAGTGCGACTGTAGAAGTTATTTTAAAACCGGACAGTCGACTCGTTCCAATAAGGTTGCAATAAGGCTGATTGAGTAAACTCTTTGAAAGCTCTTGCTCCGGTGTTGAAGGATCTTTAAATAATATATATTTTTAAATCACATACATTTTTAAATAAGTACTACTAACATCTCTTGCTATAACAGAGACATGAAATATTCCCCGGTTTGTGTGAATAATTGCCCATGTGGTACGACGTAGCGAGAATATCCCCACATCATTTCCACGAGACCCTACTGACGTCTCGCTATAATATGGGCAAAAGACGAAACAATTAGCATCGAGAAAAACATGTGAAGACTAACAGGAGGACTCCTTTTAATAAAGACGTGGATTCAGCCAAACTTGATGCGTAAATGTCAAGGTGTTTTTCCAACACATCCCATAATACGCTGACCTTCCCGGCGCGTGCACCAACTGCTCAAATAGCACCCGCGACGACGTGACATTCTACACACAAGGAACGCAGTCATAGCGTCAAATAACCGCACACAGCGGGTCTGAAAAGTGGAGAATTGTTGGCTGGCAATTTACATTTGCCACATCCCCTTTTACCCCTACCTACTGTTGCAGAATATCCCTTCCCTTTTTTTTGCTTTATTACAATCTCACGCCTGAATTAATTTCTCTGTGCATGAGGGATTAGGAAAATTGGAAAGGAGTATTTATGTGAACGGGAAGACTATAGTCCATTCACTCGGCAGTTAGATTTTATTACTCTCTACATATCCTCACACACGACACAAAAGGCCCAGTGGGATCATGCAGGACACTTTTAAAGCCTACAGTGACATCCGCTCCTTGTGATAGAACACATGACATGCACGGCCATAAATAGGCACGGTGTGGCCAGAGAGCTAGCTGCCGGTGTCGCAGGTGCGAGAACGCCCGGTGGGGGAAGGAAGCGGCACGTGTCGATGGTATCTGTGCTGCCGCTGTGACATAGTTTTACAAAAGAAAACCCGCGTGCCCCCCCCATCCTCCTCCTCCCCCCGAGGCCTGGATTTGCAAAAGGCTGGGATGACAGATTACCGCGGCGGGTTGTGAGAAAGAGCAGATTAATTTGTGGGCGCCCCGGGGTTGTGTCACCTCTCTTGTCGTGTGCTGTCGTGTTGCAGTAGCTAAACACGGCTGGGCCTCCTCTCTGCCGACGCCCCGGGGTTGTGTCACCTCTCTTGTCGTGTGCTGTCGTGTTGCAGTAGCTAAACACGGCTGGGCCTCCTCTCTGCCGACGCCGGCGCGGAGGGCCAGGAGCCTCTGGGTCGGGGCTCATAAACTGCAAATACATCTCCATGTCAAACTGGTCATCTGCAGGAGCCTTGTTCATTATGTATATATGTTTCTTGCGACATCTATCGCTGATAAGCGGTTGTTGCTGTTTGCGTTTTTGCGGTTTGTTGACTTGCTTTCCGTCGTGAGAATTCACGTCTACTACCGAGTTAGTCTTTTGTTGTGCGCTGGTGACATTAATCACATCACTTCCTGTGTGATGTGGTGATTTTTCCTGGGAATGTCTTGCCAGACACCAGTGTTTAGAACAGCGGAGAACAGCAAATGAATGATGTTGGTGTCGGTAGAATCACCGTTCTAGGCTCATTCTAAGCAAATTGAGTCTTATAATTGTGCTTCCATGCTCTGGGTTTGTATCATATTTGTTTCACGTGTTTAAAGTGGCAATCATTATTTTCTCACCACTAGAGGTAAACAAACAATGTTCTCTCTTTATCCCAAAACGAATGCCTTGTCTTGTTTAGCAAAAAGCGATCATTGTACAAACATACATCACGTATAAACATAACACTGCCTTGATGGCACAATCTTGCTGTGAGAAATTCACATAACTAGATTCCAGCTACAATATGTGCACCTTTATCTCGTGCATGTCCTGGTTGTTAGACGAGGTAGGTACATGCTTCACATGAAAACACATGTGAAGCATTTAGACTCGCTGGAAGAAAAACAAAACAAAGAAGAAATGATGGAACAACAACAGACTGGCGGCTGATGTGGTTGTTTGAGTAGGACACCATGACTTATGAGACCTTCTGATAGCAGGTGCTTATAAGAACATTTTATTGAAAATGTGAAAAACACTGTTTTTTTATTGCAGCTTTTAAGTGAGAAGTGTTCCCCCACAGAATTCAAGCCTTAGATGTGGTCGTTAGTTCTTGTGTTTTTTTTGTACAATATTGTTTAGCTTGTAATTACCGATTCTCACATGAAAGTATAATTGAGTTTCCTGTTTTGTTTTTTAGGCCGTGTAAACAACAGATGCAACTTTATTGTGTCAGATCACGTCAGTCTTTATTATTCCCGAGAAGAACCCATATTGAGGAAGATGATACAAAGTGAAAATACAATATTTCTAAACATTTTAAACATGAGGGATCACACAAATCAAAAAAGAAAAAAGAAAAAAGGAACGGCTGGGTGGCGCGGCAAACTAAGCGCTCATCACCAATGCGAGAGACACTGGTATCGAATCCGGCTGTCAGCATTGCCTCCGGCTTGGCCGGCCGTCATACTGGCTTGATTGGCAGAGTCAGCGGGAGGGAAGTCGATGGGTGGTAATCTGGTCGTTGTAAACAGCAACTCCTACAGGTCGGTCAGGGCGCCTGCACAGCGAGGAAGGGAGATGGCGAGGGTAGTGTGAGCCTCCCACACGTTACACCTCACCAATGAGAGTCTGCGATGGCAGGTGAAAAGAAGTGCCTGGCTGACTCCAGATGTATCGGAGGGGACGCGTCTATTCGAATACCAACCGGTTCATGCTTCCGCGTTCGCGTTTTTTGCTCTGATTGGCCACTGATGTTTCTGGTCGCACCAATTGTGTGACGGCAAGTTCTTTCGCCGGTTAAGCTTAGGCACTCTTTCGAAGTTGGTTGAGGTTAGAGTTTGTCTTAGAGCAGGGCGATAGAACGCCAGCCCTGATTCCAAACTCTAACCTTAACCAACTTCGAAAGAGCGCCTAAGCTTAACCAGTGATAAACTAGACGTTAGGTAGTTTGCTGCTGGTCGAGGCGGAAATGGGCGCGTCACGCGATTGGGCGCACATGTCACAGGACCAGAAATGTCAGTGGCCAATCAGATCGCACCAGAAACATCAGTGGCCAATCAGATCACACCAGAAACATCAGTGGCCAATCAGATCACACCAGAAACATCAGTGGCCAATCAGATCACACCAGAAACGGCAGTGGCCAATCAGATTCGCAAAACGCGAACGCGGAAGCATGAAGCGGTTGGTATTCGAATAGACGCAGATGGGACATGTGATATATTCTTCAACTCTCCCTACGACCGGCCAGTGGGGGGCACATGCGAGTAACAATCAAGACAGGGGAGGGGGGAATTGGCATAACGAATAAATTGGGATGGGAGAAAACGCAGAAAAACAGGAGGAAAAGAAGTGGAAAAAAATAAACGAAAGCAATATAGTTCCTTTCCTTTCACGGAATGTTTGCCCATTTCTCCTCCATGTTGGACGAAACTATGTGCAAAATGATGTGTTATATATATATAATATATATATGTTGAGAAATATGTCAACAAGAAGGCAATAAATAAATGTTGTGCTTTTCCAGTGTTTCACCCAGTGTGTTGCTGCACAGGCAGCCATGTTGGAGGAACATAACACCCAGTCTGCTGCTGCACAGGCAGCCATGTTGGAGGACAATAACACCCAGTGTGCCGCTGCACAGGCAGCCATGTTGGAGGACAATAACACCCAGTCTGCTGCTGCACAGGCAGCCATGTTGGAGGAACATAACACCCAGTGTGCTGCTGCACAGGCAGCCATGTTGGAGGAACATAACACCCAGTCTGCTGCTGCACAGGCAGCCATGTTGGAGGACAATAACACCCAGTGTGCCGCTGCACAGGCAGCCATGTTGGAGGACAATAACACCCAGTGTGCTGCTGCACAGGCAGCCATGTTGGAGGAACATAACACCCAGTGTGCTGCTGCACAGGCAGCCATGTTGGAGGACAATAACACCCAGTGTGCCGCTGCACAGGCAGCCATGTTGGAGGACAATAACACCCAGTGTGCTGCTGCACAGGCAGCCATGTTGGAGGACAATAACACCCAGTGTGCCGCTGCACAGGCAGCCATGTTGGAGGACAATAACACCCAGTGTGCTGCTGCACAGGCAGCCATGTTGGAGGACAATAACACCCAGTGTGCTGCTGCACAGGCAGCCATGTTGGAGGACAATAACACCCAGTCTGCTGCTGCACAGGCAGCCATGTTGGAGGAACATAACACCCAGTGTGCTGCTGCACAGGCAGCCATGTTGGAGGAACATAACACCCAGTGTGCTGCTGCACAGGCAGCCATGTTGGAGGACAATAACACCCAGTGTGCCGCTGCACAGGCAGCCATGTTGGAGGACAATAACACCCAGTCTGCTGCTGCACAGGCAGCCATGTTGGAGGAACATAACACACAGTGTGCTGCTGCACAGGCAGCCATGTTGGAGGAACATAACACCCAGTGTGCTGCTGCACAGGCAGCCATGTTGGAGGACAATAACACCCAGTGTGCTGCTGCACAGGCAGCCATGTTGGAGGACAATAACACCCAGTGTGCTGCTGCACAGGCAGCCATGTTGGAGGACAATAACACCCAGTCTGCTGCTGCACAGGCAGCCATGTTGGAGGACAATAACACCCAGTGTGCTGCTGCACAGGCAGCCATGTTGGAGGACAATAACACCCAGTGTGCTGCTGCACAGGCAGCCATGTTGGAGGACAATAACACCCAGTGTGCTGCTGCACAGGCAGCCATGTTGGAGGACAATAACACCCAGTGTGCTGCTGCACAGGCAGCCATGTTGGAGGAACATAACACCCAGTGTGCTGCTGCACAGGCAGCCATGTTGGAGGAACATAACACCCAGTGTGCTGCTGCACAGGCAGCCATGTTGGAGGACAATAACACCCAGTGTGCTGCTGCACAGGCAGCCATGTTGGAGGAACATAACACCCAGTCTGCTGCTGCACAGGCAGCCATGTTGGAGGACAATAACACCCAGTCTGCTGCTGCACAGGCAGCCATGTTGGAGGACAATAACACCCAGTGTGCTGCTGCACAGGCAGCCATGTTGGAGGACAATAACACCCAGTGTGCTGCTGCACAGGCAGCCATGTTGGATGACAATAACACCCAGTCTGCTGCTGCACAGGCAGCCATGTTGGAGGACAATAACACCCAGTGTGCTGCTGCACAGGCAGCCATGTTGGAGGAACATAACACCCAGTGTGCTGCTGCACAGGCAGCCATGTTGGAGGAACATAACACCCAGTCTGCTGCTGCACAGGCAGCCATGTTGGAGGAACATAACACCCAGTGTGCTGCTGCACAGGCAGCCATGTTGGAGGAACATAACACCCAGTGTGCTGCTGCACAGGCAGCCATGTTGGAGGACAATAACACCCAGTCTGCTGCTGCACAGGCAGCCATGTTGGAGGAACATAACACCCAGTGTGCTGCTGCACAGGCAGCCATGTTGGAGGACAATAACACCCAGTCTGCTGCTGCACAGGCAGCCATGTTGGAGGACAATAACACCCAGTGTGCTGCTGCACAGGCAGCCATGTTGGAGGACAATAACACCCAGTGTGCTGCTGCACAGGCAGCCATGTTGGAGGACAATAACACCCAGTCTGCTGCTGCACAGGCAGCCATGTTGGAGGAACATAACACCCAGTGTGCTGCTGCACAGGCAGCCATGTTGGAGGAACATAACACCCAGTGTGCTGCTGCACAGGCAGCCATGTTGGAGGAACATAACACCCAGTCTGCTGCTGCACAGGCAGCCATGTTGGAGGACAATAACACCCAGTCTGCTGCTGCACAGGCAGCCATGTTGGAGGAACATAACACCCAGTGTGCTGCTGCACAGGCAGCCATGTTGGAGGACAATAACACCCAGTGTGCCGCTGCACAGGCAGCCATGTTGGAGGACAATAACACCCAGTCTGCTGCTGCACAGGCAGCCATGTTGGAGGAACATAACACACAGTGTGCTGCTGCACAGGCAGCCATGTTGGAGGAACATAACACCCAGTGTGCTGCTGCACAGGCAGCCATGTTGGAGGACAATAACACCCAGTGTGCTGCTGCACAGGCAGCCATGTTGGAGGACAATAACACCCAGTGTGCTGCTGCACAGGCAGCCATGTTGGAGGACAATAACACCCAGTCTGCTGCTGCACAGGCAGCCATGTTGGAGGACAATAACACCCAGTGTGCTGCTGCACAGGCAGCCATGTTGGAGGACAATAACACCCAGTGTGCTGCTGCACAGGCAGCCATGTTGGAGGACAATAACACCCAGTGTGCTGCTGCACAGGCAGCCATGTTGGAGGACAATAACACCCAGTGTGCTGCTGCACAGGCAGCCATGTTGGAGGAACATAACACCCAGTGTGCTGCTGCACAGGCAGCCATGTTGGAGGAACATAACACCCAGTGTGCTGCTGCACAGGCAGCCATGTTGGAGGACAATAACACCCAGTCTGCTGCTGCACAGGCAGCCATGTTGGAGGAACATAACACCCAGTGTGCTGCTGCACAGGCAGCCATGTTGGAGGAACATAACACCCAGTGTGCTGCTGCACAGGCAGCCATGTTGGAGGACAATAACACCCAGTCTGCTGCTGCACAGGCAGCCATGTTGGAGGAACATAACACCCAGTGTGCTGCTGCACAGGCAGCCATGTTGGAGGACAATAACACCCAGTCTGCTGCTGCACAGGCAGCCATGTTGGAGGACAATAACACCCAGTCTGCTGCTGCACAGGCAGCCATGTTGGAGGACAATAACACCCAGTGTGCTGCTGCACAGGCAGCCATGTTGGAGGAACATAACACCCAGTCTGCCGCTGCACAGGCAGCCATGTTGGAGGACAATAACACCCAGTGTGCTGCTGCACAGGCAGCCATGTTGGAGGAACATAACACCCAGTGTGCTTCTGCACAGGCAGCCATGTTGGAGGAACATAACACCCAGTGTGCTGCTGCACAGGCAGCCATGTTGGAGGAACATAACACCCAGTCTGCTGCTGCACAGGCAGCCATGTTGGAGGACAATAACACCCAGTCTGCTGCTGCACAGGCAGCCATGTTGGAGGAACATAACACCCAGTCTGCTGCTGCACAAGCAGCCATGTTGGAGGAACATAACACCCAGTCTGCTGCTGCACAGGCAGCCATGTTGGAGGACAATAACACCCAGTGTGCTGCTGCACAGGCAGCCATGTTGGAGGACAATAACACCCAGTGTGCTGCTGCACAGGCAGCCATGTTGGAGGAACATAACACCCAGTCTGCTGCTGCACAGGCAGCCATGTTGGAGGACAATAACACCCAGTCTGCTGCTGCACAGGCAGCCATGTTGGAGGACAATAACACCCAGTGTGCTGCTGCACAGGCAGCCATGTTGGAGGACAATAACACCCAGTGTGCTGCTGCACAGGCAGCCATGTTGGAGGACAATAACACCCAGTGTGCTGCTGCACAGGCAGCCATGTTGGAGGACAATAACACCCAGTCTGCTGCTGCACAGGCAGCCATGTTGGAGGACAATAACACCCAGTGTGCTGCTGCACAGGCAGCCATGTTGGAGGAACATAACACCCAGTCTGCTGCTGCACAGGCAGCCATGTTGGAGGAACATAACACCCAGTGTGCTGCTGCACAGGCAGCCATGTTGGAGGAACATAACACCCATTGTGCTGCTGCACAGGCAGCCATGTTGGAGGACAATAACACCCAGTGTGCTGCTGCACAGGCAGCCATGTTGGAGGACAATAACACCCAGTGTGCCGCTGCACAGGCAGCCATGTTGGAGGACAATAACACCCAGTCTGCTGCTGCACAGGCAGCCATGTTGGAGGAACATAACACCCAGTCTGCTGCTGCACAGGCAGCCATGTTGGAGGACAATAACACCCAGTGTGCTGCTGCACAGGCAGCCATGTTGGAGGAACATAACACCCAGTGTGCTGCTGCACAGGCAGCCATGTTGGAGGAACATAACACCCAGTCTGCTGCTGCACAGGCAGCCATGTTGGAGGAACATAACACCCAGTGTGCTGCTGCACAGGCAGCCATGTTGGAGGAACATAACACCCAGTGTGCTGCTGCACAGGCAGCCATGTTGGAGGACAATAACACCCAGTCTGCTGCTGCACAGGCAGCCATGTTGGAGGAACATAACACCCAGTGTGCTGCTGCACAGGCAGCCATGTTGGAGGACAATAACACCCAGTGTGCTGCTGCACAGGCAGCCATGTTGGAGGACAATAACACCCAGTGTGCTGCTGCACAGGCAGCCATGTTGGAGGACAATAACACCCAGTCTGCTGCTGCACAGGCAGCCATGTTGGAGGACAATAACACCCAGTGTGCTGCTGCACAGGCAGCCATGTTGGAGGAACATAACACCCAGTCTGCCGCTGCACAGGCAGCCATGTTGGAGGACAATAACACCCAGTGTGCTGCTGCACAGGCAGCCATGTTGGAGGAACATAACACCCAGTGTGCTGCTGCACAGGCAGCCATGTTGGAGGAACATAACACCCAGTGTGCTGCTGCACAGGCAGCCATGTTGGAGGAACATAACACCCAGTCTGCTGCTGCACAGGCAGCCATGTTGGAGGACAATAACACCCAGTGTGCTGCTGCACAGGCAGCCATGTTGGAGGAACATAACACCCAGTCTGCTGCTGCACAGGCAGCCATGTTGGAGGACAATAACACCCAGTCTGCTGCTGCACAGGCAGCCATGTTGGAGGAACATAACACCCAGTCTGCTGCTGCACAGGCAGCCATGTTGGAGGAACATAACACCCAGTCTGCTGCTGCACAGGCAGCCATGTTGGAGGAACATAACACCCAGTCTGCTGCTGCACAGGCAGCCATGTTGGAGGACAATAACACCCAGTGTGCTGCTGCACAGGCAGCCATGTTGGAGGAACATAACACCCAGTCTGCTGCTGCACAGGCAGCCATGTTGGAGGACAATAACACCCAGTGTGCTGCTGCACAGGCAGCCATGTTGGAGGACAATAACACCCAGTCTGCTGCTGCACAGGCAGCCATGTTGGAGGACAATAACACCCAGTGTGCTGCTGCACAGGCAGCCATGTTGGAGGACAATAACACCCAGTGTGCTGCTGCACAGGCAGCCATGTTGGAGGACAATAACACCCAGTGTGCTGCTGCACAGGCAGCCATGTTGGAGGAACATAACACCCAGTCTGCTGCTGCACAGGCAGCCATGTTGGAGGACAATAACACCCAGTGTGCTGCTGCACAGGCAGCCATGTTGGAGGACAATAACACCCAGTGTGCTGCTGCACAGGCAGCCATGTTGGAGGAACATAACACCCAGTCTGCTGCTGCACAGGCAGCCATGTTGGAGGACAATAACACCCAGTCTGCTGCTGCACAGGCAGCCATGTTGGAGGACAATAACACCCAGTGTGCTGCTGCACAGGCAGCCATGTTGGAGGAACATAACACCCAGTCTGCTGCTGCACAGGCAGCCATTTTGGAGGAACATAACACCCAGTGTGCCGCTGCACAGGCAGCCATGTTGGAGGAACATAACACCCAGTCTGCTGCTGCACAGGCAGCCATGTTGGAGGACAATAACACCCAGTCTGCTGCTGCACAGGCAGCCATGTTGGAGGAACATAACACCCAGTGTGCTGCTGCACAGGCAGCCATGTTGGAGGACAATAACACCCAGTCTGCTGCTGCACAGGCAGCCATGTTGGAGGACAATAACACCCAGTCTGCTGCTGCACAGGCAGCCATGTTGGAGGACAATAACACCCAGTCTGCTGCTGCACAGGCAGCCATGTTGGAGGACAATAACACCCAGTGTGCTGCTGCACAGGCAGCCATGTTGGAGGACAATAACACCCAGTCTGCTGCTGCACAGGCAGCCATGTTGGAGGACAATAACACCCAGTCTGCTGCTGCACAGGCAGCCATGTTGGAGGACAATAACACCCAGTGTGCTGCTGCACAGGCAGCCATGTTGGAGGACAATAACACCCAGTGTGCTGCTGCACAGGCAGCCATGTTGGAGGACAATAACACCCAGTGTGCTGCTGCACAGGCAGCCATGTTGGAGGACAATAACACCCAGTGTGCTGCTGCACAGGCAGCCATGTTGGAGGACAATAACACCCAGTCTGCTGCTGCACAGGCAGCCATGTTGGAGGACAATAACACCCAGTCTGCTGCTGCACAGGCAGCCATGTTGGAGGAACATAACACCCAGTGTGCTGCTGCACAGGCAGCCATGTTGGAGGACAATAACACCCAGTCTGCTGCTGCACAGGCAGCCATGTTGGAGGAACATAACACCCAGTGTGCCGCTGCACAGGCAGCCATGTTGGAGGACAATAACTCCACAGACATGCCGTGCAGCAGGGCTTCTAATGCTTCATTTACATGTGCATACTGGAGTGAAGGAGTCGCCAAAACATTTAGAGAGTAAATGTAAATTCTATAATATTGGGCTAGAGAAGTAGATTAAAATGTATTGCACAACGAAGTGCAGTACAACAAAAACAAGCTGGCATCTAACCGGAGTGCAAAGGCAACAATAAAGTGCATTAATATACAACATATACAAGTGATTAAAATGAAATATATTTAAATGAGTACTAATGAGTAAATATGCTAATGTGATGTATGTGTTACAGTATTATTATGTACAGTGATACATGTATAGTAAGAGTAGGTAAGGTATATATACAAATATAATATAATGTGTAATGTAATCTACATAAAATATATCAAATGTCTATTTGATCAAATTGGTATTTGCAAATTATTCATATAATATTCAGTACTAGCATAGCATACCAAATTATTAGTAATCACAAATAAATTGTTAACATTACCAGTAGACACAGTGATTAAGTTGCTGTTTACATATGGGCGGGCAGCAGTCGCTCAGGAGGTAGAGTGGTCGTCTGGTAGTCAGAAGGTTCCCGGTTTGATTCCCGCTCCTCCCGGGCAGCGTGTCGAAGTGTCCTTGAGCAAGACACGTAACCCCTAATTGCTCCCGATGTGTAGGTTGGCACCTCGCATGGTTGCCTCTGCCATCGGTGTCTGAATGGGTGAATGTGAGGAACAAAAGTTATAAATGTACAATTTACCATTTATAATAATATAATCAATACCAATACGACGTTTGAAAATACTGTCACCAAAATCTACTTTTTAACGAGGCCTGGAAGATGGGCTTGGCGTTCTGTCATTTTAAAAACATATCGACCCTCGTCCCTTTCATGCTAGCAACGCATGGATGATGACATGAAGGTGAAAGAGCGACTTGTTTTTATTATCAACTCCTATTGGGAAAAGCGAGGAGCAGTGGAGAACGAGTGAAACCCTCGTATGTTGTCGCTCCAAAAAGTTGACTAGTCTTCAACTTTTTCACTTTCTTCCCCCCCTCTCACGAGAGCCAACGCCAAACGGAGAGCAAAATGAGGGAGCGCAGGCGAGTTTGTCATCACCAATGGACCTGTCTCAAACCCTGCCCTCTTTTCTTGATCCTCCAATCACAACTGTCGCTTACCTCGGACAAACCAAGTTTGTCCGAGGTAAGCGACAGCTGTGATTGGAGGATCAAGAAAAGGGGCAGGTTTTGAGACAGGTCCATTGGATCCGAGCGTCCGAGAGAGAGAGGAAGCCTCAGGTGGGTCCCTGTGTCACTGTGCTGGTATACTGAATTGGAGCAGATTGGATTCTCAGGTGGTAGTTTGGCTTCAGATTGTCATGGTCGACTTCTTACTCTGTCCAATCAGATCATCCAGGGACAGACAGATTCCATCAAATGCAAGGAGACCACTGACGTCCTGGTTGATGGTTGTCCAGACCGTGACACCTTTTTAAATTTCACTTGAGGACAGGGTCCAATTGTAAACAGTTGACTGACTGAGCTCTAGATACAAGGACTAACACTAGACAACATGCTGTCATTCTCTAGTTGACTGACTGAGCTCTAGATAGAAGGACTAACACTAGACAACATGCTGTCATTCTCTAGTTGACTGAGCTCTAGATACAAGGACTAACACTAGACAACATGCTGTCATTCTCTAGTTGACTGACTGAGCTCTAGATACAAGGACTAACACTAGACAACATGCTGTCATTCTCTAGTTGACTGAGCTCTAGATACAAGGACTAACACTAGACACCATGCTGTCATTCTCTAGTTGACTGAGCTCTAGATACAAGGACTAACACTAGACAACATGCTGTCATTCTCTAGTTGACTGAGCTCTAGATACAAGGACTAACACTAGACAACATGCTGTCATTCTCTAGTTGACTGAGCTCTAGATACAAGGACTAACACTAGACAACATGATGTCATTCTCTAGTTGACTGAGCTCTAGATACAAGGACTAACACTAGACAACATGCTGTCATTCTCTAGTTGACTGAGCTCCAGATACAAGGACTAACACTAGACAACCTGCTGTCATTCTCTAGTTGACTGAGCTCTGGATACAATGACTAACACTAGACAACATGCTGTCATTCTCTAGTTGACTGAGCTCTGGATACAAGGACTAACACTAGACAACATGCTGTCATTCTCTAGTTGACTGAGCTCTAGATACAAGGACTAACACTAGACAACATGCTGTCATTCTCTAGTTGACTGAGCTCTAGATACAAGGACTAACACTAGACAACATGCTGTCATTCTCTAGTTGACTGAGCTCCAGATACAAGGACTAACACTAGACAACATGCTGTCATTCTCTAGTTGACTGAGCTCTAGATACAAGGACTAACACTAGACTACATGCTGTCATTCTCTAGTTGACTGACTGAGCTCTAGATACAAGGACTAACACTAGACAACATGCTGTCATTCTCTAGTTGACTGAGCTCTAGATACAAGGACTAACACTAGACAACATGATGTCATTCTCTAGTTGACTGAGCTCTAGATACAAGGACTAACACTAGACAACATGCTGTCATTCTCTAGTTGACTGAGCTCCAGATACAAGGACTAACACTAGACAACATGCTGTCATTCTCTAGTTGACTGAGCTCTAGATACAAGGACTAACACTAGACTACATGCTGTCATTCTCTAGTTGACTGACTGAGCTCTAGATACAAGGACTAACACTAGACTACATGCTGTCATTCTCTAGTTGACTGACTGAGCTCTGGATACAAGGACTAACACTAGACAACATGCTGTCATTCTCTAGTTGACTGACTGAGCTCTGGATACAAGGACTAACACTAGACAACATGCTGTCATTCTCTAGTTGACTGAGCTCTAGATACAAGGACTAACACTAGACAACATGCTGTCATTCTCTAGTTGACTGAACCTTAGATACAATGACTAACACTAGACACCATGCTGTCATTCTCTAGTTGACTGAGCTCTAGATACAAGGACTAACACTAGACAACATGCTGTCATTCTCTAGTTGACTGACTGAGCTCTAGATACAAGGACTAACACTAGACAACATGCTGTCATTCTCTAGTTGACTGAGCTCTAGATACAAGGACTAACACTAGACAACATGATGTCATTCTCTAGTTGACTGAGCTCTAGATACAAGGACTAACACTAGACAACATGCTGTCATTCTCTAGTTGACTGAGCTCTAGATACAAGGACTAACACTAGACAACATGATGTCATTCTCTAGTTGACTGAGCTCTAGATACAAGGACTAACACTAGACAACATGCTGTCATTCTCTAGTTGACTGAGCTCTAGATACAAGGACTAACACTAGACAACATGCTGTCATTCTCTAGTTGACTGACTGAGCTCTAGATACAAGGACTAACACTAGACAACATGCTGTCATTCTCTAGTTGACTGACTGAGCTCTGGATACAAGGACTAACACTAAACAACATGCTGTCATTCTCTAGTTGACTGAGCTCTAGATACAAGGACTAACACTAGACAACATGCTGTCATTCTCTAGTTGACTGAGCTCTAGATACAAGGACTAACACTAGACAACATGCTGTCATTCTCTAGTTGACTGACTGAGCTCTAGATACAAGGACTAACACTAGACAACATGCTGTCATTCTCTAGTTGACTGACTGAGCTCTAGATACAAGGACTAACACTAGACACCATGCTGTCATTCTCTAGTTGACTGAGCTCTAGATACAAGGACTAACACTAGACAACATGCTGTCATTCTCTAGTTGACTGACTGAGCTCTAGATACAAGGACTAACACTAGACAACATGCTGTCATTCTCTAGTTGACTGACTGAGCTCTAGATACAAGGACTAACACTAGACACCATGCTGTCATTCTCTAGTTGACTGAGCTCTGGATACAATGACTAACACTAGACAACATGCTGTCATTCTCTAGTTGACTGAGCTCTGGATACAAGGACTAACACTAGACAACATGCTGTCATTCTCTAGTTGACTGAGCTCTAGATACAAGGACTAACACTAGACAACATGCTGTCATTCTCTAGTTGACTGAGCTCTAGATACAAGGACTAACACTAGACTACATGCTGTCATTCTCTAGTTGACTGACTGAGCTCTAGATACAAGGACTAACACTAGACAACATGCTGTCATTCTCTAGTTGACTGAGCTCTAGATACAAGGACTAACACTAGACAACATGCTGTCATTCTCTAGTTGACTGAGCTCTAGATACAAGGACTAACACTAGACTACATGCTGTCATTCTCTAGTTGACTGACTGAGCTCTAGATACAAGGACTAACACTAGACTACATGCTGTCATTCTCTAGTTGACTGACTGAGCTCTAGATACAAGGACTAACACTAGACAACATGCTGTCATTCTCTAGTTGACTGACTGAGCTCTGGATACAAGGACTAACACTAGACAACATGCTGTCATTCTCTAGTTGACTGAGCTCTAGATACAAGGACTAACACTAGACAACATGCTGTCATTCTCTAGTTGACTGAACCTTAGATACAAGGACTAACACTAGACACCATGCTGTCATTCTCTAGTTGACTGAGCTCTAGATACAAGGACTAACACTAGACAACATGCTGTCATTCTCTAGTTGACTGACTGAGCTCTAGATACAAGGACTAACACTAGACAACATGCTGTCATTCTCTAGTTGACTGAGCTCTAGATACAAGGACTAACACTAGACAACATGATGTCATTCTCTAGTTGACTGAGCTCTAGATACAAGGACTAACACTAGACAACATGCTGTCATTCTCTAGTTGACTGAGCTCTAGATACAAGGACTAACACTAGACAACATGATGTCATTCTCTAGTTGACTGAGCTCTAGATACAAGGACTAACACTAGACAACATGCTGTCATTCTCTAGTTGACTGAGCTCTAGATACAAGGACTAACACTAGACAACATGCTGTCATTCTCTAGTTGACTGACTGAGCTCTAGATACAAGGACTAACACTAGACAACATGCTGTCATTCTCTAGTTGACTGACTGAGCTCTGGATACAAGGACTAACACTAGACAACATGCTGTCATTCTCTAGTTGACTGAGCTCTAGATACAAGGACTAACACTAGACAACATGCTGTCATTCTCTAGTTGACTGAACTCTAGATACAAGGACTAACACTAGACAACATGCTGTCATTCTCTAGTTGACTGACTGAGCTCTAGATACAAGGACTAACACTAGACAACATGCTGTCATTCTCTAGTTGACTGACTGAGCTCTAGATACAAGGACTAACACTAGACAACATGCTGTCATTTTCTAGTTGACTGAGCTCTGGATACAAGGACTAACACTAGACAACCTGCTGTCTTTCTCTAGTTGACTGACTGAGCTCTAGATACAAGGACTAACACTAGACAACATGCTGTCATTCTCTAGTTGCCTGACTGAGCTCTAGATACAAGGACTAACACTAGACAACATGCTGTCATTCTCTAGTTGACTGACTGAGCTCTTGATACAAGGACTAACACTAGACACCATGCTGTCAGTCTCTAGTTGACTGAGCTCTAGATACAAGGACGAACACATGCTGTAATTCTCTAGTTGACTGAGCTCTAGATACAAGGACTAACACTAGACAACATGCTGTCATTCTCTAGTTGACTGAGCTCTGGATACAAGGACTAACACTAGACAACATGCTGTCATTCTCTAGTTGACTGACTGAGCTCTAGATACAAGGACTAACACTAGACAACATGCTGTCATTCTCTAGTTGACTGACTGAGCTCTAGATACAAGGACTAACACTAGACAACATGCTGTCATTCTCTAGTTGACTGACTGAGCTCTAGATACAAGGACTAACACTAGACAACATGCTGTCATTCTCTAGTTGACTGAGCTCTAGATACAAGGACTAACACTAGACACCATGCTGTCATTCTCTAGTTGACTGAGCTCTAGATACAAGGACTAACACTAGACACCATGCTGTCATTCTCTAGTTGACTGACTGAGCTATTGATACAAGGACTAACACTAGACAACATGCTGTCATTCTCTAGTTGACTGAGCTCTAGATACAAGGACTAACACGAGGTCTACAGGTAAGTTTGAGTCATTAGTCGTATTTGCTGCATTCTGTGGCTGTAAAATGTTTGTTTACACTGTTCATTTAAACACAGCAGGGAAAACGAACATATCTATTTTACAATTTACAATGGGTTTATAAAGTTCTAAATACAGCAGGGGAACAATGGGCGTTTAAAAAATAAAATCCAAACAATTGATTGTTTAGAGGGCACTACAAGATGTCATAAAAAAAGCCTGCACTGTACTCACTCCTGCGCATTCATCCAGAGCGTGCTTCAAGCCCTTTCGGGGAGAGCGTCGTAAAAGTTATCTCGCCAGGCAGCTCAATGAGGAAATTAATGGAGCGCGAAATTACAGCGAAATTTAAACTTAAAATACATATTCAATAATAGGTCTAGAGCACCATTTTTCTGGAAGATGAAAAGCATCTAACCTAGGGCAGGTATATCTTGCCTTTCGGAGTTTGGTCGTTTTCCAGCGTCCATTGATTTTTAAGTTCACCACCGAAGGGAAGTTGGGGCACCAGTGCAGCAGGGCTGGTTTTACTGCACGATACATGTCGCAGTTACTCTCACCGTGCGTTTCCTGACTCAAAATGACAAAGTATTATGCATAGCACTGGTGAGCACGGCTCCCGAATCGGACTTGCAAAGCAAATGGCGGAATTGACGATAGCGCTGCGGTGTACTTGGACCGCACAGCCCTCTCTGTCTGAGACAGAGAGTCTGTAAGCTCACGAAAGCAATGGCTACGAGAAAATGACCAAACTCTGAAATGTAAGTTATACGGTACCTGTCCTAGCTTAAGCGTTTCCTCTTCCAGAAAATGGTACTCGGCCTGTTATTGAATCTGTATTTTAAGTTTTACTTTCTCTTTCATTCTGCGTTCCATTCATTTCCCGGTCGAGCCGCCTGGCTCCGCTTGATGACGCTCGTTCTCGGTGACGACGCTCGTTCTCGGTGACGGCGCTCGTTCTCGGTGAGCTGCCTGGCAAGACTCCGGTGACGACGCTCGTTCTCGGTGAGCTGCCTGGCAAGACTCCGGTGACGACGCTCGTTCTCGCTGACGACGCTCGTTCTCGGTGAGCTGCCTGGCAAGACTCCGGTGACGACGCTCGTTCTCGGTGAGCTGCCTGGCAAGACTCCGGTGACGACGCTCGTTCTCGGTGAGCTGCCTGGCAAGACTCCGGTGACGACGCTCGTTCTCGCTGACGACGCTCGTTCTCGGTGAATCCGCATGCGTGTTGTAGCGCTCCCTATAATATACATTGCTCTTATATAACATAACATACAAACACATGCCCTTGTCCTCCTTTAATTCTCTATCTACACAACACTTATACGGTCAAAACGTTATGGATTGGGTCTTTAACTGGATGCGGCTGTGATTTTGACCCGGTTAATTCAACCTCTAGAGGTCTACCCTGGGTACGAGTGGTACAGCGGGGATCTAAAGTGATGTTTAGTCAGAAAGGTAAACAAGGTCTATTAGTGCGTGACCTTCTCGTGGCGAGATGAGAAGGACAAGTAGCTCTTTATTGAACAGCCAGGGAGGCAGGGAGCGACAGTAACCGCCCACATCCTGCTGATTTTATAGGCAGACATCTGCACAATCAACACTTAAAGCCTCACTCCGGGGGTTCATGCACCATTCTTCAATGAGGGGCGTGACTCACGTCATGTGAAACATCCCATGTTTCTGGTGCCACAGAAGCTAAAAGCGGATTTTCCTAATTCAGTGCAAACTCTGGAAACGCTAAGTGTAAAAGCTAATCACCGGAGTGAGTATGATAAGGGCCCAGAGCTGAGGTGGTGTAGGGTGGGGGATCACCAACGAGGTGGTGTAGGGTGGGGGATCACCAACGAGGTGGTGTAGGGTGGGGGATCACCAACGAGGTGGTGTAGGGTGGGGGGTCACCAACGAGGTGGTGTAGGGTGGGGGATCACCAACGAGGTGGTGTAGGGTGGGGGATCACCAACGAGGTGGTGTAGGGTGGGGGGTCACCAATAATGGCCGTATACAGAAACAGATGCCAATGCAAGTCACGTCTCTCTGCCAGAGAGGACCATCCAACCTTAGCATATAGGATACAATGATGGAACCATAACTGTCCCCTGTGATGGATCTAAAAAACGAATGATATACAGAAAAATGTAAATGGTTAATAAAAGAAAGTCCACTAGACTGGTCCCTATTATTTGTTAGTCATCGTATCAAGAGCTCAGTTAGGCCATTAAATAATGAAAACCTGTCTCCAATCCCATATTGTAATTTTGCCAGTGGGGCTTTCCATATGTTTATATTTGGATCACAGATTGGGTCTTTAATGCAGTCAATATATTAAGGCGCACATTGCGGGTGTCTCTGTACTCTTGTATAAAAAATGGCTTTTAATCGGTAATGAGCAATTGCATATTAACGCACTTAACAGTCACTTATGCTGGTTAATTTGCTTCCCCCTGGGGTCCTGACATTAGCACGTACATTTTGGTATCTGTGATGTTGCTTTGAGTGATCAACTAGAGATTGATCTCTGGCCAGATATACTGGTATGACATGACGGTAGTTTACGTCAAGCAACAGAACCAGAGAGATGATGATGATGATGATGATGATGATGATGATGATGATGATGATGATGATGATGATGATGATGATGGTTGTTGTTGTTGTTGTGGTGGTGTTGAGAATGATGATGATGATGAAAACAGCTGTGATGATGAAGATGACGTGATGTGTGGTTGTAGGAACCAGCGATGTGTCAGTGACTTAAAGGAACACACCAACATTATGGGAAACCAGCTTACCGTCTTCCCCAGAGAGAGACAAGAAGATAGATACCAGTCTCCTCTCTGTGCGCTCAGTAGAAAGCTATCCGGCTGCAGGTTAGCCTAGCTTAGCACAATGAATGGAAGCGAACAGTACTGATTAGCCTAGCTTAATCTTCAGGAGAGGTGTTGCCTAGGCTATTCCATTCATTGTGCTAAGCTAGGCTAATGTGCAGCCAGATAGCTTTCTACTGAACGCACAGAGAGGCAACTATCTTCTTGTCTCTCTCTGGAGCGAATACTGTGTATGATTCCCATAAGGTTGGCGTGTTCCTTTAAGTCTGGGTAAAGCAATAATAAATATATACGTGTTCTGAGTTTGTCACCGCAGAATAATGTGCTATTAACCACCCATCCACAATTTAATGATTAAAAGGAACTTTATTAATAATGAACAACGTTGAGAATTATGAATCCCATCTGAAAACAGCTCATCTGGCTGCTCATTGACCATTTCTCAACTGCCATTTAATTTGTCCATTCATTCACTAAATGTTAGGACTTGGTAACAGGTAGGCTCAAATCCACAACACGGGAGACAGGATAATGTTGAACCCCAGTGTGGAATTTAATAATAAGTTGAAAAAAGGGAAAAGAACAAGCGCTGTGTGTCTGGGTGTTTAGCCTGGTGGGCGGATGACCGTGACCGCTGGAGAGCACGGGAGTAGAACTGTCTTCACAGGGTTAAAAACTCAGGCACACGGGGAAAAACGACAAAAACACGATAACATAGAACGTAAAAAATCACGGGAAGGTTGGATACCCAGGAACACAGCGGGAAGAGGATTAACACAAGACAGACGCAAACACATTATTACGAGAAGTAATATCAAATATACTTGCCAGGCCGTTCTTAAAGAACATCTGACGCTGATGAATGGAGATCCCCAGAACTTCTGTATGAACCGTAATTCATTATAGTTCATTGTAAAATAGCAACAGTAGTGTAATTATGGTCAAAACCCTATAAATAGCATTTGGAATAATAGATCTTTCTCTCAGAATGAATGCAGCATGGTTTATATAGCGTTATCGGAATATACGGGGTGTAGGCTACTGACTGACTGCGCTCCGCGTATCTCAACTCGTTATTATTTTGCGCACAGACCGCAGAAACACGGGAACGTTTTGATTATATTTAAAAGGCTTTACGTTAAACGAAACAAGTGGAGTTTCGAAGCTGTAAGCAGAGTCATATGAACACCCACGATATAGTGTTCTTCCCCCTTTTTACTGCATAAGAAAGAATAGAAAACGCATTGCAATGACACCAGATAGTGGACAGACTATGTATATGATGGGATTCAAGTTCGCGTTTTTGTTGATCATAGGCATGCTGTCAGAGTATGATATCTTAATCAAACATTCTAGAACATTTGTCGTCACAGATCATGTCCTAATAGAACATAGGCTATGGTGATATTATAGGCTATGGTGATATTGTGTGGACTGTTATTATTACTGTACCGGTACCACCCATTGTGACAACAGCCTTGTGAGTCCCGCACACAAACATGATGGAATTCAAGTTCATGTATTGAAAGGCAGGCTACATCATACATGCAGTGAGATTCATTGTTCTTGTATATGCTCTCGTATTATTGTTTATATAGCTACCCAATACTGACATCAAAATAGATTGTAGTATGCCTCTAGAAATCATATGCAGCAGGTAGAAAATTGACGGAAGATCCATCGCGATTTGGAATAAAATTGAGGAGAACTTTAATCCCTGGGTATTAATCAAACAACACGGGAAAAGGCAGTCATATTCCAGCGCGGTCTTTGTGTTTGCGCTGCCCAGGCAGCAATGGTTAATAGATATCATATCCGACATCACCGTAAGTGTACACGTCTGTCAGCCTGTCGAACGAGTTGAGTTCTAACAAAGAACATATTACATGCTGGTATGCTGATAGAGTAAACTATTATATGAATATGATATGATACAAGGTATACACTGGTCCGTCGCATACACTGGTATGCGCAAGTTACTGTTGCATAATGTAGGCTATGGCTGCTATTATATGTAATTCATATAGGCTACCGACAACAAAATAGATGCCTCTAAAAATCATATAGCCAATCGAACACAACTAATAAAGGCATTCATATTACAGCACGGTTATAATGACACACAACCAACGCCAAACAGTGGTCAACGAACGGTCTTTATTAGTATTTTGAGCTGTCCAGGCAGAATTGCAGCAATGGTCTTAGGGAGCCGTTGATATCTGACATCACCGTTTACAAGTCCGCCTTTTATTTATCCCATAAACACGCGTGTTGTGTCTTCTTGGTTCGACAGCAGTGAAAAATCTCCGTGAAGCTTCTCAGAGTTCCGCTCGGGTCAGTCCATTATTTCACATCCCATGGGGGGTGTTTCCTCACTTTCATGACCATATATGGATAATCATGCACGAGCATTGACAGTAGAACAAAGTGGTATTTATCAACACGGAGGAGCATAGGACCTGTGTACGCACGGTTGATGAATCCCAATATTCCTGTGCGTACACTCATTCTAAATTCTGTGCTTACGTGTGGAAATAGAACATGTTCTACGCACACGTTGATGAATGAGGGCCCAGGTGTCTTGTAGGGTGATGTGGTGATCAGCAGACGGGTGCGGAGCCTCCATCCATCAGCCTGATTAGTAGACGTGTATAAGATATAGAGAGATTTGCGGAGGTGAAACCGTAACACTAGGAGGTGAAACCGTAACACTAGGAGGTGAAACCGTAACGCTAAAACGGCTTGCTGCCTGCGAAATAAACGGCCAAATCTAGCAAATGAACCCTACTAGTTGAAAACGTGACTAATCGACAAACTAGCAAACTAGATTAGACAGTTTTATTTATTTTTTGCTTTGCAGGTTGTTTCCAGGCTGACACCGCGTTCTACAGTAAATACCAGTGTGGTCCGGGGTCAGTTATTAGATTAGATTAGATTAGATTAGATTAAATTAGATTAAAATGTATTGTCATTATACAGCACAAACTTACAGTACAACAAAGAAGGTTTGGCTATCCAACCAGAGTGCAAATGTAACATCAAAGTGCAATAGTAATATACAATGTACAGGTGATTAAACTGAGTATAAAATATATAAATTAGTACTATTGAGTATAGTGCTAATCAGATGTATGTGCAGAGTTGTAGTATTCATAAATAAAACAAGTTGTTAATACTGTGGCCTATGCATTAGCTGTAGGCTCTATGAATGAACAAGTTGTTAATACTGTATCATTAGCTGTAGGCTCTATGAATGAACAAGTTGTTAATACTGTATGCATTAGCTGTAGGCCTTATGAATGAACAAGTTGTTAATACTGTATCCATTAGCTGTAGGCTCTATGAATGAACAAGTTGTTAATACTGTATGCATTAGCTGTAGGCCTTATGAATGAACAAGTTGTTAATACTGTATCCATTAGCTGTAGGCTCTATGAATGAACAAGTTGTTAATACTGTATCCATTAGCTGTAGGCTCTATGAATGAACAAGTTGTTAATACTGTATCCATTAGCTGTAGGCTCTATGAATGAACAAGTTGTTAATACTGTATCATTAGCTGTAGGCTCTATGAATGAACAAGTTGTTAATTGCTGTATGCATTAGCTGTAGGCTCTATGAATGAACAAGTTGTTAATACTGTATGCATTAGCTGTAGGCTCTATGAATGAACAAGTTGTTAATACTGTATCATTAGCTGTAGGCTCTATGAATGAACAAGTTGTTAATACTGTATCATTAGCTGTAGGCTCTATGAAAGAACAAGTTGTTAATACTGTATCATTAGCTGTAGGCTCTATGAATGAACAAGTTGTTAATACTGTATCATTAGCTGTAGGCTCTATGAATGAACAAGTTGTTAATACTGTATCATTAGCTGTAGGCTCTATGTTGCTTCGACACCACCTACCTACGCTCCGACCCCAGTCACAAATGAGGGGCGCCTCGATTGATCGATAATGCGCTACGAATCAAAATACCGCATCCCTTGGCTATACGCTCTTATGTCGCTTTCGATGTTGGTGACATTCAATTTCCCGTGGACCACACAGCACCCTGAGACCACGAGTGGGAGGCAAACGTCAACTCCAGGCTCACCGTAAGGTATACACAGTACCTTCTGAGACGGCTGGAGAAGTCCAACCTGCCACAGGTGACGAGGGTCCATCCCTCTGCCATTACTGAGACCCAACGGAGGCCTGAGACACACCTGAGGCCTGAGACCCACCTGAGACCTGAGACCTGAGACCCACCTGAGACCTGAGACCCACCTGAGGCCTGAGACCCACCTGAGACCTGAGACCCACCTGAGCCGAGGCCTGAGACCCACCTGAGGCCTGAGACCCACCTGAGACCTGAGACCCACCTGAGGCCTGAGACCCACCTGAGGCCTGAGACCCACCTGAGGCCTGAGACCCACCTGAGGACTGAGACCCACCTGAGACCTGAGACCCACCTGAGACCTGAGACCCACCTGAGACCTGAGACCCACCTGAGACCTGAGACCCACCTGAGGCATGAGACCTGAGACCTGAGACCCACCTGAGACCCACCTGAGACATGAGACCCACCTGAGACCTGAGCCCCACCTGAGACCTGAGACCCACCTGAGGCCTGAGACCCACCTGAGACCTGAGACCCACCTGAGACCTGAGACCCACCTGAGACCTGAGACCCACCTGAGACCTGAGACCCACCTGAGACCTGAGACCCACCTGAGACCTGAGACCTGAGACCTGAGACCCACCTGAGACCCACCTGAGACCTGAGACCCACCTGAGGCCTGAGACCCACCTGAGGACAGCAGAGAGGATCATTCATATCTCTCTACTGTAAGAGTTATATATACAGCATGTATACAGAGGTAGATGAGTTATATACAGAGGTAGAGGAGTTCTATACAGAGGTATAGGAGTTATATACAGAGGTAGATGAGTTATATACAGAGGTAGAGGAGTTATATACAGAGGTAGAGGAGTTATATACAGATGTAGAGGAGTTATATACAGATGTAGAGGAGTTATATACAGAGGTAGAGGAGTTATATACAGAGGTAGAGGAGTTATATACAGAGGTAGAGGAGTTATATACAGAGGTAGAGGAGTTATATCCAGAGGTATAGGAGTTATATACAGAGGTAGAGGAGTTATGTACAGAGGTAGAGGAGTTATATACAGAGGTAGAGGAGTTATATACAGAGGTAGAGGAGTTATATACAGAGGTAGAGGAGTTATATACAGAGGTAGAGGAGTTATATACAGAGGTATAGGAGTTATATACAGAGGTATAGGAGTTATATACAGAGGTATAGGAGTTATATACAGAGGTAGAGGAGTTATATACAGAGGTAGAGGAGTTATATACAGAGGTAGAGGAGTTATATACAGAGGTAGATGAGTTATATACAGAGGTATAGGAGTTATATACAGAGGTAGATGAGTTATATACATAGGTATAGGAGTTATATACAGAGGTAGAGGAGTTATATACAGAGGTAGAAGAGTTATATACATAGGTATAGGAGTTATATAAAGAGGTAGATGAGTTATATACAGAGGTAGAGGAGTTATATACAGAGGTAGATGAGTTATATACAGAGGTAGAGGAGTTATATACAGAGGTATATGAGTTATATACAGAGGTAGATGAGTTATATACAGAGGTAGATGAGTTATATACAGAGGTAGAGGAGTTATATACAGAGGTATAGGAGTTATATACAAAATGTATACAGAGGAAAATTAGTTATATACATAATATATACAGATATAGAGGAGTTATACATAGGGATGCACCGATATGAAAATTGGCCACCGATACCGATACCGATTGTTCAACTAACACTATCGGCCGATACCGATACCGATATTTGTATATTTGTATATAAGTATTTGTAATTTTTTATTTTTATTTTTTTTATGAAACTACTGTATATTTGTATGTGTATGTTTGTATTTGTAGGCCTCTTTACTTACTTAAAAAAAGGAAATATGTTTATGGTATCACTATCTCTCTCCCAGTATCGTCTGGCGGCCTGCAATGGAACCATTTTGGCGGCCTGCAGCAGGATACTAGTCTCTCAACCAGAGCTTTCAACCAATGCAATGGAACCATTTAGATTGACAGTCGATTCGGCCAATTACGCCACACCGCTAGCACCCACCTCCTGCTGTTCTTACCACCAATCGGCAAGCGTTTATTCATTTTCTACTTTCGGGCATGCCGCCATTGATCTGCTTGCGACTCACTCGAGAGCACAACAAACTTAACGTAACTAATACCTTAGCTGCCCGGCCCGCCGACCAGCGCTCCACAGCATGACCAAATGAGACATAATGATTTTACTGCAACAAATGTTATAATAAAACAAAGCCTTTCTATACATTTGTCTGGTTGAAAACTTTATTAAGAGATTGCAGAATGGGTAGTTTGGTACGGAATGAGCAACGGAATGGAACTGAGCTATGAACGGAATAATGCCTTGCTTACTTGCTGTGTTCGGGTAAATAATATGCTGATGTTATATTGAACGTGTAACACTAACTATATAACGTTATTAACTAACTAGCTACCGTACCGGGAGCTCACGTTGATGCCTGGATGGTGCTAACTAACTAGCTACCGTACCGGGAGCTCACGTTGATGCCTGGATGGTGCTAACTAACTAGTAGTGGGTAGTTGGGTACGGAATGAGCAACGGAATGGAACTGAGCTATGAACGGACTCGGAGTAATGCCTTGCTGCTATGGGTAATAATAATATGCTGATGTTATTGTCCGTGTAACACTAACTATATAACGTTAATGCCACAAAACGAATGCCTTGTTAATCATAAGTAGTAACTTTGATGCAGTAGCTTGTGTGTGTGTGGGGGACGGCGGGCGTTGTGCAGGTAGGTCGCGAATGAATTATTATTTTTTTGCCTTTTGACGCTACACAAATTGATGGTTATTTATCGGCGACTGCTATCGGCACATTTGAGCTTATCGGCCGATAGGCCGATAGCAGTCAACAAGGCACTTATCGGCCGATACCGATACCCGACCGATATATCGGTGCACCCCTAGTTATACATATATATACATAGCTAGATGAGTTATATATATAATGTATACAGAGGTAGAGGAGTTATATACAAATATATTCAGAGGTAGCTGAGTTCTATACAGAATATATACAGAGGTAGCTGAGTTATATACAAGATATATACAGAAAAAGAGCAGTTCTATACGGAGCTGGATCAGTTCTATACAGAATATATACAAAGAAAGAGCAGTTCTATACAGAATATATACAGAGCTGGAGCAGTTCTATACAGAATATATACAGAGAAAGAGCAGTTCTATACAGAATATATACAGAGCTGGAGCAGTTCTATACAGAATATATACAGAGCTGGAGCAGTTCTATACAGAATATATACAGAGCTGGAGCAGTTCTATACAGAATATATACAGAGCTGGAGCAGTTCTACAGAATATATACAGAGCTGGAGCAGTTCTACAGAATATATACAGAGCTGGAGCAGTTCTATACAGAATATATACAGAGCTGGAGCAGTTCTATACAGAATATATACAGAGCTGGAGCAGTTCTATAGAATATATACAGAGCTGGAGCAGTTCTATAGAATATATACAGAGCTGGAGCAGTTCTATAGAATATATACAGAGCTGGAGCAGTTCTATAGAATATATACAGAGCTGGAGCAGTTCTATACAGAATATATACAGAGCTGGAGCAGTTCTATACAGAATATATACAGAGCTGGAGCAGTTCTACAGAATATATACAGAGCTGGAGCAGTTCTATACAGAATATATACAGAGCTGGAGCAGTTCTATACAGAATATATACAGAGCTGGAGCAGTTCTATAGAATATATACAGAGCTGGAGCAGTTCTATACAGAATATATATAGAGCTGGAGCAGTTCTATACAGAATATATACGGAGCTGGAGCAGTTCTATACAGAATATATACGGAGCTGGAGCAGTTCTATACAGAATATATACAGAGCTGGAGCAGTTCTATAGATACAGAGCTGGAGCAGTTCTATACAGAATATATACAGAGCTGGAGCAGTTCTATACAGAATATATACAGAGCTGGAGCAGTTCTATACAGAATATATACAGAGCTGGAGCAGTTCTATACAGAATATATACAGAGCTGGAGCAGTTCTACAGAATATATACAGAGCTGGAGCAGTTCTATACAGAATATATACAGAGCTGGAGCAGTTCTATACAGAATATATACAGAGAAAGAGCAGTTCTATAGAATATATACAGAGCTGGAGCAGTTCTATACAGAATATATACAGAGCTGGAGCAGTTCTATAGAATATATACAGAGCTGGAGCAGTTCTATAGAATATATACAGAGCTGGAGCAGTTCTATAGAATATATACAGAGCTGGAGCAGTTCTATAGAATATATATAGAGCTGGAGCAGTTCTATACAGAATATATACAGAGCTGGAGCAGTTCTATAGAATATATACAGAGCTGGAGCAGTTCTATACAGAATATATACAGAGCTGGAGCAGTTCTATACAGAATATATACAGAGCTGGAGCAGTTCTATACAGAATATATACAGAGCTGGAGCAGTTCTATAGAATATATACAGAGCTGGAGCAGTTCTATAGAATATATACAGAGCTGGAGCAGTTCTATACAGAATATATACAGAGCTGGAGCAG
Source organism: Notolepis coatsorum (assembly GCF_963971535.1). NCBI lineage: Eukaryota > Metazoa > Chordata > Actinopteri > Aulopiformes > Paralepididae > Notolepis > Notolepis coatsorum. The sequence continues at coordinate 133,068,066 of NC_140175.1, read as the reverse complement.
TTCTATACAGAATATATACAGAGCTGGAGCAGTTCTATACAGAATATATACAGAGCTGGAGCAGTTCTATACAGAATATATACAGAGCTGGAGCAGTTCTACAGAATATATACAGAGCTGGAGCAGTTCTATAGAATATATACAGAGCTGGAGCAGTTCTATACAGAATATATACAGAGCTGGAGCAGTTCTATACAGAATATATACAGAGCTGGAGCAGTTCTATACAGAATATATACAGAGCTGGAGCCGTTCTATAGAATATATACAGAGCTGGAGCAGTTCTATAGAATATATACAGAGCTGGAGCAGTTCTATAGAATATATATAGAGCTGGAGCAGTTCTATACAGAATATATACAGAGCTGGAGCAGTTCTATACAGAATATATACAGAGCTGGAGCAGTTCTATACAGAATATATACAGAGCTGGAGCAGTTCTATACAGAATATATACAGAGCTGGAGCAGTTCTATACAGAATATATACAGAGAAAGAGCAGTTCTATAGAATATATACAGAGCTGGAGCAGTTCTATAGAATATATACAGAGCTGGAGCAGTTCTATAGAATATATACAGAGCTGGAGCAGTTCTATAGAATATATACAGAGCTGGAGCAGTTCTATACAGAATATATACAGAGCTGGAGCAGTTCTATACAGAATATATACAGAGCTGGAGCAGTTCTATACAGAATATATACAGAGCTGGAGCAGTTCTATAGAATATATACAGAGCTGGAGCAGTTCTATAGAATATATACAGAGCTGGAGCAGTTCTATAGAATATATACAGAGCTGGAGCAGTTCTATACAGAATATATACAGAGCTGGAGCAGTTCTATAGAATATATACAGAGCTGGAGCAGTTCTATACAGAATATATACAGAGAAAGAGCAGTTCTATAGAATATATACAGAGAAAGAGCAGTTCTATAGAATATATACAGAGCTGGAGCAGTTCTATACAGAATATATACAGAGCTGGAGCAGTTCTATACAGAATATATACAGAGCTGGAGCAGTTCTATACAGAATATATACAGAGCTGGAGCAGTTCTATACAGAATATATACAGAGCTGGAGCAGTTCTATACAGAATATATACAGAGCTGGAGCAGTTCTATAGAATATATACAGAGCTGGAGCAGTTCTATACAGAATATATATAGAGCTGGAGCAGTTCTATAGAATATATACAGAGCTGGAGCAGTTCTATACAGAATATATACGGAGCTGGAAGAGGAGTAGCCTCAGGATGGTGTGAGGGCTCTCAGGGCTGACGTGGAGGAAGGCCGGGGGATTACAGTTCAGTTGGTAATGAGGGCCACAGCTCCGGGGAAAACACTGTTCTTGCATCGCCGTTTCAGACGTCATGCTCCTCCACACTGGTCTCTTCCCCCGAGGAGAGAGCTTGGACATTGTGGAGACCGAGGCTAATGTAGTGGAGGTTAAGTCACCCAATGGGAGATGGGGGGGGGGACGGGGGGGGGGGGGGGGGGGGCACATGCTCAGTCTGGAGTGTTTGGGAGCCCAATGGAATGGAAATGCGGATACACTTGAACTGTGCACGTGTTGCTACAGTATACCACGCTCCTTCACAGGGACATGGTGTCCTCCATTCCATCTTTATCCCCCACTTGGGGACCAGGTTGACGGGTTGCCAAGAGGTGGGGTATCTCCCGGGCCTTTCTGTGTGGAGTTCGTATGCCCCCCCCCCCCCCCCCCCCCCCCCCCCCACATGCTCGCAAGGGTTTCTCATCCATAACAAAATTGATAAACCCGATGGAAAAACACGCTGAGCAGGTTGCTAACCCTGACGAAGACGGACAGGAGCACTTGGATTGGTCCCCGGGCGCCCCCCATGTCTGCTCCCCCCCCCCCCAAGTCTGCTCCTGGCTGCCCTTGGGGGGGACGGGTCAGGTGCATAGACAACATTTTATTGGCAACCCCTACCCCCAAAAAGCATGTGTGTGTCTCTATGTGTGTCGCCCATAACACGTGTGTGTCGCTGCATGACTACAGATGCAGCACTGAAAATTCAGATCCCTTCTGCTGCTGGTCTGCTGCTCCTCTGCCACTATAGAGCTGGCACTCAGGTGTTATATTTCTGCTGCTCCTCTGCCACTATAGAGCTGGCACTCAGGTGTTATATTTCTGCTGCTCCTCTGCTGCTCCTCTGCCACTATAGAACTGGCACTCAGGTGTTATATTTCTGCTGCTCCTCTGCCACTATAGAACTGGCACTCAGGTGTTATATTTCTGCTGCTCCTCTGCCACTATAGAGCTGGCACTCAGCTGTTATATTTCTGCTGCTCCTCTGCCACTATAGAACTGGCACTCAGGTGTTATATTTCTGCTGCTCCTCTGCTGCTCCTCTGCCACTATAGAACTGGCACTCAGGTGTTATATTTCTGCTGCTCCTCTGCCACTATAGAACTGGCACTCAGGTGTTATATTTCTGCTGCTCCTCTGCCACTATAGAACTGTATATTTCTGCTGCTCCTCTGCCACTATAGAACTGGCACTCAGGTGTTATATTTCTGCTGCTCCTCTGCCACTATAGAACTGGCACTCAGGTGTTATATTTCTGCTGCTGGTCTGCCACTATAGAGCTGGCACTCAGGTGTTATACTTCTGCTGCTCCTCTGCCACTATAGAGCTGGCACTCAGGTGTTATATTTCTGCTGCTCCTCTGCCACTATAGAACTGGCACTCAGGTGTTATATTTCTGCTGCTCCTCTGCCACTATAGAGCTGGCACTCAGGTGTTATATTTCTGCTGCTCCTCTGCCACTATAGAGCTGGCACTCAGGTGTTATATTTCTGCTGCTCCTCTGCTGCTCCTCTGCCACTATAGAGCTGGCACTCAGGTGTTATATTTCTGCTGCTCCTCTGCCACTATAGAACTGGCACTCAGGTGTTATATTTCTGCTGCTCCTCTGCCACTATAGAACTGGCACTCAGGTGTTATATTTCTGCTGCTCCTCTGCCACTATAGAACTGGCACTCAGGTGTTATATTTCTGCTGCTCCTCTGCCACTATAGAACTGGCACTCAGGTGTTATATTTCTGCTGCTCCTCTGCCACTATAGAACTGGCACTCAGGTGTTATATTTCTGCTGCTCCTCTGCCACTATAGAACTGGCACTCAGGTGTTATATTTCTGCTGCTCCTCTGCTGCTCCTCTGCCACTATAGAACTGGCACTCAGGTGTTATATTTCTGCTGCTCCTCTGCCACTATAAAACTGTATATTTCTGCTGCTCCTCTGCCACTATAGAACTGGCACTCAGGTGTTATATTTCTGCTGCTCCTCTGCCACTATAGAACTGGCACTCAGGTGTTATATTTCTGCTGCTCCTCTGCCACTATAGAACTGGCACTCAGGTGTTATATTTCTGCTGCTGGTCTGCCACTATAGAACTGGCACTCAGGTGTTATATTTCTGCTGCTGGTCTGCCACTATAGAGCTGGCACTCAGGTGTTATATTTCTGCTGCTCCTCTGCCACTATAGAGCTGGCACTCAGGTGTTATATTTCTGCTGCTCCTCTGCCACTATAGAGCTGGCACTCAGGTGTTATATTTCTGCTGCTCCTCTGCCACTATAGAGCTGGCACTCAGGTGTTATATTTCTGCTGCTCCTCTGCCACTATAGAACTGGCACTCAGGTGTTATATTTCTGCTGCTCCTCTGCCACTATAGAACTGGCACTCAGGTGTTATATTTCTGCTGCTCCTCTGCCAATATAGAACTAGCACTCAGGTGTTATATTTCTGCTGCTCCTCTGCCACTATAGAACTGGCACTCAGGTGTTATATTTCTGCTGCTCCTCTGCCACTATAGAGCTGGCACTCAGGTGTTATATTTCTGCTGCTCCTCTGCCACTATAGAACTGGCACTCAGGTGTTATATTTCTGCTGCTCCTCTGCCACTATAGAACTGGCACTCAGGTGTTATATTTCTGCTGCTCCTCTGCCACTATAGAACTGGCACTCAGGTGTTATATTTCGGGGGCTGGTGGCTGGCTCCCACAGTGAACAAAGGGAGGGTACCTAACTTAATGCTGCCCCATGGAGGGGGTCGGGGGCTACTGCCCTCAGACCCCAGAGATCATTTGTATATGGGCAGTCTGACTTGGGGTACTGCCCATATATTAGTGTTGCAATGCATGATAAGTAAACAGTGAAAAAAGCTAAGAAATCGGATGGAGCTGGGGCGTTTGGGACGAATACAAATTTAAGATGAAAAAGTCTCCCCAGCCTGTGGGAGGCAGTGGAGGTGTGAGATCTGGCCCGGTCCAGAACAATAGGAGTGACAACATCAGTTTGGCCCGTGGAGTGGTGGAGGAGTGGTGGAGGAGTGGTGGAGGAGTGGTAGAGGCGCAGCAGAGGTTAAATTTTTCAGTGCTGCATCTTTTCGTTGAAATGTGTGCTACAATAAAGACTTCTTCAAAATCCAGTTTAATTTACCCTCCTTGTTGGTGACCAGGATGTGAGGCGAAGGAGAATACAAATTATTATTATTATAATTTTTTTGTTCATCTTTGACGGTGAATAACAATTGCCACTGAGCTCATTCAGCACCTTCCTGAGATCAAGTGTAATATTTTATTTATCCTTTATTTATCCAGGAATGTCCCAATGACATCTCTTCTTCCAGGGAGTCCTGACCAACACGGCACACAACAAGTTTCAACATAAAACAAGGCATTAAACAAAAAACATACAATTAAAATATAAATACAGAAGGTCATTTGTGCAGTGGCAAGGAGCATAATCAGATCAGCAATAGCATCAGGTAAAACAGTTACATGTTTCATGAAGGGCTAATCATAGCATACCTTTAAAAGCATTCACAGTAGGAAGTGCCTCTAGACAAAGTTTTACTTGCAGCGTATTCTATAAAAAAGGAGCATAGTGGGAGAATGCAGCTTTACCAAGCTCTGACTGCATCAAAGGAACATTTAAAAGCATCCCATTTGCTGCTCGTCTGGTATTAGACAGATGAAAGTAAGAGAACTTCTGCTCAAAACATTTTTTTTTTTCTTTTTTGGTCTTTTTCCCCCTCCATTTTCCTCCGATTTTCTCCCATCCCAATGTTAGTCGTATGCCAATTCCCAGTCCCTTCCTGGTCGCTGCGCACTTACCCCCCACAGTCAGATCATCTGGGAGAGTGGAGGCTACCACGTGCTTCCTCTGACACACGTCCAGCCAATCACCGCTTATTTTCACCTTGCAGCGCGGATTCTCATTGAGAGGGCGTAGCGTGTGGGAGGACCACACTATCCCCCTCACGTCCAATCCGCGCTTAGCAGGCGCCCCGACCGAACTGTAGGAGTCGCTGTTTACAACGACCCGGACCCACCCCGCCAGCTTCTCCCACCCTCTGATACAGCCAATTGTATCAGTGCAGACGGCCAGCCAAGCTGGTGACAACCCCGGAGCTGTGAGCTGGATTCGAACAGGCAAATCCAGCTCAGCTCCGGGGCTGGTGACGAACGCAATCTCCGCTCGGCCACCTAACCGCCCTTGCTCAAAACATTTCTGAATTCTGGCCTGGCTGACAAGCAGACAGACAGACAGACATTCACTTCAATGAGGAATCAAGTAATAAATACTATGCGAATGGCCAAAGCAAATTATTTTATGGACATGATCAAAGATGCTAAAGGGAATGGTAAGATAATTTGGCAACATATTAATAAACTAATTGGTAGACAAAACAAACATAACAACAAAAGATTTGAACTCAAAATTTATAATGAATTAGTGAAAACCCCACTAACTCTAGCCACCCAATTCAACTGTTTCTTCTTGGATTTTGTCCAGGAGATAACACAGTGTTTTACCCCATCTGATGCCATCCATAGCACTATTAATCATGCACAACCTATTTTTAATTTAGAGGAAATAACAGAGCTGGAGGTGACCAATATTACCTCCATTTTCCTCCGATTTTCTCCCATCCCAATGTTAGTCGTATGCCAATTCCCAGTCCCTTCCTGGTCGCTGCGCACTTACCCCCCACAGTCAGATCATCTGGGAGAGTGGAGGCTACCACGTGCTTCCTCTGACACACGTCCAGCCAATCACGTTCCAAATATATATATACCCATATAGAATCTTTGGTCCCCCCAATCACACATCTGGTCAATCTGTCCTTCAGGAAATCAACTGTTCCTTCAGCATTGAAGGTCGCCACGGTTGCCCCAATCTTTAAATCTGGACAAAAAAATGACATTGCTAACTACCGGCCAATCAGTATTCTCCCGGTCATATTTAAAGTAGCTGAGAAGTGGGTAATAAAGCTATTGAATGAACATCTAAATAAAAGCTGTACCCTATTGCACCCCATGCAATTCGGGTTCCGCGCCCATCACTCAACAGAATCAGCTAACTGTATGTTCTTAGAAAAAGTGAAATACTCACTGGACACACATTACTGTGTTGGTGCCGTCTTCATTGATCTGAAGCGGGCATTTGATACTGTCAACCACCAGGTTCTATTGTCCAAACTTAGACATTTTAATTTCTCTGAAAGAGCTCTATTGTGGATGAAATCATATATATCCAGTAGAAAGCAATGTGTTTGTGTTGATGGTGTCAAATCTCCCTACCTTGACTGTTATACAGGCCTTCCACAGGGTTCAAGTCTTGGGCCAATACTGTTCTCATTATTTATCAATGACCTACCCGATGCATGCCATAACACCAATGTCCGAATGTATGCTGACGACTGTGTAATCTTTACATCTGCAAAATCAATACAAGATGCCTCTGCAACTAATCTGCAATGACCCATGTTCAAGACTGGCTAACAAAATCATGTCTTTCACTTAACACCAAGAAAACAGTGTGTATGATGTTCACAAAGTCACCAGTAGAGCTCACACTCTCTAATGTGTTTCTGGGAGAGGCGGAGCTGGACATTGTAAAGGAGTTCAAGTATCTTGGGGTCACATTGGACTCTACATTGACCTTCAAAAGTCACGTAAAGAAAGTAACAAACACAGTCAAGTTTAACATCGAAAACTTCAGGCAGATCAGGCCCTGCCTACCAGTTAATGCTGCAAGGATGTTTATGCATTCAATGATTTTATCACACATTGAGTACTGTTTTATTAACTGGTCTCTTTCATATGTCACTACTCTTACACCAATAGAATTACTCTACAAAAAAGCCATAAAAGTATTTGATAGGAAACCAAATTAATTTCATCACTGTAATATCTTAGAAAAACATAACATGCTAAGTTTTGCGAATTTCCAAGTTTTTAAATATACTTGGTTCATGTACAAGGTTCTGCATGGACTTGCCCCTCCCCCGTGGAATGAGTTCATCCAACAAAAAGGAGACACTGGCATTACCACCAGGGCCATCAGTAGAGGGGACTGTACGGTGCCTTTTTGGTATACTACCTTTGCAAAAACTGTGTTCTCTGTTAAAGGTGGTAACTACTGGAATAACCTACCAGTTGCGATTAGAGAGTGCCCCACATGTTGAACTCCATGTTCAAGACCCATCTTAAACTGCATCTCAAGGCAAACCAGAACTGTGATCATTTTTAATCTAATTTAGTAATGTAACTTGTTTTATTGTTGTTTTTATCATTGATTGTCACAATGCTTTTACCTTAAGCAGGCCATTTATTTATTGAAAGAGTTTTTTATGTCTCCTATTTAGGGACTACGGGTGTAAATTAGCTCTTGCTACAACCCTACATGTCTACATTTTGTATTCTGTACTTGATGTTAATTGACATGTGTTGTCCCTACCAAATAAACTATCAAATCAAATCAAATTAAAAAAGCAAGTATAAAAGGACAGAAGTCTGGAGATATATAAGGGCAGCTTACCTAGCAATGACTTAAGGATAAAAATCAACATGTGTGATTGTCTTCTTTGGTACAGAGAGGACCATCCTAAGGACTGATACAGAGTGCAGTGGTGGGTGCGAGAGCAAATGAATAAATTGCAGATGATTTACAGGGGTTTTTGTTGATACAGTACAGAATTTTGCCATGCAGACACTTTGAAATATGAATATAGAATATCAAGCCTATAAATGACCTTATTATGGCCAGTCACACATCTATGGAGCGGGCCACATCTCCTCTTTCCAATGACAGAGTTAAATCTGGATTTAGTACCACCAGGCACCCGTTCACAGAGAGGTAAAGAAACAATATACATTGTATTTAATGCAATAACGTTCAGGTTTGTTTGACCTGTGAGATATAATCATGAAAATAATGTTCAAAAATCATTTTCACTTCAGGCGGCTCTAAATTTGACAGGGGCTGTTGTGAGCTGTGTAGTGTAGTTTTATGAAATTTCGATGTCAATCGAAAGCCCTGGGTCTCCTCTTTCTTAGGACTACAACAACTTTCCTTGCGTCTATCATCCGGTTTCCGATGCAATGCACTGATAATTCTATAAACTCATATTTAGCTAATAACACTTAAAAATCATTGGTAAACAAACGTAGTGGTGAAAATATACACGTTGACTGCTGTTTTGATAGTGTTAGAGTCTTTACTCTTTGCTACATTTGAAAAAGAAACGTAACATTAATTAATACGGACTGTATTGATCTATTTACTCATGAGCAATTAATCTCGGCCCAGTACTGGGCCGTCAGGCTTAAGGGGTTAATACCGATATCCACTCAGCTACGGTTGTTTCTCCTGAGTTGACATTTGAGAAGCATTTCCTCGTTTGGTATCAAGTAGATCTCTTGTCTTAGGAGTCAAGTAAAGAGTTATGAATAAGATCTCATGCTTTATTTTTCCGCAACCAAAGTTGGTGTTTTGTAGGAATCAAAGTCTACCTTTCTGAGTGTGGCCTTCAAATGAGCTTCCATCACCACATATTCTCTCTAGAGGTAGCCAGCAAACACCTTTCACACGTCATCTACTGATTTATAAAATGTATAACACTATTTATAACATCATAGGAGGACAAACACATTGCATTCTACCAACGATGTAACGCAGTAACACAGCGTTACTTGGATTAGTAACTGTAATATAATTACTATTTTGGAAATTGTAAGTAAAGCCTTAATTTACTCGTTACTGGGGAAAGTAATAAAATTACAGTAACACGTTACTGCCCAAACAGTGATGGTCGGCCAGCCCTCCAGACCCTGCAAAAATTTAGCACTGCAATAATCGTGATCAGTGAATATTTGCATCTCAATATCTCAGGTCGCTTTTATGAATTCATCTGAATGCCATGCTGATGAGTCTGGTTTACACAAGCCATTGTACACGACGACATACATTGAATAGCAAACATCCACTGACTTTAGCGATGCTGATCGCTGTACTGCAATGCTGACGTTCTTCTGTTGAGAAGAAGAGATACAGATGAAACGTCTCAGCATGGTCTCTCCTCGGGTGGTATGTCGTCAAACTAAAGTACTGTGTGTTGGTCCGTCTCTATGACTACTCCCTGTCCTTGCCTCCCTTCATTGGCTTCCACTACGCTATAGAATGCATTTTAAGGTTCTCCTGTTAGTTCTGCGTGTCCCTGTCAACAGCTGAGCAGCAGCGTTTTGGACCGGCTGAAGACGCGACAGCGAGGCCTGGCCAACGCCAACGTAACGCGTGTTGCAATAGTCCAGCCGTGTTGTCACAAAGGCATGCGTAACTCTCTCAAAGTCCTTAAAGGAGAGAAGAGGCTTGACCTTGGAGAGTTGCCTCAGCTGGAAGAAGCTGAACCTAACCAGTGGTGTTTACTGTTGACCTGTTCATCACTAGTAGTCAGATACTGTGGTGTTTACTGTTGACCTGTTCATCACTAGTAGTCAGATACAATACAGTGGTGTTTACTGTTGACCTGTTCATCACTAGTAGTCAGATACAATAGTGTGGTGTTTACTGTTGACCTGTTCATCACTAGTAGTCAGATACAATGCAGTGGTGTTTATTGTTGACCTGTTCATCACTAGTAGTCAGATACAATACAGTGGTGTTTACTGTTGACCTGTTCATCACTAGTAGTCAGATACAATACAGTGGTGTTTACTGTTGACCTGTTCATCACTAGTAGTCAGATACAGTGGTGTTTACTGTTGACCTGTTCATCACTAGTAGTCAGATACAGTGGTGTTTACTGTTGACCTGTTCATCACTAGTAGTCAGATACAATACAGTGGTGTTTACTGTTGACCTGTTCATCACTAGTAGTCAGATACAATACAGTGGTGTTTACTGTTGACCTGTTCATCACTAGTAGTCAGATACAGTGGTGTTTACTGTTGACCTGTTCATCACTAGTAGTCAGATACAGTGGTGTTTACTGTTGACCTGTTCATCACTAGTAGTCAGATACTGTGGTGTTTACTGTTGACCTGTTCATCACTAGTAGTCAGATACTGTGGTGTTTACTGTTGACCTGTTCATCACTAGTAGTCAGATACAATACAGTGGTGTTTACTGTTGACCTGTTCATCACTAGTAGTCAGATACAATACAGTGGTGTTTACTGTTGACCTGTTCATCACTAGTAGTCAGATACAATACATTTACATTTACATTTAGTCATTTAGCTGACGCTTTTATCCAAAGCGACTTACAAGTTCTGTACGACAAGCCATCAGGAAGGGCACAACTCTATCAGCTGAGCAACAATGTTCATCAAAGTGTTGAGTGCTACAGTGTAGGTTAGTTTATTATGACAAGTGCATGACAGTACGGTTAGTTAGGGTTCGATTTTTTTTTTTTATTGTTTTTTTTTTAATTCAGATAATGGTTGAAGAAGTGCGTCTTTAGTCGACGGCGAAAGATTGGACGTGATTCGGCTGTCCTAACTGGGGTGGGTAGTTCATTCCACCATTGTGGGGCAAGGACTGAGAATAGGCGGCTTCTCTTTGATGACCGTCCCGGAGCTTGGATAGGAGTAGGTCTGAGGCGGCCAGAAGATGCAGAGCGTAGGGGTCTTGAGGGTGTGTAGTTAGAGACCATTGACCGGAGGTAGGCGGGAGCGGTTCCCTTTGCCGCACGGTATGCTAGGTCGAGGGCCTTGAAGCGGATTCGTGCAGCAATGGGGAGCCAGTGCAGGTCCCTAAGAAGTGGGGTGACATGGGCCGACTTCGGTAGGTTTGAGATCAGGCGGGCCGCTGCGTTCTGAATGAGTTGAAGAGGCTTAGTGGCAGTGGCCGGGAGGCCAGCGAGCAGTGCATTGCAGTAGTCGAGGCGGGAGATGACTGTTGATTGGACGAGGAGTTGGGTGGCTTCTTTTGTCAGGAAGGGGCGGATCCTTCTGACGTTGCTCAGGAGGAATCGGCAGGTTCTGGTCGTCGCTGCGATGTGAGCAGAGAAGTTCAACTGGTCGTCGAGGACAACACCAAGGTTCTTGGCGGTCGGGGACGCAGTCACAGCTGCATTCTCGACTGTGATTGAAAGGTCGGTTAGGGGGGAGGATTTGGCCGGCAGGTGGAGCAATTCTGTTTTGCTTAGGTTCAGTTTGAGGTGGTTGGACGTCATCCAGGCTGAGATGTCGGACAGACAGGCCGAGATCCGCTCAGAGACGTGGATATCTGAGGGAGGGAAGGAGAGGAAGAGTTGAGTATCGTCGGCATAACAATGGTAGGAGAAGCCATGAGACGTGATAATGTTACCCAGTGATTTAGTGTAGAGGGAGAAGAGAAGGGGTCCTAAAACCGAGCCCTGGGGGACACCCGTCCGCAGGGGGCGGGTGGCCGACAGGGTCCCTCTCCATGACACTTGGTAGGAGCGGTCATTGAGGTGTGATGACAGCCATGTCAGCGCAGAGCCAGCCACTCCCATTCCTGCGAGGGCCGCAAGGAGGATCTGGTGGTTGACTGTGTCGAAGGCTGCAGATAGATCTAGGAGAATCAGGACAGAGGAGAGGCCTTTCGCTTTTGCTAAGTGAAGTGCCTCTGTGACCGCAATGAGGGCTGTCTCTGTGGAGTGACCAGTCCTGAAGCCTGACTGATTAGGGTCTAGGAGGTCATTCTGTAAGAGATAAGCAGTAACAATGCAGTGGTGTTTACTGTTGACCTGTTCATCACTAGTAGTCAGATACAATGCAGTGGTGTTTACTGTTGACCTGTTCATCACTAGTAGTCAGATACAATACAGTGGTGTTTACTGTTGACCTGTTTATCACTAGTAGTCAGATACAATACTGTGGTGTTTACTGTTGACCTGTTCATCACTAGTAGTCAGATACAATACAGTGGTGTTTACTGTTGACCTGTTCATCACTAGTAGTCAGATACAATACAGTGGTGTTTACTGTTGACCTGTTCATCACTAGTAGTCAGATACAATACAGTGGTGTTTACTGTTGACCTGTTCATCACTAGTAGTCAGATACAGTGGTGTTTACTGTTGACCTGTTCATCACTAGTAGTCAGATACAATACTGTGGTGTTTACTGTTGACCTGTTCATCACTAGTAGTCAGATACAATACAGTGGTGTTTACTGTTGACCTGTTCATCACTAGTAGTCAGATACAATACAGTGGTGTTTACTGTTGACCTGTTCATCACTAGTAGTCAGATACAATACAGTGGTGTTTACTGTTGACCTGTTCATCACTAGTAGTCAGATACAATACTGTGGTGTTTACTGTTGACCTGTTCATCACTAGTAGTCAGATACAATACAGTGGTGTTTACTGTTGACCTGTTCATCACTAGTAGTCAGATACAATACAGTGGTGTTTACTGTTGACCTGTTCATCACTAGTAGTCAGATACAATACAGTGGTGTTTACTGTTGACCTGTTCATCACTAGTAGTCAGATACAATACTGTGGTGTTTACTGTTGACCTGTTCATCACTAGTAGTCAGATACAGTGGTGTTTACTGTTGACCTGTTCATCACTAGTAGTCAGATACAATACAGTGGTGTTTACTGTTGACCTGTTCATCACTAGTAGTCAGATACAATACAGTGGTGTTTACTGTTGACCTGTTCATCACTAGTAGTCAGATACAATACAGTGGTGTTTACTGTTGACCTGTTCATCACTAGTAGTCAGATACAATACTGTGGTGTTTACTGTTGACCTGTTCATCACTAGTAGTCAGATACAATACAGTGGTGTTTACTGTTGACCTGTTCATCACTAGTAGTCAGATACAATGCAGTGGTGTTTACTGTTGACCTGTTCATCACTAGTAGTCAGATACAATACTGTGGTGTTTACTGTTGACCTGTTCATCACTAGTAGTCAGATACTGTGGTGTTTACTGTTGACCTGTTCATCACTAGTAGTCAGATACAGTGGTGTTTACTGTTGACCTGTTCATCACTAGTAGTCAGATACTGTGGTGTTTACTGTTGACCTGTTCATCACTAGTAGTCAGATACAATACAGTGGTGTTTACTGTTGACCTGTTCATCACTAGTAGTCAGATACTGTGGTGTTTACTGTTGACCTGTTCATCACTAGTAGTCAGATACAATACAGTGGTGTTTACTGTTGACCTGTTCATCACTAGTAGTCAGATACAATACAGTGGTGTTTACTGTTGACCTGTTCATCACTAGTAGTCAGATACAATACAGTGGTGTTTACTGTTGACCTGGGCCCCGTTCCTTGTACCTGGATAACTGAGTTAGCCGGATAACTTTAACTGGATAACTGAGTTAGCCGGACTTTCCGGTTCCCCGTATGTGGATTTTCCAAATCACCATGACAACAGATCCAAAAGTTTGAGCCTGGTCGAAAGCAGAGTTTAAGTTCAAGTTAGCCTGAACCATCGCCACGCCCCCGCAAAGAAGTGACAGCCCGTTTCCTGAAACTATTCCCACAGTCTACGATCTGCATTATACCATTCTGAATTACGTTTTTGTGCTCCATTCTTCCAGAGGGGGCTTTTGAAATGTAAAATAGACTCAAAATGCTGATACTAAATTCACTTTGTCCTAAATAATGCACGTTATATATACCGTGGCGCTCGCTCGTGCGATGTACACATTATGTGGTTATTTTAATTGTAACTGGGATTAAGATGTCTGATGAGATGCGCTGTTTGACGGATTTGAGAAATTGAATGAGCCGTTGACGTCACATTAATGAATGAGGATAAAGAGATAAACTTCATTCAAAACAAAGGATATTCTAAACACGGGTCTCGCGTTCATTAATGTATAAACAATGAATTTATCCCATCTGGCACAGTGGTGCAGCGGTAGTGCTCAAGCCTGCCAACCCAGCGACCAGGGTTCAAAACCCGGTGTTTCCAATATGATTTCTTTGAATATAATATTAATGATTATACGCCAAAGTAGCCTGGTTTTAAGTTAAAATATTATAAATCTACATGCATTGAGGATGTCATTCTTTATATAGCTCTCAACGTGCACCAAATTGAATTATTCCTATATTGCAAAAAGAAGGGAAAGACTAGGGTCTCGAACCCCGGTCGTCTGCGTGATAGTCAAAACAACAACCCGTTAGACCACATTGGAGATAAGGTAAAGATCGACTATACATCAATCAATGGGTAAGAGAGCCGTATCGTAATTCTGTATAAGTTTAACTAATTATTTTCGCTAGCAAGATCTCATTTGATTATTCAATCCAGCAGGCAAGTTTAAAGAAATATAATCTGATTGATTGAGGTAATGAGGGACTTAAAATTAGCCTATAGATAACGCATTTAACTTGTCGGCGAGGCGATTGAGCCGTATTGCAATCTGTCAATAAAGTTTTAAATCAATTAATCAATCAATGCCGTTAGAGAATCAGGATCTCTGCCATCGATACGTGCTGGCTTTTCGCCTGAAGCGGCCGCGCGCATTTAGCCTGAGTCGCAAGTCTGGCTTGAGTTAACGAGACTGAATCCACCTTCGAGGAACAGGAAAATCCCGGCTTCGAACATCGGGTTAACTGAAGCTGGATAATGACATCTTGATCGACTTAGTTGAACCAGGTACAAGAAACAGGGCCCTGTTCATCACTAGTAGTCAGATACAATACAGTGGTGTTTACTGTTGACCTGTTCATCACTAGTAGTCAGATACAATACTGTGGTGTTTACTGTTGACCTGTTCATCACTAGTAGTCAGATACAATACAGTGGTGTTTACTGTTGACCTGTTCATCACTAGTAGTCAGATACAATACTGTGGTGTTTACTGTTGACCTGTTCATCACTAGTAGTCAGATACAGTGGTGTTTACTGTTGACCTGTTCATCACTAGTAGTCAGATACAGTGGTGTTTACTGTTGACCTGTTCATCACTAGTAGTCAGATACAGTGGTGTTTACTGTTGACCTGTTCATCACTAGTAGTCAGATACAATACAGTGGTGTTTACTGTTGACCTGTTCATCACTAGTAGTCAGATACAGTGGTGTTTACTGTTGACCTGTTCATCACTAGTAGTCAGATACAATACAGTGGTGTTTACTGTTGACCTGTTCATCACTAGTAGTCAGATACAATACTGTGGTGTTTACTGTTGACCTGTTCATCACTAGTAGTCAGATACTGTGGTGTTTACTGTTGACCTGTTCATCACTAGTAGTCAGATACAATACAGTGGTGTTTACTGTTGACCTGTTCATCACTAGTAGTCAGATACAATACAGTGGTGTTTACTGTTGACCTGTTCATCACTAGTAGTCAGATACAATACTGTGGTGTTTACTGTTGACCTGTTCATCACTAGTAGTCAGATACTGTGGTGTTTACTGTTGACCTGTTCATCACTAGTAGTCAGATACAATACAGTGGTGTTTACTGTTGACCTGTTCATCACTAGTAGTCAGATACAATACAGTGGTGTTTACTGTTGACCTGTTCATCACTAGTAGTCAGATACAATACAGTGGTGTTTACTGTTGACCTGTTCATCACTAGTAGTCAGATACAATACAGTGGTGTTTACTGTTGACCTGTTCATCACTAGTAGTCAGATACAATACAGTGGTGTTTACTGTTGACCTGTTCATCACTAGTAGTCAGATACAATACAGTGGTGTTTACTGTTGACCTGTTCATCACTAGTAGTCAGATACAATACTGGAACGTTGGCACCATCCCGTTTTAAAGCCGCGCCGGGTAGTTTCGAGATGATGAAAAAAATCACATCTACGATAATTACAAATGCTTGGATATTGATTATAATCTCAATACAAATTTGAAAAATAAAGTTTTTAAACAAAGTGAACCAACGTTGCTCTTAGAGGATTGATTGATTGATTGATTGATTGATTGATTGATTGATTGATTGATTGAAAACCTGTATGTATCCCCGTAGGGAGATTCAGGTGTCCATCACAGCAGCAACATCATTAATACATGTTAAAAACAAAGACATACATAATAAATAGAGCTAAAATAGAGCTAAACAAGTGGTGAAGAAGAGAGAAAAAATAGTATTTTTCAGCTTGTTATAATCCATATAGCAGATCAACTAATCCGCAGCGGTTAGCCCATCCCTGCTTTGTATGAGACATGTGGTGGGAGGGCAGGTAAACCACAGCCAAACATTTATAGTTTCAAACAGCGCTCCGGGGATCCAGTTTTTCTCTCGTAACACATTATGTATTCCGTACTAAAGATATACATGTATCATACTTTATTTTGACCCTTTCAGAGGTCACATTGTACCCGGTACATCTTATATCACCCACTCTACTTCTGTTCATTCTTCTCGACACTCGTGGAGCACATTGTATTCTTTCTGAAGTGAGAGACCTGAGCTGTTTAAAACGAACAGTTTGTTTACGAAGCATATCTTCTGATGCATCGCAAAT
Organism: Notolepis coatsorum; assembly: GCF_963971535.1. Classification (NCBI taxonomy): domain Eukaryota; kingdom Metazoa; phylum Chordata; class Actinopteri; order Aulopiformes; family Paralepididae; genus Notolepis; species Notolepis coatsorum. Next base: position 133,051,312 of record NC_140175.1, on the reverse strand, counting down.
TAGCCCTATGTGCGATAGGATTTTGTCCCCGGTGGTTCCTATCTGAGCAGATTTCCATCAGATCTGATTTAATCCATAACTCTATAACTGTCTGATATACGGTATTTGAGGAAAACGGTGCGGTGGAGCGTATGATCAGCACATTCTTACCGGTTTACATTCTGCCGTCCAGCTGGCATCTATAGTCAATGAAATAACTCTTCCTCATTTCTCCGGAGACCCTCTGGTACCCCCCCCCCCAAACCACCCAGCACTAGCCCACCTACCCAGCAGTCCAAGAAATTAGCCTGGAGACACATGGACAACTCTTCTTTAACATGGTGGGTCCCGAGAGAGAGACAACTCTGAGCTCTGAGAGCTACTGTCTCAGGCGGCCGAGGCCCTCGGAAGCATGATATCTTCAAATTGGATCTTTTCTTAAGCAGTTATGTACGGTGCTTCTCCAGTAGCTATTAATGCGAGGCCTGAGCTGAACCGAGCCATCCGTCATATTAAAAGCTCTATATTTTACTGCATGGTTAATATGTTAGCTCGACGTTAATTCCAGGCATTTATCACACTGATATCCTGTTCAGTGTAGCTTGGACAGGAGGGGGTTCCAGATGGCTCAGCGGCGTGTGTGAAGTTCCTTTAAAGGGATATACCGCACCTCGATCTGGTATGTGTTTAGTTAGGGCTAGGCGATATAACGATAACGATAATTATCGCTATTATTATTTTAATAATCGATATTGATTGATAATAAAAAAAATATATCTAAAAAAAAAGAAACCAAAAAAGCGCCAAAAGATAGAAAAGAAACTAGCAGAGCCAGAACTGTTCAACTCCCCTGGAGCCACAGCCAGCAGAGAAGCCGGTTTACTTTCGCTTTCAAACCAGCTGCAGCCTGAGAACTGCAGTGTGAGGGGCTGTAACACTAAAGATGGCGGCAACGACAAAGAATTGCTGCAAAATAAACATAATTTTTTTTTATACTTATAACAATATTGATAATTATAGATATCGAGTGATATGATATCGTTATCGATATTGTGATATCATTTTTGGCCATATCGCCCAGCCCTATGTTTAGTCTAGTCTGTGTTTTGGTTAAAGGTATATTTCACTTTTTAGAACCTTGCAGCAGTCTGACCTCTGTCTGAGGTCATCTACAAGTAATGCTAGCGACCACTGCTGCCGTCCGCCGTCAACACCACCATTCAGACTCCTCGTGTCGGGGAGCTCAATATCACCATGGTACCACTGTTGTACTTCAATTATATATATAAACCATGATACCAACGGTAATATCACAGTTTGTCCATAGTTTTGGGCACAACCATCCATCATGGTACCAGACAATTATAGAAATATCAAAAGATTATGGAAATATTATGATACCTTTTTGTAAGGTCTATAAGCACATACTACGCACTTGTTACAATTATTACAACCTTGCCATGTAGGCTTTGTAAATCCTGTTGTGTCAAGTCACATTCACAGCCTTCATTACAGAAATACCACCACTATGATGTGGGCCGCAGGCACCAGGCTGAAGGATTCTGGCACCACTATGATGTGGGCCGCAGGCACCAGACTGAAGGATTCTGGCACCACTATGATGTGGGCCGCAGGCACCAGGCTGAAGGATTCTGGCACCACTATGATGTGGGCCACAGGCACCAGACTGAAGGATTCTGGCACCACTATGATGTGGGCTGCAGGCACCAGACTGAAGGATTCTGGCACCACTATGAAGTGGGCCGCAGGCACCAGGCTGAAGGATTCTGGCTCCTCTATGATGTGGGCCGCAGGCACCAGGCTGAAGGATTCTGGCACCACTATGATGTGGGCTGCAGGCACCAGGCTGAAGGATTCTGGCTCCACTATGATGTGGGCCGCAGGCACCAGACTGGAGGATTCTGGCTCCACTATGATGTGGGCCGCAGGCACCAGACTGGAGGATTCTGGCTCCTCTATGATGTGGGCCGCAGGCACCAGACTGAAGGATTCTGGCACCACTATGATGTGGGCCGCAGGCACCAGACTGGAGGATTCTGGCTCCACTATGATGTGGGCCGCAGGCACTAGGCTGAAGGATTCTGGCTCCACTATGATGTGGGCCGCAGGCACCAGGCTGAAGGATTCTGGCACCACTATGATGTGGGCCGCAGGCACCAGGCTGAAGGATTCTGGCTCCACTATGATGTGGGCCGCAGGCACCAGGCTGAAGGATTCTGGCTCCACTATGATGTGGGCCGCAGGCACCAGGCTGAAGGATTCTGGCTCCACTATGATGTGGGCCGCAGGCACCAGGCTGAAGGATTCTGGCTCCACTATGATGTGGGCCGCAGGCACAAGGCTGAAGTATTCTGGCACCACTATGATGTGGGCCGCAGGCACCAGGCTGGAGGATTCTGGCACCACTATGATGTGGGCCACAGGTACCAGGCTGGAGGATTCTGGCTCCTCTATGATGTGGGCCGCAGGCACCAGACTGAAGGATTCTGGCACCACTATGATGTGGGCCGCAGGCACCAGACTGGAGGATTCTGGCACCACTATGATGTGGGCCGCAGGCACCAGACTGAAGGATTCTGGCTCGTCTATGATGTGGGCCGCAGGCACCAGGCTGAAGGATTCTGGCACCACTATGATGTGGGCCGCAGGCACCAGACTGAAGGATTCTGGCTCCACTATGATGTGGGCCGCAGGCACCAGGCTGAAGGATTCTGGCACCACTATGATGTGGGCCGCAGGCACCAGGCTGAAGGATTCTGGCACCACTATGATGTGGGCCGCAGGCACCAGACTGGAGGATTCTGGCACCACTATGATGTGGGCCGCAGGCACCAGGCTGAAGGATTCTGGCACCACTATGATGTGGGCCGCAGGCACCAGGCTGAAGGATTCTGGCACCACTATGATGTGGGCCGCAGGCACCAGGCTGAAGGATTCTGGCACCACTATGATGTGGGACGTAGGCACCAGGCTGGAGGATTCTGGCACCACTATGATGTGGGCCGCAGGCACCGGACCGAAGGATTCTGGCTCCTCTATGATGTGGGCCGCAGGCACCAGACTGAAGGATTCTGGCTCCTCTATGATGTGGGCCACAGGCACCAGGCTGAAGGATTCTGGCACCACTATGATGTGGGCCGCAGGCACCAGGCTGAAGGATTCTGGCACCACTATGATGTGGGCCGCAGGCACCAGAGTGGAGGATTCTGGCTCCTCTATGATGTGGGCCGCAGGCACCAGACTGGAGCATTCTGGCTCCTCTATGATGTGGGCCGCAGGCACCAGACTGAAGGATTCTGGCACCACTATGATGTGGGCCGCATGCACCAGACTGGAGGATTCTGGCACCACTATGATGTGGGCCGCAGGCACCAGGCTGGAGGATTCTCGCTCCTCTATGATGTGGGCCGCAGGCACCAGGCTGAAGGATTCTGGCTCCTCTATGATGTGGGCCGCAGGCACCAGGCTGAAGGATTCTGGCACCACTATGATGTGGGCCGCAGGTACCAGACTGAAGGATTCTGGCACCACTATGATGTGGGCCACAGGCACCAGACTGAAGGATTCTGGCACCACTATGATGTGGGCCGCAGGCACCAGGCTGAAGGATTCTGGCACCACTATGATGTGGGCCGCAGGCACCAGGCTGGAGGATTCTGGCTCCTCTATGATGTGGGCCGCAGGCACCAGGCTGAAGGATTCTGGCTCCTCTATGATGTGGGCCGCAGGCACCAGGCTGAAGGATTCTGGCACCACTATGATGTGGGCCGCAGGTACCAGACTGAAGGATTCTGGCTCCACTATGATGTGGGCCGCAGGCACCAGGCTGAAGGATTCTGGCACCACTATGATGTGGGCCGCAGGCACCAGGCTGGAGGATTCTGGCACCACTATGATGTGGGCCGCAGGCACCAGACTGAAGGATTCTGGCACCACTATGATGTGGGCCGCAGGCACCAGGCTGGAGGATTCTGGCTCCACTATGATGTGGGCCGCAGGCACCAGACTGAAGGATTCTGGCACCACTATGATGTGGGCCGCAGGCAACAGGCTGAAGGATTCTGGCTCCACTATGATGTGGGCCGCAGGCACCAGGCTGAAGGATTCTGGCACCACTATGATGTGGGCCGCAGGCAACAGGCTGAAGGATTCTGGCTCCACTATGATGTGGGCCGCAGGCACCAGGCTGAAGGATTCTGGCACCACTATGATGTGGGCCGCAGGCACCAGACTGAAGGATTCTGGCTCCTCTATGATGTGGGCCGCAGGCACCAGGCTGAAGGATTCTGGCACCACTATGATGTGGGCCGCAGGCACCAGACTGAAGGATTCTGGCTCCACTATGATGTGGGCCGCAGGCACCAGGCTGAAGGATTCTGGCACCACTATGATGTGGGCCGCAGGCACCAGACTGAAGGATTCTGGCTCCACTATGATGTGGGCCGCAGGCACCAGACTGAAGGATTCTGGCTCCACTATGATGTGGGCCGCAGGCACCAGACTGAAGGATTCTGGCTCCACTATGATGTGGGCCGCAGGCACCAGGCTGAAGGATTCTGGCTCCACTATGATGTGGGCCGCAGGCACCAGACTGAAGGATTCTGGCTCCTCTATGATGTGGGCCGCAGGCACCAGACTGAAGGATTCTGGCTCCTCTATGATGTGGGCCGCAGGCACCAGGCTGAAGGATTCTGGCACCACTATGATGTGGGCCGCAGGCACCAGGCTGAAGGATTCTGGCACCACTATGATGTGGGCCGCAGGCACCAGGCTGAAGGATTCTGGCACCACTATGATGTGGGACGTAGGCACCAGGCTGGAGGAGAATGGCACCACTATGATGTGGGCCGCAGGCACCAGACTGAAGGATTCTGGCTCCTCTATGATGTGGGCCGCAGGCACCAGGCTGAAGGATTCTGGCACCACTATGATGTGGGCCGCAGGCACCAGACTGAAGGATTCTGGCACCACTATGATGTGGGCCGCAGGCACCAGGCTGAAGGATTCTGGCACCACTATGATGTGGGCCACAGGCACCAGACTGAAGGATTCTGGCACCACTATGATGTGGGCTGCAGGCACCAGACTGAAGGATTCTGGCACCACTATGAAGTGGGCCGCAGGCACCAGGCTGAAGGATTCTGGCTCCTCTATGATGTGGGCCGCAGGCACCAGGCTGAAGGATTCTGGCACCACTATGATGTGGGCTGCAGGCACCAGGCTGAAGGATTCTGGCTCCACTATGATGTGGGCCGCAGGCACCAGACTGGAGGATTCTGGCTCCACTATGATGTGGGCCGCAGGCACCAGACTGGAGGATTCTGGCTCCTCTATGATGTGGGCCGCAGGCACCAGACTGAAGGATTCTGGCACCACTATGATGTGGGCCGCAGGCACCAGACTGGAGGATTCTGGCTCCACTATGATGTGGGCCGCAGGCACTAGGCTGAAGGATTCTGGCTCCACTATGATGTGGGCCGCAGGCACCAGGCTGAAGGATTCTGGCACCACTATGATGTGGGCCGCAGGCACCAGGCTGAAGGATTCTGGCTCCACTATGATGTGGGCCGCAGGCACCAGGCTGAAGGATTCTGGCTCCACTATGATGTGGGCCGCAGGCACCAGGCTGAAGGATTCTGGCTCCACTATGATGTGGGCCGCAGGCACCAGGCTGAAGGATTCTGGCTCCACTATGATGTGGGCCGCAGGCACAAGGCTGAAGTATTCTGGCACCACTATGATGTGGGCCGCAGGCACCAGGCTGGAGGATTCTGGCACCACTATGATGTGGGCCACAGGTACCAGGCTGGAGGATTCTGGCTCCTCTATGATGTGGGCCGCAGGCACCAGACTGAAGGATTCTGGCACCACTATGATGTGGGCCGCAGGCACCAGACTGGAGGATTCTGGCACCACTATGATGTGGGCCGCAGGCACCAGACTGAAGGATTCTGGCTCGTCTATGATGTGGGCCGCAGGCACCAGGCTGAAGGATTCTGGCACCACTATGATGTGGGCCGCAGGCACCAGACTGAAGGATTCTGGCTCCACTATGATGTGGGCCGCAGGCACCAGGCTGAAGGATTCTGGCACCACTATGATGTGGGCCGCAGGCACCAGGCTGAAGGATTCTGGCACCACTATGATGTGGGCCGCAGGCACCAGACTGGAGGATTCTGGCACCACTATGATGTGGGCCGCAGGCACCAGGCTGAAGGATTCTGGCACCACTATGATGTGGGCCGCAGGCACCAGGCTGAAGGATTCTGGCACCACTATGATGTGGGCCGCAGGCACCAGGCTGAAGGATTCTGGCACCACTATGATGTGGGACGTAGGCACCAGGCTGGAGGATTCTGGCACCACTATGATGTGGGCCGCAGGCACCGGACCGAAGGATTCTGGCACCACTATGATGTGGGCCGCAGGCACCAGACTGGAGGATTCTGGCTCCACTATGATGTGGGCCGCAGGCACTAGGCTGAAGGATTCTGGCTCCACTATGATGTGGGCCGCAGGCACCAGGCTGAAGGATTCTGGCACCACTATGATGTGGGCCGCAGGCACCAGGCTGAAGGATTCTGGCTCCACTATGATGTGGGCCGCAGGCACCAGGCTGAAGGATTCTGGCTCCACTATGATGTGGGCCGCAGGCACCAGGCTGAAGGATTCTGGCTCCACTATGATGTGGGCCGCAGGCACCAGGCTGAAGGATTCTGGCTCCACTATGATGTGGGCCGCAGGCACAAGGCTGAAGTATTCTGGCACCACTATGATGTGGGCCGCAGGCACCAGGCTGGAGGATTCTGGCACCACTATGATGTGGGCCACAGGTACCAGGCTGGAGGATTCTGGCTCCTCTATGATGTGGGCCGCAGGCACCAGACTGAAGGATTCTGGCACCACTATGATGTGGGCCGCAGGCACCAGACTGGAGGATTCTGGCACCACTATGATGTGGGCCGCAGGCACCAGACTGAAGGATTCTGGCTCGTCTATGATGTGGGCCGCAGGCACCAGGCTGAAGGATTCTGGCACCACTATGATGTGGGCCGCAGGCACCAGACTGAAGGATTCTGGCTCCACTATGATGTGGGCTGCAGGCACCAGGCTGAAGGATTCTGGCACCACTATGATGTGGGCCGCAGGCACCAGGCTGAAGGATTCTGGCACCACTATGATGTGGGCCGCAGGCACCAGACTGGAGGATTCTGGCACCACTATGATGTGGGCCGCAGGCACCAGGCTGAAGGATTCTGGCACCACTATGATGTGGGCCGCAGGCACCAGGCTGAAGGATTCTGGCACCACTATGATGTGGGCCGCAGGCACCAGGCTGAAGGATTCTGGCACCACTATGATGTGGGACGTAGGCACCAGGCTGGAGGATTCTGGCACCACTATGATGTGGGCCGCAGGCACCGGACCGAAGGATTCTGGCTCCTCTATGATGTGGGCCGCAGGCACCAGACTGAAGGATTCTGGCTCCTCTATGATGTGGGCCACAGGCACCAGGCTGAAGGATTCTGGCACCACTATGATGTGGGCCGCAGGCACCAGGCTGAAGGATTCTGGCACCACTATGATGTGGGCCGCAGGCACCAGAGTGGAGGATTCTGGCTCCTCTATGATGTGGGCCGCAGGCACCAGACTGGAGCATTCTGGCTCCTCTATGATGTGGGCCGCAGGCACCAGACTGAAGGATTCTGGCACCACTATGATGTGGGCCGCATGCACCAGACTGGAGGATTCTGGCACCACTATGATGTGGGCCGCAGGCACCAGGCTGGAGGATTCTCGCTCCTCTATGATGTGGGCCGCAGGCACCAGGCTGAAGGATTCTGGCTCCTCTATGATGTGGGCCGCAGGCACCAGGCTGAAGGATTCTGGCACCACTATGATGTGGGCCGCAGGTACCAGACTGAAGGATTCTGGCACCACTATGATGTGGGCCACAGGCACCAGACTGAAGGATTCTGGCACCACTATGATGTGGGCCGCAGGCACCAGGCTGAAGGATTCTGGCACCACTATGATGTGGGCCGCAGGCACCAGGCTGGAGGATTCTGGCTCCTCTATGATGTGGGCCGCAGGCACCAGGCTGAAGGATTCTGGCTCCTCTATGATGTGGGCCGCAGGCACCAGGCTGAAGGATTCTGGCACCACTATGATGTGGGCCGCAGGTACCAGACTGAAGGATTCTGGCTCCACTATGATGTGGGCCGCAGGCACCAGGCTGAAGGATTCTGGCACCACTATGATGTGGGCCGCAGGCACCAGGCTGGAGGATTCTGGCACCACTATGATGTGGGCCGCAGGCACCAGACTGAAGGATTCTGGCACCACTATGATGTGGGCCGCAGGCACCAGGCTGGAGGATTCTGGCTCCACTATGATGTGGGCCGCAGGCACCAGACTGAAGGATTCTGGCACCACTATGATGTGGGCCGCAGGCAACAGGCTGAAGGATTCTGGCTCCACTATGATGTGGGCCGCAGGCACCAGGCTGAAGGATTCTGGCACCACTATGATGTGGGCCGCAGGCAACAGGCTGAAGGATTCTGGCTCCACTATGATGTGGGCCGCAGGCACCAGGCTGAAGGATTCTGGCACCACTATGATGTGGGCCGCAGGCACCAGACTGAAGGATTCTGGCTCCTCTATGATGTGGGCCGCAGGCACCAGGCTGAAGGATTCTGGCACCACTATGATGTGGGCCGCAGGCACCAGACTGAAGGATTCTGGCTCCACTATGATGTGGGCCGCAGGCACCAGGCTGAAGGATTCTGGCACCACTATGATGTGGGCCGCAGGCACCAGACTGAAGGATTCTGGCTCCACTATGATGTGGGCCGCAGGCACCAGACTGAAGGATTCTGGCTCCACTATGATGTGGGCCGCAGGCACCAGACTGAAGGATTCTGGCTCCACTATGATGTGGGCCGCAGGCACCAGGCTGAAGGATTCTGGCTCCACTATGATGTGGGCCGCAGGCACCAGACTGAAGGATTCTGGCTCCTCTATGATGTGGGCCGCAGGCACCAGACTGAAGGATTCTGGCTCCTCTATGATGTGGGCCGCAGGCACCAGGCTGAAGGATTCTGGCACCACTATGATGTGGGCCGCAGGCACCAGGCTGAAGGATTCTGGCACCACTATGATGTGGGCCGCAGGCACCAGGCTGAAGGATTCTGGCACCACTATGATGTGGGACGTAGGCACCAGGCTGGAGGAGAATGGCACCACTATGATGTGGGCCGCAGGCACCAGACTGAAGGATTCTGGCTCCTCTATGATGTGGGCCGCAGGCACCAGGCTGAAGGATTCTGGCACCACTATGATGTGGGCCGCAGGCACCAGACTGAAGGATTCTGGCACCACTATGATGTGGGCCGCAGGCACCAGGCTGAAGGATTCTGGCACCACTATGATGTGGGCCACAGGCACCAGACTGAAGGATTCTGGCACCACTATGATGTGGGCTGCAGGCACCAGACTGAAGGATTCTGGCACCACTATGAAGTGGGCCGCAGGCACCAGGCTGAAGGATTCTGGCTCCTCTATGATGTGGGCCGCAGGCACCAGGCTGAAGGATTCTGGCACCACTATGATGTGGGCTGCAGGCACCAGGCTGAAGGATTCTGGCTCCACTATGATGTGGGCCGCAGGCACCAGACTGGAGGATTCTGGCTCCACTATGATGTGGGCCGCAGGCACCAGACTGGAGGATTCTGGCTCCTCTATGATGTGGGCCGCAGGCACCAGACTGAAGGATTCTGGCACCACTATGATGTGGGCCGCAGGCACCAGACTGGAGGATTCTGGCTCCACTATGATGTGGGCCGCAGGCACTAGGCTGAAGGATTCTGGCTCCACTATGATGTGGGCCGCAGGCACCAGGCTGAAGGATTCTGGCACCACTATGATGTGGGCCGCAGGCACCAGGCTGAAGGATTCTGGCTCCACTATGATGTGGGCCGCAGGCACCAGGCTGAAGGATTCTGGCTCCACTATGATGTGGGCCGCAGGCACCAGGCTGAAGGATTCTGGCTCCACTATGATGTGGGCCGCAGGCACCAGGCTGAAGGATTCTGGCTCCACTATGATGTGGGCCGCAGGCACAAGGCTGAAGTATTCTGGCACCACTATGATGTGGGCCGCAGGCACCAGGCTGGAGGATTCTGGCACCACTATGATGTGGGCCACAGGTACCAGGCTGGAGGATTCTGGCTCCTCTATGATGTGGGCCGCAGGCACCAGACTGAAGGATTCTGGCACCACTATGATGTGGGCCGCAGGCACCAGACTGGAGGATTCTGGCACCACTATGATGTGGGCCGCAGGCACCAGACTGAAGGATTCTGGCTCGTCTATGATGTGGGCCGCAGGCACCAGGCTGAAGGATTCTGGCACCACTATGATGTGGGCCGCAGGCACCAGACTGAAGGATTCTGGCTCCACTATGATGTGGGCCGCAGGCACCAGGCTGAAGGATTCTGGCACCACTATGATGTGGGCCGCAGGCACCAGGCTGAAGGATTCTGGCACCACTATGATGTGGGCCGCAGGCACCAGACTGGAGGATTCTGGCACCACTATGATGTGGGCCGCAGGCACCAGGCTGAAGGATTCTGGCACCACTATGATGTGGGCCGCAGGCACCAGGCTGAAGGATTCTGGCACCACTATGATGTGGGCCGCAGGCACCAGGCTGAAGGATTCTGGCACCACTATGATGTGGGACGTAGGCACCAGGCTGGAGGATTCTGGCACCACTATGATGTGGGCCGCAGGCACCGGACCGAAGGATTCTGGCTCCTCTATGATGTGGGCCGCAGGCACCAGACTGAAGGATTCTGGCTCCTCTATGATGTGGGCCACAGGCACCAGGCTGAAGGATTCTGGCACCACTATGATGTGGGCCGCAGGCACCAGGCTGAAGGATTCTGGCACCACTATGATGTGGGCCGCAGGCACCAGAGTGGAGGATTCTGGCTCCTCTATGATGTGGGCCGCAGGCACCAGACTGGAGCATTCTGGCTCCTCTATGATGTGGGCCGCAGGCACCAGACTGAAGGATTCTGGCACCACTATGATGTGGGCCGCATGCACCAGACTGGAGGATTCTGGCACCACTATGATGTGGGCCGCAGGCACCAGGCTGGAGGATTCTCGCTCCTCTATGATGTGGGCCGCAGGCACCAGGCTGAAGGATTCTGGCTCCTCTATGATGTGGGCCGCAGGCACCAGGCTGAAGGATTCTGGCACCACTATGATGTGGGCCGCAGGTACCAGACTGAAGGATTCTGGCACCACTATGATGTGGGCCACAGGCACCAGACTGAAGGATTCTGGCACCACTATGATGTGGGCCGCAGGCACCAGGCTGAAGGATTCTGGCACCACTATGATGTGGGCCGCAGGCACCAGGCTGGAGGATTCTGGCTCCTCTATGATGTGGGCCGCAGGCACCAGGCTGAAGGATTCTGGCTCCTCTATGATGTGGGCCGCAGGCACCAGGCTGAAGGATTCTGGCACCACTATGATGTGGGCCGCAGGTACCAGACTGAAGGATTCTGGCTCCACTATGATGTGGGCCGCAGGCACCAGGCTGAAGGATTCTGGCACCACTATGATGTGGGCCGCAGGCACCAGGCTGGAGGATTCTGGCACCACTATGATGTGGGCCGCAGGCACCAGACTGAAGGATTCTGGCACCACTATGATGTGGGCCGCAGGCACCAGGCTGGAGGATTCTGGCTCCACTATGATGTGGGCCGCAGGCACCAGACTGAAGGATTCTGGCACCACTATGATGTGGGCCGCAGGCAACAGGCTGAAGGATTCTGGCTCCACTATGATGTGGGCCGCAGGCACCAGGCTGAAGGATTCTGGCACCACTATGATGTGGGCCGCAGGCAACAGGCTGAAGGATTCTGGCTCCACTATGATGTGGGCCGCAGGCACCAGGCTGAAGGATTCTGGCACCACTATGATGTGGGCCGCAGGCACCAGACTGAAGGATTCTGGCTCCTCTATGATGTGGGCCGCAGGCACCAGGCTGAAGGATTCTGGCACCACTATGATGTGGGCCGCAGGCACCAGACTGAAGGATTCTGGCTCCACTATGATGTGGGCCGCAGGCACCAGGCTGAAGGATTCTGGCACCACTATGATGTGGGCCGCAGGCACCAGACTGAAGGATTCTGGCTCCACTATGATGTGGGCCGCAGGCACCAGACTGAAGGATTCTGGCTCCACTATGATGTGGGCCGCAGGCACCAGACTGAAGGATTCTGGCTCCACTATGATGTGGGCCGCAGGCACCAGGCTGAAGGATTCTGGCTCCACTATGATGTGGGCCGCAGGCACCAGACTGAAGGATTCTGGCTCCTCTATGATGTGGGCCGCAGGCACCAGACTGAAGGATTCTGGCTCCTCTATGATGTGGGCCGCAGGCACCAGGCTGAAGGATTCTGGCACCACTATGATGTGGGCCGCAGGCACCAGGCTGAAGGATTCTGGCACCACTATGATGTGGGCCGCAGGCACCAGGCTGAAGGATTCTGGCACCACTATGATGTGGGACGTAGGCACCAGGCTGGAGGAGAATGGCACCACTATGATGTGGGCCGCAGGCACCAGACTGAAGGATTCTGGCTCCTCTATGATGTGGGCCGCAGGCACCAGGCTGAAGGATTCTGGCACCACTATGATGTGGGCCGCAGGCACCAGGCTGAAGGATTCTGGCACCACTATGATGTGGGCCGCAGGCACCAGAGTGGAGGATTCTGGCTCCTCTATGATGTGGGCCGCAGGCACCAGGCTGAAGGATTCTGGCACCACTATGATGTGGGCCGCAGGCACCAGGCTGAAGGATTCTGGCTCCACTATGATGTGGGCCGCAGGCACCAGAATGGAGGATTCTGGCACCACTATGATGTGGGCCGCAGGCACCAGACTGAAGGATTCTGGCTCCACTATGATGTGGGCCGCAGGCACAAGGCTGAAGGATTCTGGCTCCACTATGATGTGGGCCGCAGGCACCAGACTGGAGGATTCTGGCTCCTCTATGATGTGGGCCGCAGGCACCAGACTGAAGGATTCTGGCACCACTATGATGTGGGCCGCAGGCACCAGACTGGAGGATTCTGGCACCACTATGATGTGGGCCGCAGGCACCAGGCTGAAGGATTCTGGCTCCTCTATGATGTGGGCCGCAGGCACCAGACTGAAGGATTCTGGCTCCTCTATGATGTGGGCCGCAGGCACCAGGCTGAAGGATTCTGGCACCACTATGATGTGGGCCGCAGGCACCATACTGGAGGATTCTGGCACCACTATGATGTGGGCCGCAGGCACCAGGCTGGAGGATTCTGGCTCCTCTATGATGTGGGCCGCAGGCACCAGGCTGAAGGATTCTGGCACCACTATGATGTGGGCCGCAGGCACCAGGTTGAAGGATTCTGGCACCACTATGATGTGGGCCGCAGGTACCAGACTGAAGGATTCTGGCACCACTATGATGTGGGCCGCAGGCACCAGACTGAAGGATTCTGGCACCACTATGATGTGGGCCGCATGCACCAGGCTGGAGGATTCTGGCTCCACTATGATGTGGGCCGCAGGCACCAGACTGAAGGATTCTGGCACCACTATGATGTGGGCCGCAGGCACCAGGCTGAAGGATTCTGGCTCCACTATGATGTGGGCCGCAGGCACCAGGCTGAAGGATTCTGGCACCACTATGATGTGGGCCGCAGGCACCAGACTGAAGGATTCTGGCACCACTATGATGTGGGCCGCAGGCACCAGGCTGAAGGATTCTGGCACCACTATGATGTGGGCCGCAGGCACCAGGCTGAAGGATTCTGGCACCACTATGATGTGGGCCGCAGGCACCAGGCTGAAGGATTCTGGCTCCACTATGATGTGGGCCGCAGGCACCAGACTGAAGGATTCTGGCTCCTCTATGATGTGGGCCGCAGGCACCAGACTGAAGGATTCTGGCTCCTCTATGATGTGGGCCGCAGGCACCAGACTGAAGGATTCTGGCTCCACTATGATGTGGGCCGCAGGCACCAGGCTGAAGGATTCTGGCACCACTATGATGTGGGCCGCAGGCACCAGGCTGAAGGATTCTGGCACCACTATGATGTGGGCCGCAGGCACCAGGCTGAAGGATTCTGGCTCCTCTATGATGTGGGCCGCAGGCACCAGACTGAAGGATTCTGGCTCCACTATGATGTGGGCCGCAGGCACCAGACTGGAGGATTCTGGCACCACTATGATGTGGGCCGCAGGCACCAGGCTGGAGGATTCTGGCTCCACTATGATGTGGGCCGCAGGCACCAGGCTGAAGGATTCTGGCACCACTATGATGTGGGCCGCAGGCACCAGGCTGAAGGATTCTGGCACCTCTATGATGTGGGCCGCAGGCACCAGGCTGGAGGATTCTGGCTCCACTATGAAGTGGGCCGCAGGCACCAGACTGAAGGATTCTGGCACCACTATGATGTGGGCCGCAGGCACCAGGCTGAAGGATTCTGGCACCACTATGATGTGGGCCGCAGGCACCAGGCTGAAGGATTCTGGCTCCACTATGATGTGGGCCGCAGGCACCAGACTGAAGGATTCTGGCTCCACTATGATGTGGGCCGCAGGCACCAGGCTGAAGGATTCTGGCTCCACTATGATGTGGGCCGCAGGCACCAGGCTGAAGGATTCTGGCTCCACTATGATGTGGGCCGCAGGCACCAGGCTGAAGGATTCTGGCTCCACTATGCCCCTAGCCCCGCCCCTGATGTGTACGGGGCGCCACCCCCTAGCCCCGCCCCAGATGTGAATGGGCCGCCACCCCCTAGCCCCGCCCCTGATGTGTACGGGCCGCCACCCCCTAGCCCCGCCCCTGATGTGTACGGGCCGCCACCCCCTAGCCCCGCCCCTGATGTGTACGGGCCGCCACCCCCTAGCCCCGCCCCTGATGTGTACCGGCCGCCATTGTCTTTTTGTAACGGGATCAGAGAACCACGGACTGCCCACTAGCAGCAGTTTATCCAATCGGGTGCGTTCCACGCGGGAGCATGTCAGGTAGGGAGGGGAGTCCAGGGGCGGGGCTAGGGGAGGGGACCAGGGGCGGGGCTAGGGGAGGGGCCACATGCACCAGGGGCGGGGCTAGGGGAGGGGACACGTGCACATGACATGCACTCACTGCCCAAAGCTTGACGCCCAGACACGTCCCTTGCACAGCAGTAGAAAGGAGGGGCGACAGTGGCTCGGGAGGTAGAGCAGTCGTCTGGTAATCCGGAGGTTCCTGGTTAGATTCCCGCTCCTCCCGGGCAGCGTGTCGATGTGTCCTTGAGCAAGACACTTAACCCCTAATTGCTCCCGATGAGCAGGTTGGCACCTTGCATGGTTGCCTCCGCCGTTGGGGTGTGTGAATGTGTGAGAGAATGTGTAAAAATGTGAGGAACAAATTGTAAAGCGCTTTGGATAAAAGCTGTTATATAAAAAAGCAGCCATTTAGCCATTTACCATTAAGAAAGCACAGCAGTAGAAATCACAGCAATAGAAAGCACAGCAATAGAAAGCCCATACACAGCAATAGAAAGCAATAGAAATAAAATCCAGGCAGAGGGAGGGATCTCTGCAGATAAACACACATAAACACATCACAGTCTGATGATTGACAGGGATTATGTGTGTATGAGTCTACACGTTGTTTTATGGGGGGATAATTCCACTCATTATACAGAACCTTTAATATCGCTGAGACTTGGTGAAAAGTATCAACAGAACAACGACCTCTTGTGATGTTGTCTATGTTGAATAATTACAAATAAGCAAAATGAGCTTAAAAATGTTGGCGCCAAGTCCATTAGTCTTGATGGGTGATTTGTGATGGATCTGACATCAGTCCTGACGGGTGCTTTGGTTTGTGATGGATCTGACATCAGTCCTGACGGGTGCTGCTTTGTGATGGATCTGACTGGGAGACGGAGCTGTAAAGGACGTGTAGGAACACAGCTAGGTCTGGAGAGCAGCAGTGTTGCCAGACAGACTCCTTCATTATCTGCAGACAGACTATCTGAAAACCAGACAATAACAGGACGTGTCCTTTGTCCTCTGTGCTCAGAGAGGGTGCACTGACACACTTCAAACTAATACCATGATTCATCTTGAGGAGGCTCACGACATTAACGTCGCACAATAAGCAATTTAGGACTGAATTTTCAAAAAGCACTGTACTACATTTTTATTGAATTATTCATATTCACACAACGTAGTGTGATGTTTTAATAATATGAGATGGCTGTACGAGGCAAGATTACAGTTGTAACGGTGAAGTCAAAAGCAAAGGTGTCGTAATCTCAGAGCAAACTAGTATCAACGTGGCTGCTCTCTCAGCCACGGTGTCACAGTGAGATCTGAAGGTAGTGGCAATGCAATTATTTTCTGTTAGCACTCCCTTCAAAAATCAATAATCAATCTACTTAGCCATAATTGATATTCTGAATGGAGCGTCATACACAGAGCAGTCTCGGCTACTGACGGAGATGATTTCGTTGGCTGACTTGCTAATGGTGCATGGAAATAAAGTTCAGCCTTTTGTGAACCAACAAGACTAGACTGTAGTTCATGACTTCAGTGTGAATACATTGTAATGTTCAACCCAATGGTGATGATGGTGATGATGATGATGATGATGATGATGATGATGATGATGATGATGATGATGGTGATGGTGGTGATGGTGGTGATGATGATGATGATGATGATGATGATGATGGTGATGATGATGATGATGATGATGATGATGATGATGATGATGATGATGATGATGATGATGGTGATGATGATGAGGGTGATGATGATGAGGGTGATGGTGAAAGAAAGAGAAAGAAAAATGACTGGTGGTTTTCAGACGGCTGAGTTACATATTACTAGCTACTTTCAAACACCCTTCAAGTCTCATGCAGTATTGAACAGCCCCTTTCCACACCAACGGCAGTGTGAATGGCATTTAGGAGTGGACATTTGTACCAGCCCTTTGGCCTTCGTTCCCTCCTAGCACTGTTTTATTTTTGTTAAATAATGTGCTAAATAAATAAACTAAACTAAAGTAAGGTGGGCTGAGATCTACTGAAACACACACCGTATACACCTACGAACTGTCTACCTATATACTCTGTAAGATAGCATGTAGCTACAACAGTGCTGTATGTACCGCATATTTACATATATTTACTGCATATATATATCTGAATATACCTGCATATCATCCTTCTATATACTTACTTATACACCTGCATATTACTCATAACTCTGAATATATACCATATATATATATATATATATATATATATATATATATATATATATATATATATATATATATATATATATGTGTATTATCACCATATAGATATATATCTATACACACACACTATATAGATACTATATCTATATCTGTACATACTGTATCCCTTACCTACTAGTTACGCTGCTGGCCAGTATGACTTACTACCATACTGCCTTTATACCTGTATCACTGTACATATTAATACTACAACTCTGTACATACATCTGATTAGCACTACACTCAGTAGTACTCATTCATATATTTTAATACCCAGTTTAATCACCTGTACATTGTATATTATTAGGCCTACTATTGCACTTTACTGTTACATTATGCACTCTGGTTGGATGCCACACTTAGTAATCTAATCTAACAGTAAATGGCAATACATCCAAAATAGACAGAGGTGCTTTGAGACATGTGGTGAGGGTGTGGCCTGCAGTACATGGACACTTTGAGACATGTGGTGAGGGGGGTGTGGCCTGCAGTACATGGACACTTTGAGACATGTGGTGAGGGGGGTGTGGCCTGCAGTACATGGACACTTTGAGACATGTGGTGAGGGTGTGGCCTGCATTACATGGACACTTTGAGACATGTGGTGAGGGGGGTGTGGCCTACAGTACATGGACACTTTGAGACATGTGGTGAGGGGGGTGTGGCCTACAGTACATGGACACTTTGAGACATGTGGTGAGGGGGGTGTGGCCTGCAGTACATGGACACTTTGAGACATGTGGTGAGGGGGGTGTGGCCTGCAGTACATGGACACTTTGAGACATGTGGTGAGGGGGGTGTGGCCTACAGTACATGGACACTTTGAGACATGTGGTGAGGGGGGTGTGGCCTACAGTACATGGACACTTTGAGACATGTGGTAAGGGGGGTGTGGCCTGCAGTACATGGACACTTTGAGACATGTGGTGAGGGTGTGGCCTGCATTACATGGACACTTTGAGACATGTGGTGAGGGGGGTGTGGCCTGCAGTACATGGACACTTTGAGACATGTGGTGAGGGGGGTGTGGCCTACAGTACATGGACACTTTGATACATGTGGTGAGGGGGGTGTGGCCTGCAGTACATGGACACTTTGAGACATGTGGCGAGGGGGGTGTGGCCTGCAGTACATGGACACTTTGAGACATGTGGTGAGGGGGGTGTGGCCTACAGTACATGGACACTTTGAGACATGTGGTGAGGGGGGTGTGGCCTGCAGTACATGGACACTTTGAGACATGTGGTGAGGGGGGTGTGGCCTACAGTACATGGACACTTTGAGACATGTGGTGAGGGGGGTGTGGCCTGCAGTACATGGACACTTTGAGACATGTGGTGAGGGGGGTGTGGCCTGCAGTACATGGACACTTTGAGACATGTGGTGAGGGGGGTGTGGCCTGCAGTACATGGACACTTTGAGACATGTGGTGAGGGGGGTGTGGCCTACAGTACATGGACACTTTGAGACATGTGGTGAGGGGGGTGTGGCCTACAGTACATGGACACTTTGAGACATGTGGTGAGGGGGGTGTGGCCTGCAGTACATGGACACTTTGAGACATGTGGTGAGGGGGGTGTGGCCTGCAGTACATGGACACTTTGAGACATGTGGTGAGGGGGGTGTGGCCTACAGTACATGGACACTTTGAGACACGTGGTGAGGGGGGTGTGGCCTACAGTACATGGACACTTTGAGACATGTGGTGAGGGGGGTGTGGCCTGCAGTACATGGACACTTTGAGACATGTGGTGAGGGGGGTGTGGCCTACAGTACATGGACACTTTGAGACATGTGGTGAGGGGGGTGTGGCCTGCAGTACATGGACACTTTGAGACATGTGGTGAGGGGGGTGTGGCCTACAGTACATGGACACTTTGAGACATGTGGTGAGGGGGGTGTGGCCTACAGTACATGGACACTTTGAGACATGTGGTGAGGGGGGTGTGGCCTACAGTACATGGACACTTTGAGACATGTGGTGAGGGGGGTGTGGCCTACAGTACATGGACACTTTGAGACATGTGGTGAGGGGGGTGTGGCCTACAGTACATGGACACTTTGAGACATGTGGTGAGGGGGGTGTGGCCTACAGTACATGGACACTTTGAGACATGTGGTGAGGGGGGTGTGGCCTACAGTACATGGACACTTTGAGACATGTGGTGAGGGGGTTGTGGCCTACAGTACATGGACACTTTGAGACATGTGGTGAGGGGGGTGTGGCCTGCAGTACATGGACACTTTGAGACATGTGGTGAGGGTGTGGCCTGCATTACATGGACACTTTGAGACATGTGGTGAGGGGGGTGTGGCCTACAGTACATGGACACTTTGAGACATGTGGTGAGGGGGGTGTGGCCTGCAGTACATGGACACTTTGAGACATGTGGTGAGGGGGGTGTGGCCTACAGTACATGGACACTTTGAGACATGTGGTGAGGGGGGTGTGGCCTGCAGTACATGGACACTTTGAGACACGTGGTGAGGGGGGTGTGGCCTACAGTACATGGACACTTTGAGACATGTGGTGAGGGGGGTGTGGCCTACAGTACATGGACACTTTGAGACATGTGGTGAGGGGGGTGTGGCCTACAGTACATGGACACTTTGAGACATGTGGTGAGGGGGGTGTGGCCTACAGTACATGGACACTTTGAGACATGTGGTGAGGGGGGTGTGGCC
>NC_140175.1:132961268-133028768 GCF_963971535.1 Notolepis coatsorum | reverse complement strand
ATGTAAACAAGATGAAAGTCTTTCTCTGGTCTGCATCCCCTTAACAATTGTGTGTATTGAGCCGTACTGTATTGTACCCATTCTGCAATCTGTTCATACAATTTTCAATCAATCAATCAATCAAACACCTAGGCTAGCTGGTCCGTATCCGCTTCCATTAATTTGTGCTAAACTAGGCTAGCTTGCAGCTGGATAGCTTTCTACTGAACGCACAATTTGGAATGGCATAGATTAGCATAGATTAGCACAAATGAATGTAAGCGGATACGGACCAGCTAGCTTAGGTGTTTATGGCCAGTGGAGTTTTAAGCTAGGCTAGTGGTCTGTATCCACTTCCATTCATGTGTGCTAATCTATGCTAGCTTGCAACCAGTTAGTTAAGATGTTAGTAATGATATACAGCTAATCATTAAAAAAAATATATAAACGAATGTCTGTTTTGCCTCTATATCACCAAGTGATATAATAGTAGTGATTCACACAGGAAGTTATATAACACAATAGTGATTCACACAGGAAGTTATATAACACAATAGTGATTCACACAGGAAGTTATATAACACAATAGTGATTCACACAGGAAGTTATATAACACAATAGTGATTCACACAGGAAGTTATATAACACAATAGTGATTCACACAGGAAGTTATATAACACAATAGTGATTCACACAGGAAGTGATATATAACACAATAGTGATTCACACTAGTGGTCTGCAAGGGCCTTGAAATAAAGCCTGAGCCCTGCCCGAGCCCTTGAACTTGAGGCCCTGCCCGAAAATAAGCCCGACTGTAAATAATATTTTAAGCCCTAGCCCGCTGAAAACCAGAAAAAAATTATTATTATTATTACAAGTCAGCCAGAAGATCCTTAAGAACTTCTACTCATGTACAATAGAGAGCATCTTGACCGGCAACATCACCTCCTGGTTTGGGAATAGCACTGCAAAAGACCAAAGCAGACTACAAAGAGTGACACGTTCAGCCGAACGCACAATTGGAGGGGGGCTCCCCACCCTCCAGAACATTTACTACAAGCGTTGCAAGGGGAAGGCTAAGAGAATTATTAAGGACTCGAGCCACCCGAACAACTGCCTCTTTGAACTGCTGCCGTCAGGCAAGCGATACAGGAGTCTCAAGGCGAGCACAGAAAGACTCAGAAGTAGCTTCTATCCCCAGGCCATCAGGCTGCTAAACGAACAATGAATGAACACTACACAACAACAACCACCAAACACACATAGCACACACATCCACACGCACACACTCACTTTAAACAAACACACTGTAGCACCCACTACACACACTTTATAGCACACACCCACTTTAAACAAACACACTGTAGCACCCACTCCCCACACTTTATATTTATGGATGAAGGATTGCACTACAACTCGTACACCTTACTGTAAATTGTACCTAAAATTGTACCTCATCCCATTTCTGCTTTGCACTAGATAGTACTGTACATTAGTACACTGCATAGTATTGTGTATTGTATATTATATGGTAACTCAGAACATTGTACATATGTCTATACCGAACAACTGTGACCTCATTTTCTTCTTCTAAATTCATGCTATATTATGTTATTATGTTATTTGATACTATCTTGTCTAGCACAGTCTCTGGAGCGTAACAGTAAGAAGCATTTTGTATGAAAGTATTCTGTACTTCTGTATGACAACTATTAAAGAACTTGAACTTGAACTTGAACTATTATTATTAAAATATAAATTTTTTTGTATTTGTTTTAAATATTCGAAACACGGTTTTATATGAACGTAATAAATAAACAAAACTAAGAAGCATATACATAGCCTGTTTCGCAATGCCGTCTCTCCCAGTGCTCGCTTATATCTCTGACTCACACATCAGCCTCGTAAAATGTATTGAAGGCTATAGAATCTTCTTTGACACACACACACACACACGACACACAATAGCCTACTCAGTCAAACAAACAAACAGAAAACAGAAATCAGATTTCGAGCAGAGCAACGTAATGAAAATCACAACAAAACAGGTAGCGAGTCGAGACCCAGCAAATAATAACATCACTCACCAGACGTCAGCAACGCGTTGAACACCGTTAACAAAACCGGCTACATACTGTACATCCCAAGAACAAATTAAAACGTTCGCCAACTGGCTATATTCCAACACAACCAATCGAGTTGAACTTGTCCCCTAGCTGACTTCTCCCTGCGCGCTGCAGTCCAAATGTTTCTCTGGCGCAAAAGAGAAAGCGAATCTTAAAACGAAGGTTATCCTATAACCCTAGTTATATGAAAAAAAAATAAAAATAAAAAACGGCGGTGCCCGGGCCCGGCCGAGCCCTAATTATTTATTAAAAAAAAAGCCCTACCCAGCCCGAACCCGCCGGGCCGGGCCGGGCCCCGTCGGGCCTGGGCAAGGTTGCAGTGCACTAATTCACACAGGAAGTTATATAACAGGACGTTATATAACACAATAGTGATTCACACAGGACGTTATATAACACAATAGTGATTCACACAGGACGTTTTTTGATCCACTTTTTCTCCCATTTTCTATTTTTCTCCCATCCCAATTTTCATATCGTCCAATTCAACCCTCCCCTGTCTTCGAACGTTGTTTCTTGCCTCCCACAAGCCGGCTGCAATGTGGACTAAGTCATACATAGCACAAGTCCCCTCCGATACTCGAGGTAACAGCCGTCGCATCTTTTCACCTGCGCGGCTCGATCTTTCAGTGTCGGGGGTCTGGGCTTTGGAGGGGCCCCGCCCCCGTCACTTCTTGATTCTACTGCGCAGGCGCACCAACCGACCTGTAGGAGTCGCTGTCCACAACGCCCGATCCCCACCCTTCAGTTTCCCTCCCCGTAATACGGCCAATGTGTATTACTGTGGACGACCAGCTAAACTGAAAGCAATGTGGAGAGCGGGGCTCGAACAGGAGGCATCCTGTTAAAGCCTAGTCTCCTGCATTCGTTGCGAGCGCCTTGCCCACTGCGCCACGTAGCCGCCCCATTCACACAGGAAGTTATGCATTTGACTACGTCACCACAGCAGTTTGTTTGGAATGAACTAACTCGGTAGTTAGCATGCATTTTCAAGATGGAAAGCAAGTCAATACAGAGTAAAAAAATACAACAGCAGTGATCGCTCATCACCACTAGACGACGCCAAAGCAAAGAAAAATTAAGATATTTGAATAAGACTTAATTTCAACGAGGGCCTGTGAACTCAGACCAGGCTCTATTGTATTGCTGGGGAGACGCGATCTATTTGTTCTAATCAGCAGGTGGCATACATCAAAATGGCCTTTTGATCAAGACGTGTGTGTGTGTGTGTGTGTGTGTGTGTGTGTGTGTGTGTGTGTGTGTGTGTGTGTGTGTGTGTGTGTGTGTGTGTGTGTGTGTGTGTGTGTGTGTGTGTGTGTGTGTGTGTGTGTGTGTGTGTGTGTGTGTGTGTGTGTGTGTGTGTGTGTGTGTGTGTGTGTGTGTGTGTGTGTGTGTGTGTGTGTGTGCATGCGTGTTTGTTTGTGTATCTGTGTTGCCCCCCACACACACACACTAACTGGATTCACTTTCCACCGTTTCAGTAATACCAGGCAGTTTGCCCACGGCTCCGCTAAACCATATGCATGTTGTTTGGCTGTGTTGGCTTCATTGAACGTCATCCCCTTGCATTTTAGTCAAGATAGGGAAGTACAGTAAGTAACCTTTTCACACCTAACCCAATTACAGTAAGAATGTGGAGGGAAATGCATCGACATCTGCTGTGGCGATACCACACACCTATGTGAAATGTGCCTGGTAATTATAAATAGCATAGCATATGGTCCAATACATTCTTCACTTGATTATTTAAATGAGTGTAATGTAAACGAAGGCCACGAGGAGAATATTGATGGTGTACCTTCAGTAAATAGACAACAGAAGGCGTACATGCTGTGGGGTTTACTGAATATGAAGGTATACTGTCATGGACGCACGCAGGGCTGGGAGGTTTACTGAATATAAATTCATGGATCCATGTATGGCTGAGAGGTAATATGAAGATATACGGTCATGGATCCATGTAGGACTGTTAGGTTTACTGAATATGAATATATACGGTAAACAATAAACAAACTTGGTGGCCGGGTAGCGCAGTGGACTAAGCGTCTGTCTACCACCGCAGAGACACTGGTATCGAATCCGGCTGTCAGCGGTACCTCCGGCTTAGTCGGTCATCCATACTAACACAATTGGCAGTGTCAGCGGGAGGGAAGCCGGTGGGGTGTGTATCCTGGTTGTTGTAAACAGCGACTCCTACAGGTCGGTCAGGGCGCCTGGGTGAGGTAGTGTGATCCTCCCACGCGTTACACTTCCCCAGTGAGAGTCTGCGCTGGCAGGTGAAAAGAGGCTGCTGGCTGTCTCCTATGTGACGGAGGAAGCATCTGATAGACTTATTATTATTATTACTGTGAATAACACCATGCTAAAATTAACCAGATTTGAAAAATCTAAGAAAAAAGAATAAAGGTAGATAATTAAACAGAAGGTTTTGTAGATACAGTACTGAATTCTGCCATCCGGACACATGCAATTTGAAATATGATTATAGAATATAGAATGAATCGCCTGACAGCACTAGTTATAACGTGATAACTTCTTGTTTTAACATAAAACGTTTCACGGAGCCTTCCCCTGTTGTGTCCTATATATTTGTGCGCTTGCAATATGTCTCGAGCGCACATGAGACCTCAGGGCTACCAGTCAACTGTTTGTTTGTCACGGTGGCCCTAACAAAGGTAAAGCGCTGTCAAAACAACGCCTGTCGCATTGGTTGTGCGGAAGGGCATCGTCCTTTGTTACACCTTGGCTGGACAGGTTCCCCCCGCGGGCATCAGATGATGTGGCAGCCTCTGCTGCCCTGCTTAGAGGGGTCTCGTGTGCGCTGTGGCTGCGGCGGTCAGGTTCTATCTGATGGACAAGGACTGAGAGCTCTGTCTCCTTAGTGGGACCTCATCGTCATCTAAGGCTGAGCCCGAAATGTTCGAGCGTTCGAACGTCCATTCGTTACGTTGGCATTCGAATTCTAAATAAAAATACAACGTTTACATTTTTAATACAACTTTTAAATTTTTTTTGTTGTTTATTAATTCTGTTTCTTCACAGTTGCAGATAAAGATTAGGCTACACTAATATTATAGTATAAAAAAAAACTGCTGAGTTATATTCATTAAAGAAAGTTGATTTAATAAAAATGAGACTAATTTGATCAGATTAATCACTTTATTCAAATTGAGGATTTAGTTTGAGGATATTTAAAAAAAAATTAAAAATAAAGATATTTTGAAAAAGGTTTGAACGTTTTTCGAAAAATCCTGACGAAGTTCGAATAAAAAAAACAGGCTTCGGGGACAGCCTTATCGTCATCCCGCTGGTATTGTAAATGGCTGGGATGTGTGATGTAGACTATGGTTTTTTACGCACGGTTTACTCACATTGTGTGCGTTTTAGGGAGCTGTGCCATGTTACACACGGTGTCTGTGTTCTGTCATTATGCTCCTCGTTAGGAGTGTGGGGCTAGGACCACCTCCGCCTGAGACCAACTTATCACGTTATAACGTGAAACGTTTTATGTTAAAACAAGGAGTTATCACGTTATAAGTTAGCGCTTCCGTACTAACCATGACATATGAGAAATAAATCAACAAAAATGTACATTTTACATTTAGTCATTTAGCTGATGCTTTTATCCAAAGCGACTTACAAGTTCTGTACAACAAGTCAGCAGGAAGGGTACAACTCTATCAGCTGAGTAACAATGTTCATCAAACAGTGTTGAAACCTGGGTGCTGCAGTGTTGAGTGCCTAGTAGTAGAGACATGTTAGTACAGTAGGTAGTAATATAGAGAAGGGAAATGATTTAGTGGAAAAGTGCATGATAGTAGAAGATGTAATAAAATGGCTGGGTGGCGCAGCGGTCCAAGCGCTCGTCACCAACACAAGAGACACCGGTATCGAATCCGGCTGTCAGCGTTTCCTCCGGCTTGGCCGGCCGTCATACTGGCTCAATTGGCAGAGTCAGCGGGAAGGAAGCCGGTGGGGTGGTAATCTGGTAGTTGTAAACAGCGACTCCTACAGGTCGGTCAGGGCGCCTGCACAGCAAGGGAGGGAGATGGTGAAGGTAGTGTGAAAGTTACACATCACCAATGAGAGTCCGCTGCTGGCTGTCTCCTATGTCTCGGAGGAAGCATCTGATAGACTTCAGGACTCCCTAGACCGACCAGTGGGGGGCACATGCGAGCAACGACCAGGAAGGCGAGGGGGGAATTGGCATAACGACTAAATTGGGGATGGGAGAAAATCAGATAAAAACAGGAGAAAAAGTGGATAAAAAAAAAAGATGTAATAAAATATATTTAATTTCAGATATTGATTGAAGAAGTGTATTTTTAGTCAAGATTGGTTGGGTGGTGGGAAGTCCGTTCCACCATTGTGGAGCGAGGACCGAGAATTGTCGGCTTCTCTTTGATGTAATGAGGTAATGGTTTGAGGTTGCATATTAGAGTCACAGTGGAACAGTAATATCATGCTTTTCAAATGTTTTACCTCCTCTATCACTCAACAGAAATTATGCATTCTCTTCCCAAAGTGGTAATTACCAATGGTTACGGGCAGGGTTGGAAGAGGGACAGCTAAACAATGATGTTCAAGGACCTCTATTAGCAGGCATGCGTTGTTCATGGGACGGGGTAGCACGGTGTGCAAGCTCACTCGCTATTTGCATATCAATAGCGCCGGTCGTCAGGTGTGTTAAATACGTTCTCAGACACATTCACACCTAACTTGTTGTGAAGACGTGTTACATTCCATTCGTAGAGGCAATTAGGCACTGTCTTTAGTCTGTGCCCAAGCGAGGGGACATTAAATGCGCATTCGCGGGAGCGCGCGCACGCGCCGGGAGCGCGCGTGCACGTGGTGCGTGTCACCCCAGATGATTTCAATAACGCACCACTGTCTATTAGACAGCAACACAATCAACTCAAAAGGACGGAGTTGACTGAGACATGCTGCTGCTCTAGTGTGACATCTAGTGGCTGAATGTTATGTATAGCACCTCTCTTTTTAAGGTGCCTCTCTCTCCCACCCTCTATCTCTTTCTGTCTCTCTCCCACCTCTGTCTCTGTCTCTCTCTGTCTCTCTGTCTCTCTGTATCTCTCTCTCTCTCTCTCTCTCTCTCTCTCTCTCTCTCTCTCTCTCTCTCTCTCTCTCTCTCTCTCTCTCTCTCTCTCTCTCTATATATATATATATATGTGTATCTCCCCCTCTCCGTGAGCTGTCGGAGATCAGTTAGTCAGTTAGTTAGATAGTAAATTATAACACGACCTTATGCCTACTGCACCTTATGTGACACTGTGAATACTGTACATTTCAGTTAGTTAGTTAGTTAATTATAACACTACCTTATGCCTACTGCACCTTATGTGACACTGTGAATACTGTACATTTCAGTTAGTTAGTTAGTTAGTTAATTATAACACTACCTTATGCCTACTGCACCTTATGTGACACTGTGAATACTGTACATTTCAGTTAGTTAGTTAGTTAATTATAACACTACCTTATGCCTACTGCACCTTATGTGACACTGTGAATACTGTACATTTCAGTTAGTTAGTTAGATAATTATAACACTACCTTATGCCTACTGCACCTTATGTGACACTGTGAATACTGTACATTTCAGTTAGTTAGTTAGTTAATTATAACACTACCTTATGCCTACTGCACCTTATGTGACACTGTGAATACTGTACATTTCAGTTAGTTAGTTAGTTAATTATAACACTACCTTATGCCTACTGCACCTTATGTGACACTGTGAATACTGTACATTTCAGTTAGTTAGTTAGTTAGTTAATTATATTGATTTGTTATATTGTTTACACTGCTTGTTTTTACTACCTGTACAGAACTACATCAGAACTACATCAGAACTACATCAGAACTACATCAGAACCACATCAGAACCACATCAGAACCATCAGAACTACATCAGAACTACATCAGAACCACATCAGAACTACATCAGAACTACATCAGAACCATCAGAACTACATCAGAACTACATCAGAACTACATCAGAACCACATCATAACTACATCAGAACTACATCAGAACCACATCAGAACCACATCAGAACTACATCAGAACCACATCAGAACTACATCAGAACCACATCAGAACCACATCAGAACTACATCAGAACTACATCAGAACTACATCAGAACCATCAGAACTACATCAGAACTACATCAGAACTACATCAGAACTACATCAGAACCACATCCGAACTACATCAGAACCACATCAGAACTACATCTGAACCACATCAGAACTACATCAGAACTACATCAGAACCACATCAGAACTACATCAGAACCACATCCGAACTACATCAGAACTACATCAGAACCACATCAGAACCACATCAGAACTACATCAGAACTACATCAGAACCATCAGAACTACATCAGAACCACATCAGAACTACATCAGAACTACATCAGAACCACATCAGAACCAGATCAGAACTACATCAGAACTACATCAGAACCAGATCAGAACTACATCAGAACTACATCAGAACCACATCAGAACCACATCAGAACCACATCAGAACTACATCAGAACTACATCAGAACTACATCAGAACCATCAGAACTACATCAGAACCACATCCAAACTACATCAGAACTACATCAGAACTACATCAGAACTACATCAGAACCACATCAGAACTACATCAGAACCACATCAGAACTACATCAGAACTACATCAGAACCACATCAGAACTACATCAGAACCACATCAGAACTACATCAGAACTACATCAGAACCACATCAGAACTACATCAGAACCACACCAGAACTACATCAGAACCACATCAGAACTACATCAGAACTACATCAGAACCACATCAGAACCACATCAGAACTACATCAGAATCACATCAGAACTACATCAGAACTACATCAGAACCACATGAACTACATCAGAACTACATCAGAACTACATCAGAACCAGATCAGAACTACATCAGAACCACATCAGAACTACATCAGAACTACATCAGAACCACATCAGAACTACATCAGAACTACATCAGAACTACATCAGAACTACATCAGAACCACATCAGAACCAGATCAGAACTACATCAGAACCACATCAGAACTACATCAGAACTACATCAGAACTACATCAGAACCACATCAGAACTACATCAGAACTACATCAGAACCACATCAGAACCACATCAGAACTACATCAGAACCACATGAACTACATCAGAACTACATCAGAACTACATCAGAACCACATCAGAACCACAACAGAACTACATCAGAACTACATCAGAACTACATCAGAACTACATCAGAACCACACCAGAACTACATCAGAACCACATCAGAACTACATCAGAACCACATCAGAACTACATCAGAACCACATCAGAACTACATCAGAACCACATCAGAACTACATCAGAACTACATCAGAACCACATCAGAACTACATCAGAACTACATCAGAACTACATCAGAACTATCAGAACTACATCAGAACTACATCAGAACCACATCCGAACTACATCAGAACTACATCAGAACTACATCAGAACCACATCAGAACTACATCAGAACTACATCAGAACTACATCAGAACTACATCAGAACCACTAGTGATGCACGATATATCGGCCGGCGATATAATATTGGCCGATATGGCAGTTTTTTTACACATCGGTATCGGTCCGATATCAAGATAGGGCCGATATGGGCCGATAATCTTTTAT
The DNA here is from genome assembly GCF_963971535.1 of Notolepis coatsorum. NCBI lineage: Eukaryota > Metazoa > Chordata > Actinopteri > Aulopiformes > Paralepididae > Notolepis > Notolepis coatsorum. Next base: position 133,018,929 of record NC_140175.1, on the reverse strand, counting down.
TTATTTTTTGTATCTTTTTTTTTTGTATCTTTTTTTTGTATCTTTTTTACATGTTTTGGCCTTAAATAGTTTCAAAATATCAGTAATTTCTGAAAATAAGTTACAAAAGTAAAAAGAAAATGTGTTTTGGAAAATAACTCTTTATTTGATTATCATAAAAAAGTGTTTTCTATACAGAGATATCGACATCAGTAATATCGGTATCGGCCAGAACAGCAATATTAATATTGGTTATCGGTATCGGCCACAATTTCCGGTGCATCACTAAGAACCACAGAACCGAACCCCCGCTGGCACGTCGAGCTAACATAAAACAGAGGCACAGTGATGGGCAGTAGCTAGCTACAAGTAGCGACGCTACATAGCTTAACTACATTTTTCAGTAGCGTGATGGTAGCGTCGCTACTTTTGAATCAAGTAGCGATCTCTGTAGCGCAGCTCGTTTTCGAATCAAGTAGTGCCGTAGCGTCAGCAAAACGCTACACGCTACATATCCGGAGAAACAGACACAAAAAAAAAGAGTGTCTTCGGTCCTGAGAGTGTCGTGTTCTTCTGTCCTGCAGCTGGATGCTATTGGAGAAAACCCACTATGATTGGTTGGTTGGTTTAGGTATGAGTATGACGACTCACGATTAGACCAAAACATTACGGGTAGGCCAATCAGAGGCAGGATAGGGCGGGACATGCCACTCCAGCTCGGCAAACCAGGAAGTAAAAAAAATCTAAACACAGACCATGAATGAATGAACGAACCGTTAGTCCGCGCGAAATAGCAGAAGGATTCGATGTTTCCAGGGCTGATGGCATTGATGAAGATTATGTCAATAACAACAACATATGTGTTTATTGTGTCCGCCAAAAACGAAGCTTCTCTCAACATCCCACACTCCAGCACTAACTTGAGAACACATATATTCAGGTAAGCTGATGAAAAGTTTTACATAAACATTGTCAACTGTTCCCAAACAGCACACAAGTCAGTGCACTTTTTGTCAACAGATTTAACTAACATGTTTCACTGTAGGCAGAAAATGAACAATATTATGGGGGTGGAGAAAAGGAAAAACAAACTACCATAACTAGTACATACACTAAGAGGGAAAATATCACCTAGAGCAGTGGTTCTCAACCTGTGTGTCAGGACCCCCAGGGGGGGTCCCCACATGATTTTGGGGCCATGGAATGTTTTGTGAGTTACATATTTAAATACATTTAGCTGACGCTTTCATTCAAAGCAACTTACAAATTGTGTACAACAAGTCAGCAGGAGTGGTACATCTAGCAGCCAAGGATAAGTAGTATTGTTTGTCTAGCAGTGTCGAGCTTGAGTGTTATACTCTTGAGTACATACTGTACTGTAGTAGTATAGACATATTAGCATAGTTGGTGGTAGTATAGACATGGTAGCATAATAGTAAAATGCAGTAAGACAGTTATTATTAGTTAAAATTCAGATATTGAAGAAGTGTGTTTTTGGTTGATAAAGTGGGCAGGTTTTAGCTAGGAGAGGGTATCAGGCAGCCAGAAGATCTGAGTTTAGGGATAAATAATACATAAAGATAGAATAGAAAAGAAAAAGACCATTACTGAATCAAAAGTAATCAACAAACTATACTATAAAAACTTATCAAACCAAATGGTCTCTTTCTTTTCTTTTGTAGAGGCTGCACCCAGCTAAACTTGCCTTCCTGGATTTTGTACATAATACAAGTTCATGTTAAAAGGATGACACAAAAAGCCAGACCGAGGGCTTGTTTCAGTTTTATAATAAACAATCAAACTGAGCATTTATTTTGCCTGTCTATTTGTTTGATGGAAACTTGATCATGAAGTAAAAAAAAAAAAAAAAAAAGTAGTGCCGATGTAGCTAGCTATTTTTGACATGTTCTTGTAGTGTAGCTTGCTACATTTATCTGGGGATAGCTTCCATTGTAGTTGAGCTATATTTAATCGAGAGTAACTTGTAGTGTAGCTTGCTACATTTTCCAAGTAGCTTGCCCATCACTGCAGAGGCATTCCCCAGACACCTTCTGACAGAGCTGTCTATCCCAGGACAAGTGTTCCTGTAACGTGCTCTCCCGGGACCTCGTCAAGGCCACAGCACGCCTGCTGTCTTTCAAGGTTCCTATGGGTTCAGACTTTGATTACATATCAAATGGGCGAAGAAGACAAGGACAAAAAAATCAACTCATGTAAAAATCCGGCGTTCACACGTCTGTCTGGTGTTAGGTCTCTACGCCTGACAGGTACAATAAAGCGAGGTATTGACTAAAGACCTCATTCGCTGCCGCGTTTGAAGTGTACTGGAGCGTGGCAGCATCGTAAGCAGCTGCAGTCATTATTGCATTAGAGACACCTGACTTCATACGTAGCGGGGAGAGTGGGCTGAGATGAGCCCGTTTCTTCGTAACATGACCTCTCGGCAAGGAACAAAGGTACAGAAGTAAAGCGAGTACATCTATGAAATTATGAGAATGCATCTGTATTAAAGTGGTGTGGAAATATGACTTATTTTTTAAAGTGGTCAGCGTGCCCCAGTCCAGGTAGCCTAAACAAGTATAATTCAACACGTGTAGCCTGACCAACTGACTTCTTCAAGTAAAAAGGACATAATAAACAATGATAGATGATCTATTTCTTTATCAAATACGACTGAGCAGCACATTCTCCTTTCTTTTCAAAACAGTCTTATTGACATGCTTTACATTTTCATCACTTTACTTTTAATAATATGTAATTTTGCAATTTCACTGCATTTCTTAGGTGTACGTTTGTAGTTAATGTTGTGCGCTATACGCTTTGCATCGACACACGAGTCATTACATCTGATATGCTAACCACTTTTCCAACGTTCTTCTCTCCAAGCCTGAGTAAAAAGGATGGGATCTTCCCTTGATGCCGTGGGCGGGTCAACGTACCCACTGGCTCACCATACCCCACTCTCCGCTACATAATGTTTGTTTTTCCTCCGACCTCGAGCGACGTTTCGATTCGATCTAATCCAAAGTCTCCCCCGTCGGCCAGAACGGCGCCTACGTTTTGAATTCCTAATGTAACCATTTCTTTCCCTTTTGCTTTTGTTCTCCCTCCCCCCTCTCTCTCTCCATCTCTCTCTCTTTCTTTAGGTAAGTGAAACCAATTGCTCATACCGAATGAAAATGGAACACCTTGGGCTATGTCGTGCAGCCGCCAAGCGGGATTACCGGTACTGTACCCTGCCTTCATGATGATCAAGACTTATTCTCTCAATTACTGGACAAACTAGGTTAAGTGAGATTGGAGGGAGGGAGGAGGAGGGCTGGGGGGGGGGTTGTCGTGCACCATTGTCATTTTCTATTCCTGGATGTTCATCACGGCAGCGGGCGATGAAAGCGGCCCTCCAGCGATCTCGACTCGATGGTTTGCGCTTAAGGGCCTTGTTGTTTGTCCCTGATTGAAGTGCCATTCAGGTTGTGCACAGAAATACCTCGCTCAGAGTCTCGCTCTGTCGGGATCTGTGCGGAAGGGAAGCTTTGGTCGTCGACGTGGGTGACGCGCTTTTAAATGTAGCCGCTTTCTTTTAAACACGCCCAAAAGTACAAAAAGCCCACGTGAGCGTGTGGTCTCTAGTGGCCCCTAGTGGCCCGAGACGGACCCTGAGAGCAGTCACTCACCGCTCAGCTCACATCCCTTTGTCTCAAAATAGGATTCCTGCTGGAAAATGTGGACAGATTGCTCGTTCTCGCGAATCCATCAGCCGGACGTACCCGAGACGAGTGATGGGCGTCTGCGGAAAGTCCATTCTCACCTTTACAACCCTGTAACTTCGGGAGAGATGTGTGACTTTATTGTACTTTACTAGACGAGACGTGGTTGAGTACTTTGGGGGTCAAGTGGCACATTCCAAATGTCAGGGAATGTTTGTACGACTCTTGTACGACTCTTGTAGTTTCATTGGCTGTCCGAACGGTTTCAAGAGGGACTTATAGGATAGAGCGTTAGTTCTCACATGTGTTCATGTATAGGACTGACATGTAATAGGTCAGGGACCTTGTAATGTGTCTGGCTGTGTGACATCAACTTGTCAGCAATAAAGAACCCCACACCAGGATAGCTTAGCATCCCAAAAGCCAATCGCTTTTGGGATTTAGTACATTTATTATTAAAACACACGGTTAGGCCTATGACCATACAATGCCTGGTCATTATTCTCTAAATTCACTCACAAATATATTTACAGACACAAGCCACGTCAGTTACTAGAGAAAACAAGTTGACGTTGTGCCGGACAGCAGGTATAGACAGGAAGTGAAGTGAGGCTCAAGTTAAATCAAATTAAACCTGTTGCTACATAAAGTACTAACAAGGAGCACTTAGTGACCAACACATGGCACTGCAACTACATGTAAATAATAAGGTGAGAAGATGTTGTTAGATGTGATTTTGTCCTCCCCCCCCCCCCCTCAAGCACCGCTGGGGATCCTCAGACGTCATTTTGAGGACCACTGGTGTAGTTATTATAGAGATGATGGGACTCTTACTGTAGTTCAAAACCAAAGAGACTCTAATGAGGAGACGATGGCGGCAACAAAAAAGTACTTGCTAGTTGCTTCAAAACATACATATTTCCTCTGCACATCCTTTCTGGTAAACATAATTTCCGATACACATCCTTTCTGTCACACAGCCTTTCTGTTACACATAATTTATGTTACCCAAGGGCGACTGGGTGGCGCAGCGGACAAGGCGCTCGTCACCAACGCGAGAGACACTGGTATCGAATCCAGCTGTCAGCGTTGCTTCCGGCTTGGCCGGCCGTCATACTGGCTCGATTGGCAGAGTTAGCGGGAGGGAAGCCGGTGGGTGGGCCCTGGTCGTTGTAAACAGCGACTCCTACAGTTTGGTCGGGGCGCCTGCACAGCGAGGGAGGGATCTAAGGGAGGTAGTGTGACCTTCCACACGTTACACTCTCCCAGTGAGAGTCCGCGCTGCCAGGTGAAAAGAAGTGGTGGGCTGGCTACACATGTGTCGGAGGAAGCATGTGATAGTCTCCTCCCTCCCGGACCGACGGTAGGGGGCAGAGCATGCAACGACCAGGAAGGGGATTGGGAATTGGCATAACGACTAACTTTGAGAGGGGAGAAAAACGGAAAAAGAAGGGGGGGAAAAGATAATAATACAAAATTAAAAATATTTATGTTACCCAGCATTTCCTCTGCACATAATTTCTGTTGCACAGCCTTTCTGTTGCACAGCCTTTCTGGTACACAGCCGTTCCTCTGTTCAGTATCCAGACTGTACGTCTCAGTGGAGCGATACAGTTGCCTCTCTGATGGCGTTCTAATCTCTGACATGAAGTGGAGGCTGTCTCCTCTCTCTACAGTACATGTCACAAAGCATAATTGAGTTCAAATTGAATATCAGTTCACAATCAGTGCAATTAATGCTGGGATGAACTGGGTGTCATGGGAGTTAGAGGGGGGGGGGGGGGGGGGGGTCACAGGGTGGACATTTGTTCTCTGTGATCGGCTGTGATCTCAGCACCAGGACACTCACAGTGAAGGCTGGTCATATGGCCATGGCAGCTTTAAGAAGCAATTACACACACTGCAATGAATCAAGAATCAAGAATCAAGAGGTTTATTTGTCACATACATACCAGGGCATACAGTGAAATGCGGGTGGTCTTGCCCGCATTGATTGTGCAAAATACAATAATAAAATATAATAAAATAGGCATAGAAAAAATAAAATAGATAAAACACAAGATATGCATGGTAAAAAAAGACATGCTAGGTTCATGAGAAACTGGTTCTTATATACACTACTATGCAATATACAATTTAAACTCTTAATTGATCTAAACTATACAGTACCTCCTTCTTTTAAAGTGTTTCTAAGATTCAATTTTTTAAAGTGACATTTTGTTTAAAGTTTTTTTTCTTCTTTTCCGGTTGCCGCATGAGTGGTGTGTATGCGCCACAGCGGTTTCTAGTGTGTGTGTGTGTGTGTGTGTGTGTGTGTGTGTGTGTGTGTGTGTGTGTGTGTGTGTGTGTGTGTGTGTGTGTGTGTGTGTGTGTGTGTGTGTGTGTGTGTGTGTGTGTGTGTGTGTGTGTGTGTGTGTGTGTGTGTGTGTGTGTGTGTGTGTGTGTGTGTGTGTGTGTGTGTGTGTGTGTGTGTGTGTGTGTGTGTGTGTGTGTGTGTGTGTGTGTCTGTGTGTGCTCATGTGTATTTGTGAGTGGATAGTTCAGTGTTCAGTGTTCCAATGTTGTATATTAAAGGAATATTTCAGATTTTTAGAACCATATAGCCCTATTTCCTACTTACCAATTATGTTGTCCCTTTCTACCAATCCTCTCTCAGCACAAATGAGATTTCAGTGGGATTCAGTCAGCTTGTACAGACAGGAGCTTGACCCCATAGAGAGACTGTGCATTTGTTTGTGGCTAACAAGCAAGTCAAGTCAAGAGTTGTATTTGTCACGACATACAAGTATACAATGAAATGCGGGGGATCTTGCCCGCAACGATTGTGCATAATACAATAGTAATATAGTAATAACAATAGTAATATATAATAAGAATCCAATAGAACGACATTGTGCAATAAACCAGGTAAACAAAGTAGGGCATATCGGTTCAGGGTAACAGAGCATGAGGTGAGGCGGACCTTTAAAAAAGTGAATATCAGGAAGGCAGCAGGTCCGGACGGCATCCCCGGCCGCGTCCTAAAAGTCTGTGCCGACCAACTGGCCCCAGTATTCACTGACATATTTAACCTGTCCTTAGAACAGGCTGTCATCCCCACCTGCCTGAAGAAGTCCACTATTATCCCTGTACCCAAAAAATCCAAGCCTGCTTGCCTCAACGACTACCGCCCTGTAGCTCTCACCTCCATAGCCATGAAGTGCTTTGAGAAGCTAGTAAAGGGCTACATCTGCTCCTCCCTCCCCATCAACATGGACCCCCTGCAATTTGCATACCGCCCCAACAGGTCCACGGAGGACGCCATATCCCATGTGCTGCACACAGCAGCATCACACCTGGACAAGAGGCAGGGGAACTATGTGAGAATGCTATTCATCGACTACAGCTCGGCATTCAATACCATAGTCCCCTCCATACTCATAGCCAAGCTCAGGGACCTGGGCTTGGGCTATGACCTCTGCCAGTGGGTCTTGGACTTCCTGACTGGCAGACCCCAGGTGGTGAGAGCAGGCAACTGCACCTCCTCATCCATCACCCTCAACATAGGGGCCCCCCAGGGCTGTGTTCTGAGTCCCCTCCTCTACTCCCTGTACACACACGACTGTGTGGCTCAGCGGAGTAGCAATACAATCGTCAAATTTGCTGACGACACAGTGGTGGTGGGCCTGATCTCTGCCAACGACGAGAGGGCCTACCTGGAAGAGGTCAAGGTCCTGGCGGGATGGTGCCAGGAAAACAGCCTCTCCCTGAACGTCAGCAAAACAAAGGAGATGATTGTGGACTTCAGGAGGTCGGGGGTCAAGGACTACAGCCCCCTCAGCATCGACGGGGCACCGGTTGAGAGAGTCAACAGCTTCAAGTACCTCGGAGCCTACATATCCGAGGACTTGACATGGACCACACACATTAACAGTGTGGTGAAGAAGGCACGACAACGCCTCTACTTCCTCAGGCGCCTAAGGAAGTTCCAAGTCAGCCAGAAGATCCTTAAGAACTTCTACTCATGTACAATAGAGAGCATCTTGACCGGCAACATCACCTCCTGGTTTGGGAATAGCACTGCAAAAGACTGAAGCAGACTACAAAGAGTGACACGTTCAGCCGAACGCACAATTGGAGGGGGGCTCCCCACCCTCCAGAACATTTACTACAAGCGTTGCAAGGGCAAGGCTAAGAGAATCATTAAAGACTCCAGTCACCCGAACAACTGCCTCTTTGAACTGCTGTGGTCAGGCAAGCGATACCGGAGTCTCAAGGCGAGCACAGAAAGACTCAGAAGTAGCTTCTATCCCCAGGCCATCAGGCTGCTAAACGAACAATGAATGAACACTACACAACAACAACCACCAAACGCACATAGCACACACATCCACACGCACACACTCACTTTAAACAAACACACTGTAGCACCCACTCCACACACTTTATAGCACACACCCACTTTAAACAAACACACTGTAGCACCCACTCCCCACACTTTATATTTATGGATGAAGGATTGCACTACAACTCGTACACCTTACTGTAAATTGTACCTAAAATTGTACCTCATCCCATTTCTGCTTTGCACTAGATAGTACTGTACATTAGTACACTGCATAGTATTGTGTATTGTATATTATATGGTAACTCAGAACATTGTACATATGTCTATACCGAACACTGTGACCTCATTTTCTTCTTCTAAATTCATGCTATATTATGTTATTATGTTATTTGATACTATCTTGTCTAGCACAGTCTCTGGAGCGTAACAGTAAGAAGCATTTTGTATGAAAGTATTCTGTACTTCTGTATGACAACTATTAAAGAACTTGAACTTGTATATGTACATGAGTTATTTACATAGCATGGTAGGACATGCTAGGTCCTGTGGTAGTGCAATACACTTAGCTACGGATGAGGCACTGGGTCTTTATGTACACTGCTATACAATGCTATATTATACAATCTCAAGTTATACTATACTATTCTTAAAGTGAAAAGCTGGAGCTAGTATGAGGAACAGCATGGCCTGTGCTAAGAAAGGACGTACCGAGCGATCACCATCACCCTTGGTAAGTATGGAATAGGGCTAGGGGCTAATCTGAACTATCCATTTAATGTGACTCTCTTAATTTGACTATGGAATATGACTGATATAGTTCTATAGGCAAACAAGCTATAAACAGCTTAATCGGAAAACAGTATCTGGAATGAGGTAAAAACATGGCAGTTGGTTAAGGTTAGAGTTTGGAATCAGGGCTGGTGTTCTATCGCCCTGCTCTAAAGACAAACTCTAACCTTAACCAACTTCGAAAGAGTCGCCTATAAGCTTAACCGGCAAAAGAACTTGCCGTCACACGATTGGCGCAACCAGAAACGTCAGTGACCAATCAGAGCGCAGAAGGCGAATGCGGAACTGGAAACGTATTGGGGAAATAATTCAGGCGGTCTGGATGGAATTTTATCTTTCTTTCTTTTTTATTACCAATTACCTGCTAACACAGACTCAGAGAATCATCAGCCCCTCTTATGGAACTAGAGGTAATTGGGGTGAGCCGTGGGGTACTTAGTAAATGAGAGAGCTGGGGAGGTTGGCCCCTCATGTTAAAATGTTGAGCGCTCTTTGGATACAAGGGTCTTCAATGGCAATGGGAAACCGATCCAAGACACTCCAAAAACAGTGGAAAAGCCTTTACTCGAGTGGGCGACCACTAGACTAGACTAGAGCATACTGGGATGATATTGGCAGTTTCTAAAATATCGGCGTCGGCTGATTCATCAACACTACCCTCTTCCACGGGCTCAATTTCAATGCTAGAGGGAACATGTAGAATGTAATTAGAGATCACACGGAATCCATTGATACCAATCACTCCATGCTAGCTTACCTGGAAACCTTATATCCAAAGGTTAGCAATATTTTTTCAGGCTCAATAAAGCTAACTCCATGTTTATTCAGGCTAACTGCTAGTTCACGGTGAGCCACACAGACCTTCCCTCCAACTGTTTTTGGAGCACGTTCTTCATTCGTTAGCATTACTGTTCTCAGTAGAAGACAGAAGGTCATTACTTGTCATGGACAGGTAATTAATACCCCCTTCCCCCCCTTCCCCCAGCCCTGACTGGACTGGAGCCTGGTCCAAGATCTGAGGATATTACTATAATTACTATCCCCTTCTTGGCCCTGCCACAGTGTGCGTGCTTTTGGATATTCATATTCTTACGGTGACATTTCATGCGATTCCTCCCAACATGGCAGACTGCCATAGTAGATTCTGCTCACTGGCCGTGACTGTTGTCTGATTAGGAACATCTGCCCGGGGAGTACTGCCGACAGACACGTGTTACTGCGCCGCCGAGATATAATCAAGTGCTGTCATCAGCAGCCAACATACTTCTATTGTGTCTGATCTCGTGCGCCAACTGAACCCCTGAGAACCATGTAGTGGTTCGGGGGCCGACGGTGGCTCAGGAGGTAGAGCTGGTCGCCTGGTAATCAAAAGGTTCCCGGTTCGATTCTGACTCCTCCCGGCACCGCGTTGAAGTGTCTAAAGACAATCAAGTGCTATTTCTAAGACATCCTCTTTAATTACGTGTTGTTTCTAAGACATCCTCTTTAATTACGTGTTGTTTCTAAGATATCCTCTTTAGTTTAGTGCTGTTTCTAAGACATCCACTTTGAGACATGGTTCTTGGTCTGAGCTCTATTGTTCCTGTGATTAATTTCACCCTGAGCGCATCATTGTGATTAATTCTCCTGTGTTTTGTCTTGCGGGAGGAGCTGATTCACCGCAGGAGTGTGCGTGACTTGTATAGTTTTCAGAAAGCAAACTAGAAGCCTACGTCTTTTGAATAGTTTGGACGGATCATATCACACAACTAGAAAGGTGTGCTCAGTAGAGTGCAAACCTCCACCAGTAAACCATGGTCAAACCATGACCATAGTAGAATAGTTCTATTCACAAAGCCACCATGTGGGGGGGTCCCTCGCAGACTCGTTTTATGACGCTGGGATCATTACAAAGGCATGTTTTATGATGGGGTTCGGTAAAATAGACGTTACCTTTGCCAGCAGGTCCACCAGAACCGCGTCCACTCTTGCTCCGAAGTGTCTGAGTCAGAACAGGAGCAATAAAGAACATTAGTTGGCCCTGGCAGCGCCCAACAGATAACGTTGATGTTACATCCAAACAGCCTTTGAGAATACTAGAATCCAACATAGTCTGGTGAAGACGCACCTTATGTTATGGATGGATCGTCACCGTTTGTCCTCTTCATAATAATCGCCAATAGTTCGCTCTCTAGGCGATCGCCATTGCCGAACGTTATAGTTGGCTCTAGTCTGGGGTGCTCTCAACTCTGTTGTCGGTGACAGATAATGTTACATGCTCGGCCGGTTTGACTATAGTATTTTTATGATTTACCAGATTTACCGACGGGCGATGACTGTTGATTGGACGAGGAGTTGGGTGGCTTCTTTTGTTAGAAAGGGGCGGATCCTTCTGACGTTGCTCAGGAGGAATCTGCAGGTTCTGGTTGTCGCTGCGATGTCAGCGGAGAAGTTCAACTGGTGGTCGAGGACAACACCAAGGTTCTTGGCGGTCGGGGACGCGGCCACAGCTACATTCTCGACTGTGATGGAGAGGTCGGTCAGGGGGGAAGATTTGGCCGGCAGGTGGAGCAATTCTGTTTTGCTTAGGTTCAGTTTGAGGTGGTTGGTCGTCATTCAGGCGGAGATGTCGGACAGACAGGCCGAGATCCGCTCAGAGACGTGGATATCTGAGGGAGGGAAGGAGAGGAAGAGTTGAGTATCATCAGCATAGAATTTAGCAATGATACGAGAAGGCATGAGACGTGCCAATGTTACCCAGAGATTTAGTGTAGAGGTAGAAGAGAAGGGGTCAGCGCAGAGCCAGCCACTCCCATTCCTGCGAGGGACGAGAGGAGGATCTGATGGTTGACTGTGTTGAAGGCTGCAGACAGGTCAGAGGAGAGGCCTTTGTGTGTCAAGTGAAGTGCCTCTGTGATCGCAATTAGGGCCGTTTCTGTTTCTAGTTAGAGTTAGTGTTAGAGTTAGACTTAGTCCTGGTATCAGGGCCTCAGTCAATCAACTATACAAATATTCCTACTTTTTATTTTGTGTGGTAGATCCACTCGCTTTGTTTACGTTTGAATCACTGATTGGGCCTTTAACACATTCTGCACCATAAACAAGTTAACTTGTTATTGGCCGCCATGCGTTGAGCGCCAGAAACGAGTTACAAAAAATTACAACGTGATGACTGGATTACAGTAAAACACCCAAACCATACTCTATTCAAAACGGTATAAATCGGAACTGTACAGATGAAAAAACAATCGGACTTGGGCATGTTGACTAGAAGCAACTCACTGAGACCTGACAGCGTTATTAGACCCATAGATATAATATAAGATATATTTTAAGCACTCGCAAATGTCACAGTCTAAAACTATATCCATTCAATAAAGACCTGGCAATGAATGGGGTATTAGCGCCCCCTGCTGTGGCGGTCAATGTGTTAGATGAATAGCAGTGCAGTACTGGAGCACATTAATTCAGAATGTGGTGCAGGTATAGCAGAGACAACTTCCCCCTTCTAATGATCCATGGTCCATTGGCCCCTCCATTATGCTAATGCAGACGGCCATGTTGTTGAAATGATTCGTTAACATAATGGCATGGAGCTAATTGGGTGAATTCTTGCCAGATTAGGGAAAGTGGCTAATCGGCTGCCATAAACACTAGTCAGACATGACCAAATATACCCTCTCTCCCTCACACACACACACACACACACACACACACACACACACACACACACACACACACACACACACACACACACACACACACACACACACACACACACACACACACACACACACGCACACACACACACACACACACACACATACACACACACACACACACACACACACACACAAACACACACACACACACCTACACACACACACACACACACACACACATACACACACACACACACACACACTAGAAACCGCTGTGGCGCATACAGTTGAATGCTGGTATTATACTCACTGAGGGACACGAAGAAGTCACGTCCGATGGGATTTGGGAATCTCAAATACAAATCGGGATTGGAATAAAAAATGCATTTATATTAAACAATACAGAATATACAGCACTTCTTGGGGTCTGTAGGGTAAGCACTTATTCCCTCCCCCCTGAACATTTATGGAGATGTATGGGCTTTTTAAGTCAGTGATAACAGTGTCTTTCAAGGATAAGTGAGCTCCTGCACTGATTATTATTAGGGATGTCCCGATCACATTTTTTTGCTCCCGATCCGATCCCGATTGCCCAATTTCTCACATTACATTCACCCTGAATGTTGACGTTATCCAGATGAAAAGTTAACTTCATTCAAGCGAGGCATTGCAATCCTTGACATAAATCATTTGATGTATAATTAAATCAAAGGAAATGTGTTTGTTTTGGCAAAATTCTTCTGCTCTGTGTGACAATAAATAAATGATTGATGATATGAGTTTAAGACGTGAACATGGTCATGTTTGTTGAATAAAAAATTAAAAAAATTTAAAGATTAAAAATGCCAGATTATTATTTTTTTTCTATCCCGATCTTCGGAAAATCACGTGATCAGCCCTGATCCCGATCACGTTATCGGATCGGGACATCCCTAATTATTATAGTTCAATATTGTGGTGAATTGTGGCACGGTGGTGTAGTGGTCAAACACTGTCGCCTCACAGCAAGAAGGTCCAGGGTTCGATTCCCGCTTGGGGACCAGGTTTCCATGATGCCAGTTACCCAGGTGGGGTATCTCCCAGGCCTTTCTGTGTGGAGTTTGCATGTTCTCCCCGTGCTCGCAAGGGTTTCCCCCCCGATAAGATAAACCCAATGGAAAAACATGCACAACAACAAGATCGCTAACGCTGTGGCGTCCTTGACGAAGACGGACAGGAGCACTTGGATTGGTCCCCTGGCGCGGCTCACGTTGACGCCTGTCTGCTCCCGGCTGCCCTTGGGGGGGAAGGACGATGGGATGGGTTAATCACAGAGACGAGTCGCATGCATCGCATGCGTGCCGATTGATGACATCTGAGCAGGTCCTAAATTAGATATTTGATCACCAAAACCCCCCAAAAAGCATAAAAAGGGGGCCCCCCCGCCCGAAAAGGGCCCTTAAAAATCACGTTTGTGCGCTACGCGCGCTCAGTTAAAACACACACAGGTATAGTGCCCTTTTCAGCCTTTGAGCACCTGCCCCTCTAAAGTCCTGTGCACGTCCCTGAGTGGGTGTGTATCTGTTAGTGGCTTGATGTGATGGAAATTAGTCAGAAGGATTACGACAAACATCTGTGTCTCCAGTATGCACCCTCCCATGTGATGATGTTTGGAGGGCGTGGAGGAGGTGTATTATAGGACACAAGTGTCAGCTTCCTCATGGTTGCATTGATCCATTGGTGGACTGTTTCCAACATGGTGGACTTGATCACCTGCAGTATTAGGCTTGGGCGGTATCATTTTTTTCACACCATCATACCTTGATGACATAATACCCCGGTATACGGTATATGACAGGGGGGGGGGGGGGGGGGGCAACCCGTGTTACCAAGTAAACAAATCATCGTTAGCTTTCAGAATGGTAGTCAGAAGCCCGCACCGTTAGCGTTAGCATGTAGCCTAGCCATGGCAGACTATTTGATTCCTTAAGGGCTCGAAATTGCCTGGGTTTTGGTCATATGCTCCCGAAATGCTCCCGCTGTTTGGCTAGTTCTATGTGCAGTGAAAACTACTTGAATGCTTTATAACCTAGTCATTGATTTAGTTCAGGGTAATCTAAGATTAGCCGCAGAGCTAACGCTAGTTAACGTGAGCTAACGCTAGTTAATCAAGCTCACAGAGAGAGATAAACAGCTGACAGCGGATAGTACAGGACGGTACAAATACAATAAAAAAGCGGGTGGGGGCTGTTGTGTAAACATTGTACTCTTTAGTTCACATATAATAAGAGACCGATTATTTGCTTGCTCCACTAGTGCACAACAACACAAACCAACTCTTGTTACCACAACGCTTTACGGTATTTTCACAGCACTGTTGCAACATTACCGTAAAACGTGAACACCGTTGTGACCCACTCGCTCCACTAGTGAGGACTGGTCTCGCCCTCTGCTGGCGCGTGTGTGCACTACACTCAAAACTCCGTTTCACTGTAATAGAAACTGAAGCGCATCTGTGATTTTGACGGTTTTGACGGTATTGATTTTGAATACCGTCGGGATTTCTAAATACCCTGGTATACCATAATACCGTCATACCGCCCAAGCCTAGTAGACATCCTTGTCATCTGGGAACTGTCCATCTGTTAACAACTTATTTGACAGGAATGAGAAAATGTCTTTACACCTGGCGCAACTAACTCCTCGTCAACAGAAATATCTCTACTTGACGTGTATTGTGTCTAGCACAATACAAGCTTTCCCATAGAGCTCGGCATGATGTTTGAAGTGCTGCATTCTCAGCTTATTTGCTGTCTTCTTCTGTGTTTTCTTCTCATGGAACAACAGTAAGTTATTTCGCTTGATCGGTGCTGTCAGAAGTCTGTCATTTGATTCAAGCACTCTTCCTGAAATTGTTGTACTGCTCTTGTCCCGTAGACTCGAGTTGATGGACAGATACGGCAGCAGCCGCAGACTCACACACCTTATTGTCTAATGCAGTGGCGGCTGCTGACCAAATTTCTTGGTGAAGCACAAATTATTACATTATATTATATATTAAATTATATTTTTATAATCCTCATTCGCTTCCATTCATTTTGGGGACCATGTTTAAATATCATACTTCTGAAGTATAAACAAACTATACTGCTGTGACGATTTCAATAAAACAGACCATTCTGAGTCAATGGTACATGCTTATTTACCACCTTCCTCTGCATAAGGCCACAGATGGGATTTATGTAACACAAGGACAATGAATGAATTAATTAATGAAAACTTTATTTAACAGATTGCAGAATGGGTACAATACAGTACGGCTCAATACGCACAATTGTTAAGGGGATGCAGACCAGAGAAAGACGTTTGTCTTGTTTACATCAGGGTCCCCCATTTTCAATTCATACCTAAGAGAGGAACGGAGAGGAGAGGAGAGGAGAGGAGAGGAGAGGAGAGGAGAGGAGAGGAGAGGAGAGGAGAGGAGAGGAGAGGAGAGGAGAGGAGAGGAGAGGAGAGGAGAGGAGAGGAGAGGAGAGGAGAGGAGAGGAGAGGAGAGGAGAGGAGGAGTTGGGGACACAAGTTCCCAATGCATTGTCCCGTGGGATTATGCCCCCCCCCCCTCCCCGCGGCGATATTAATATTTGATTAGAAACGCAAGGCTTGCCGCAGGCGACTCATGTGGTCCATGGGGGCTACCTGGTGCCAATTAATTCATAATCAACACACAGCTACTAAAATATATATATATATATTTTAAATCCACTCACCACACAACAGCCAAAGCAGTGACCGATCTCATCTTTCGTTGAATATTGCAGCTTCTCCATCGTGACAAGTCCGACTCGAGACACGTTCTTTTATCCCATGGAAAGTGTAAACAATTGACTTCCGGTATTTTGAGCTCATGGGAGGTTCGGGGGGGGAAGGCAGCGCATTCATTTGATTCCCTCGCGCTCTCGTCCCCCCGCCCCCCTCCTCCTCACGAGCTCCATGTAACGTGGAAGTGCAGTGGTCTATGCCATGTCGTGCAGCTCCTCTCTGATTGAGTGTCAGACCATTGAGGGCTGTCAATCATTCAACCCGCGTTTGTGAGTAGCGTGCACACATCTGCACGGGCGGGGCTTAGATGACAAAAATAGCCTATTTTGATTGGATAATAGAATAAAAACTCCTCGTCCAATCTCCCGCCTCGACTACTGCAACGCACTGCTCGCTGGCCTCCCGGCCACTGCCACCAAGCCTCTTCAACTCATTCAGAACGCAGCGGCCCGCCTGATCTCAAACCTACCGAAGTCGGCCCATGTCACCCCACTTCTTAGGGACCTGCACTGGCTCCCCATTGCTGCACAAATCCGCTTCAAGGCCCTCAACCTAGCATACCGTGCGGCAAATGGAACCGCTCCCGCCTACCTCCGGTCAATGGTCTCCAACTACACACCCTCAAGACCCCTACGCTCTGCATCTTCTGGCCGCCTCAGACCTACTCCTATCCGAGCTCCGGGAGGGTCATCAAGGAGAAGCCGCCTATTCTCAGTCCTTGCCCCACAATGGTGGAATGAACTACCCACCCCAGTTAGAACAGCCGAAACCCGGCCAATCTTTCGCCGTCGACTAAAGACGCACTTCTTCAACCATTATCTGAAATAAAAAATTTAATAAAAAAGATATCTAACCCTAACTAACCTTACTGTCATGCACTTGTCCTAATAAACTAACCTACACTGTAGCACTCAACACTTTGATGAACATTGTTACTCAGCTGATAGAGTTGTGCCCTTCCTGATGACTTGTACAGAACTTGTAAGTCGCTTTGGATAAAAGCGTCAGCTAAATTACTAATTGTAAATGTAAATGTAAATGTAAAAGATCAACCCGTGCAGGAAAGTTGCACTTGAGTGATTGACAGCTCGCATTACTGCAGTTATGTGAGCACTGCAGGTCTGATCAGAGAGCTCAGAGCTGTCACAATAATAATAATAATAAAAAAAAAATATATATATATGCGTAAATTAATAATTATGAGTGAATTTGTGCTTCACATGTGGTCATTGAATAACCTCCACTGGTCTAATGTAACCAGGGCCCTCATTCATCAACGTGTTCTACGCACAGATTTGTGCTTACCCTGTGCGTACGATCATTTCTAAGCAAAGAGTGGGATTCATCAATTTCAACTTGAACTTGACTCCGTGCTTACGTCTACGCACAGGTCAGAGCACATTTAGCTGACGCCCAGTGGTAGAATATCGTTACTACGCATAAGCACTCCTCAGTTCTGCATTAGTTTCAAGGCGGAAATAAGCTTCCGTGCATTAGTGTTCAACTTCTGTATGACCCCGTAATTCATTATAGTTCATTGTAAAATAGCGACAGTAGTGTAATTATAACGGGCTCACACGCGAACAAGAGGTTGGCCTGCTTGTTTGGCACGGGGGGGCAGACGCAAAACACCAACCTCCAAACGCGATTAGATATTGTTTCAAATAAAATCAAATTATTTTGTGTGTCATGTTTCCAAATAAGATTGGTCACGAAATGCTTTCTACTTCAATTTGTTGGTTAGAATAGATGACCTCCGTTGAAACTTCACTGAGACTAACAGTCTATTTGTGAGCTCCTGCACAGATGTGATGATAATAATAATAACAATAATAATAATAGCTTCATTTTATATAGCGCCTTTCAAGAGACCCAAGGTCGCTTTACATAGATAGGGGGGGGGGGATAACAAAGTAACAAACATAGTGGACACACAACATATATATATGATGATGGAATTCATTCAAGATCCATCTCCACCCTCGGGTCTTTGCCACCGGCACGGTCCATTGTGATATTGGAGATGGATCGAGCAATAGACTGTTACTGTAGCTGTCAAAGCTCCATCACAAATGCAGTTATGTGAATAGAAAGGGATTCCACTCAGTCAATGTTGCGATGCGCATTTGCCTGATACATGTTATTGCTGGATGCCGGGAGGAAGGCGATGCTGAATGTTTTCAATTCATTAAATAAAACGGATACTTTTTGCAAGGGTTTACTGACTGTCATACAAATAATCAACCAACTACATACTGTAACTTTTCAGTGCACGTTCTTATTTACATTGTAACAACAGCCTTGTGAGTTCCCGCAGTGACCCGCACACAGACATGATGGAATTCAAGTTCATGTTTGTATTGATCACATATAGGCAGGCTACACATGGCGTATCTGCTACATCATACATGGCAGTAAGATTCATTGTTCTTGTATATGCTCTCGTATTATTGTTTATATAGGCTACCCAATACTGACATCAAAATAGATTGTAGTATGCCTCTAGAAATCATATGCAGCAGGTAGAGAATTGACGGGAGATCCATCGCGATTTGGAATAAAATTGAGGAGAACTTTAATCCCTGGGTATTAATCAAACAACACGGGAAAAGGCAGTCATATTCCAGCGCGGTATTTATTAGTGTTTGCGCTGCCCAGGCAGCAATGGTTAATAGATATCATATCCGACATCACCGTAAGTGTACACGTCTGTCAGCCTGTCTCATGACACGCTTCCCTCGGCTTAGTCCATTTTTCCACATTTCATGGGTGTATTCCATTACCGTATATGGTTAATCGGGGCGTTTCTGGTATGCAAATACTTAAAACAGTGCATGAGCTCAAACGTAGGATCAAAGTCATATTCATCATGACAGGTGTGCGTAGAACCTGCGTACGCACGTGTGATGAATCCCGACTTCCCTGTGCGTACACTCATTCTAAATTCTGTGCTTACGTGTGGAAATAGAACATGTTCTACGCACACGTTGAAGTCAGGATTCATCACACGTGCGTACGCAGGCTCTACGCACACCTGTCATGATGAATCCCACCTTGGCTCTGCGCCGAGGCTCGTGCACACTTTCACGTATTTGCGCTGGAATATGACTGCCTTTTCCCGTGTTGTTTGATTAATACCCAGGGATTAAAGTTCTCCTCAATTTTATTCCAAATCGCGATGGATCTCCCGTCAATTTTCTACCTGCTGCATATGATTTCTAGAGGCATACTACAATCTATTTTGATGTCAGTATTGGGTAGCCTATATAAACAATAATACGAGAGCATATACAAGAACAATGAATCTCACTGCATGTATGATGTAGCCTGCCTTTCAATACATGAACTTGAATTCCATCATGTTTGTGTGCGGGACTCACAAGGCTGTTGTCACAATGGGTGGTACCGGTACAGTAATAATAACAGTCCACACAATATCACGATCCATGCCATAGCCTATGTTCTATTAGGACATGATCTGTGACGACAAATGTTCTAGAATGTTTGATTAAGATATCATACTCTGACAGCATGCCTATGATCAACAAAAACGCGAACTTGAATCCCATCATATACATAGTCTGTCCACTATCTGGTGTCATTGCAATGCGTTTTCTATTCTTTCTTATACAGTAAAAAGGGGGAAGAACACTATATTCATATGACTTGTATTCTGCTTACAGCTTCGAAATTCCACTTGTTTCGTTTAACGTAAAGCCTTTTAAATATAATCAAAACATTCCCGTGTTTCTGCGGTCTGCGCAAAATAATAACGAGTTGAGCTTTATGATTTATGATGAATTGAAAATGGGGGACCCTGATGTAAACAAGACGAAAGTCTTTCTCTGGTCTGCATCCCCAATTAACAATTGTATGTACTGAGCTGTACTGTACTGTACCCATTCTGCAATCTGTTAATAAACTTTTCAATCAATCAATCAATCAAGCTACGCGGAGCGCAGTCAGTCAGTAGCCTACACCCCGTATATTCCGATAACGCTATATAAACCATGCTGCATTCATTCTGAGAGAAAGATCTATTATTCCAAATGCTATTTATAGGGTTTTGACCATAATTACACTACTGTTGCTATTTTACAATGAACTATAATGAACTACGGTTCGTACAGAACATGCCAGTGTTATTATGCACAGAAGCTCATTTCCTTGTTGTAATAATATATTCTACCACTGAGCGTCAGGTAAGTGTGCTCTGACCTGTGCGTAGACGTAAGCACGGAGTCAAGTTCAAATCGAAATTGATGAATCCCACTCTTTGCTTAGAAATGATCGTACGCACAGGGTAAGCACAGATCTGTGCGTAGAACACGTTGATGAATGAGGGCCCAGGTCTTTACTGCCCTCCTCAAAGGGATTCCCATTGCTCAGCAACACCTCCATCAGGTCTTTGGCATGGCGTTGACATTGGTGCTGAGATGCAGATCCTTTCTTGTGATAAGGACGTTCTTCACAATCATCGTTTGTTCTTCACAATCAACTGTACTTGTATACAGTTCTCATATCTAACTCTAGTTCTCCACATATTTATTGTCTCATCGTGTGAAATATCATATAAGATATGCTCCAATCATGTTTATTTTATTTTTATTCAATTACTCATTCATGAAAACCTAGGTACAGGCACCAACATCACCATTCTAGGTTCAATAGAATAAAAGTTATGAAGCGTAATTCGAAATAAATACAGAAATTGCAGCCATCTTTGATTTTTGCCATACCAGAATATTCAAAACATCAACATTTGAACTCCAGTTGATTCCTCACACAGTATTAACTTAAAATAGCAATACAAAATTATATTACACAGCAATTGTGTGAACATTAAGACGTTTTTAAAGAATTCATGATTTCGATTGTGGCCATTTTGGATACATTTTTATTAAATTCAACTGGTTCCTTGACACTCAAGCCAAAATTGTTCTATAGATCCTTATCTTCAAATTAGAAGTGAAAACGAAACTTTCGCATATACACTTTAAATGACTGAGTGTCCAGGCACCCCACTATCAGAAAAGTGTGTGGTTTTCTGGTCAGCAGGAGATGTGCATCTCTGGCAGCTTATGGTCAGTGGCATTGTTCGTCAAATAGTGTTGAACTTGAGTGTTACACCTGAGTGCATAGTATAATAGACATATTATCATGGTACTGTAGGTAGTAGTATACGGATAGTAACATAGTACATAGTAGTAAGGTACTTGTAAAAGACAGTTATTTATATATATATATAATATTGTAGAAAACATCGGAATAGAGAAATGCACAATTTCTATCAGTTGACAACACAAAGCCGTGTGTCATTTATTTCACAGTAGCACAAGTGACAGCTGTCAGAACTATGCCGGGCTAGCTTCTGACAGCTCATAGAAATCAAACATTTATCAATGAAACCCCACACAGGGCGTCTCCTCTCAGCCCAACCCAAAACCAACCTCCTTAAAGTGACAGTGCCCCATCAACACATCAAAACAATACCATGGGGAATTATGTCTCTATAGAACCCACTACAATATAAATATAATATTTATTAAGAAGGTTATTTATTTATTTGCATCTCAGATATTGATTGAAGAGGTGTGTTTCTATATGGGTGACATGTCCCCATACACAGGGCATACGAGGGCATTCGCATGCAGTCACCAGCTCTCCACCCAATCCAAGGCCTATATGGGAGATTTCCCACGACCTGTTAAGACGGCACTCTCTTACGTTAAGACAGCACTCTCTTACGCCACCATCGCCAAAACACCAAAAGAGCATCAAATCACTGACCTATAGGACCGTAATTCAGGTCATAGTACCAGGTAGATTAGATTACATTGAAATGTATTGTCATCATACAGCATACGTACATTACAATGAAAATAAGGGTGGCATCCAACCCGACTGCAAATGTAACAGTAAAGTGCAATAGTAATATTAATATAGTGATTAAGCTGGGTATAATATATATACATTTGTTCTACTGAGTATAATGCTAATCACATGTATGTACAGAGTTGTAATATATTTAAATGTTTCAAAAATGTTCTTATGTACCCCAGTTGCTATTGCATGCACATATTTGTGTTTTATTTAGGGATGTCCGATATTATCGGCCGACCGATATTATCGGCCGATATCGGCAGTAAAATGTGATATCGGAAAATATCGGTATCGGTAAAAAAAAAAAAAAAAAAACAATAACAATTTTTTACATTTATTTAACCTTTATTTACCCAGGCAAGCAAGTAAGAACCAATTCTTATTTTATTTATTGTCAAAAGTATGCATGTTGGTTTAAAATGTTCATTTTTACTTTTTTAATGATCATATTTTGCACAGATAATGCTTACATTTAGAAAGCCTTTTGAATGCATCCAGTGAAATTATTAGTTACCTGAAATTATTCCGTTTTTTTGGGGGGAAACCCTGCATATATCGGTATCGGTTGATATCGGTATCGGTATCGGAAATTGGAGTTGGACAATATCGGAATATCGGTATCGGTAAAAAAGCCAATATCGAGCATCCCTAGTTTTATTACAAGTTTATGTACATACATACCAACTATTCGCCTGTTTTATTATAATAATGGATTGGATTTATATATTCTCCACCCATCCATAGCAACATCCCTATCACCGACATCTAAGAAGGGGGATCCCCTCTTGAACGGCCCTTCTAAGGTTTCTCTCCTCCACATCGCCTGTGGTGCTTTTTTCCTATTGCTAAGTTTTTCCTTACCTTCGCTGGGGTATGTCTGGGAGTGTTGCATTTATTTATTTTACATTCATTTTGGATTTCATGGTGGGTTTTTTGTTCTTGATTTATTGGGATGTTTCTTCTTGAATAGTTTAAAGAAGACTTGTCCGGCCCATGGGGACATTAACTTGTGATTTCGGGCTTTACAAATCAATTTGATTTGATTTAATATGCATTTATATGTCCAGTGATACAGGTATAAAGACACTATGGTCAGGCACTCTACTACTGGCCCCTGAGCAGCTAACACTGGAGCGGTTAAAACTGAGGTGCCTTGCTCAAGGGCACAGCTAGCAGGCACGTGCACACATAGAGCCTGACGGGTACACAAACTAAAAACCGATATTGTCTGAATTACTAGAAGAAAGAAATGCACCACCTTTGGCTGATAGTAATTTATTAATTTCTTAGGATTTCTTTTGGTCTAATAAATGTGTAAGGTTCTTAGATGGATCCCCTGCTGCCTCCTCCTCCTCTTCCTCCTCCTCCTCCTCCTCCTCCTCCTCCTCCTCCTCCTCCTCCTCCTCCTCCTCCTCCTCCTCCTCCTCCTCCTCCTCCTCCTCCTCCTCCTCCTCCAGGGGTCACTGCAGGGCACCACGGGGAGAAGCGTACTGGCTCATGTTAGGCAGGCCATGCATTATGCAGCAGCTTTTCCATCTTCTCGGGAACTTCATGTCCTCGGCTACAGTCCACCTGTCGCTGCTCTGGTCGTAAGCGCTCCACGTTGGAGATAGGGTTGGAGCCACTGAAGCCTCCGACCACGAAGATCAGGTCGTCTAACACCCCGATGCCAAAGCTGCTGCGGGGGGTGAGCATGTTGGGCAGGGCGCTCCAGGAGTCAGTCAAGGGGTTGTAGGCCTCCGTGCTACGCAGGACTCTACCGTCCCACCCTCCCACCTGAGGACAGGACACATGAGAGAAATGTTTTAGTGTGTGGCTCAGGCAGGCAGACACTGTATTAATCCATTTAGGGAAATGAGGGCATCACAGAAGCATTGCAAGTCAAATGATACATATCTATATAAAAAATATCTATTATAAAGCATTTGTCTCTGTGTGCACCTACTGCATAGACTTGTCCTCCGTATGCAGCGACTCCCACTCCGGCACGCCTGCTGCTCATGGGGGCGATCAGAGTCCACTGGTCGGTGACTGGGCTGTAGCACTCAGCTGTGAGCAGACACTCCGTCCATTTGAAGCCACCACAGATGTAAACCTGTAATAAGAAAGAATATTCTAATTTAGTTTATATATTCCATTTGATTTCATTCTACTTTAATTGTCTGTTAATGTTGATGCACCAAAGGACCCAGACACATCTTTTGTATGTGCAAGGTTACTTGGCAATAAAGACATTTATGATTTCTGATCTAACGTTCCTTGGGTTCATCTACCACCCTGTGTTCCTCAGTTCCACCCACCTTGCCCTGGAGGGCTGCTGCCCCTGCGGCGCTCCTGTGCTCCAGCATGGGTGAGATCACTGTCCACTGGTCGGTTTCAGGCTTGTAGCGCTCGGCGGTGTTCAGATCCACGTGTTCGTCCTGCCCTCCCATGGCGTAGATACAGCCGCCCAACGTGACCACGCTGAGGCTACAGCGGCGTGAGTGCATGGAAGCCGCCTGCAGCCAGCTGCGAGTGACGGGGTTGAACCTGCGCACACTGTTGCGATACTCTATGCGGTCCAAGCCACCGACGCAGTAGACCAGACCGTGGAGATAAGCGGTGTCGTGGCCTCTCCGGGGACTCTCCCCCTCAACGCTCACGTCCCTCCATCCACCGACTCGGATATCGTAAGCCTCCATGGTCAAGATGTCGCCACCGCAGCCTCCGATGGCCAATAGGACCTCCTGGGGCAGGCGTGGACGGGTCAGGGGGTTTGGGAGCCTGTCGGAGCCAGGGGGGTTCAGGACGCTGAGGATGAGGGGCCTGCAGTCGTGGCTGTCCCTCACCACAGGGTTGTTCTGGACGTTGTTCAGCAAGTAGTCAGGCCTCATCAATCCCATGCGAACCTGGGAAGAGACAAGCAGACAGTGGGTACAACTTAGACATCGGTTTTAGGCGGTTTCTGTTGTTAGGGAACAGTTTGGACCCAAGTGTTTGAGAACCACTGTACTAGGGAACCTAGTGTTGTTTTAATGTAATGCACAGTAATACAATTAGTTACCTTCGGCAGGAGCAAAGGGATGTGTGTTTTACGCTCCTCACGGGAGTGGTCGATCCAACGGAGGACGGCCTCGAACACCGTTTCCTCGCTCTTCATGTTCAGGTCATCCCTCTCGATGATGTCCACCAGTTGCTGCGGGGACAGCTCCACAAACTCCTGTGAGACATGCAACATCTCCTCAAAGTGGCACACGATGAAGTGATGGGCCTTGCGCCTCAGGTCAGGGCAGCAGTAGATGTCCGTGAACCTCCAGATGCCGACACAGTTTTCCAGAGACAGCTGGCCTTCTAGGAAGTTAGAGCACGCTCCTACTATGCCAGTGACGAGAAGCTGGTCTGCAGCCACCAGAAGCTCTTCCACGTTCTCTGCTGTCACCAGCACAAAGCGTGTGTAGGAGTACTCTATGATGAGCTGCATCATACCCGGGGACACCCCAGGGATAGTGTAGACTGTTTTCTCTGAGTCGCTCCAGCGAGTGAAGAGGGCTCTGTGGGACGCAGAGTATAGAGATATCTGATGAGTAAACAGTAAGCAACATTCTGTCCTGTGTAGTAGTTAGGGCTGACCCCTATTAGTCAAATAGTCGACTAATCTGTCGAAAGGAGCCCGTAGTCGACTGCCAACCTCTTAGAAGCGTGGCTAACACTAATGGCACGCATACCAGAGGCCAACTGCCTAAGAAAAGAGGCACAGAGGCACTGAAAGAGGATTTCACCCATCTAATGAACACACTAGACTAGACAAATATCAAGATAATTGCATGCTTTTGCAGAGGACAAGAAGCCTTCAGTCGACTCCTTCAGACATTAAGCACACCCCCCAGCCCAAATGGAATGATACAAAAATATATATATATATTATACTTTTTTTTCTTTTTTTTATAGTCGACTAATAGTCGACTAACGGCTAATTTTGGCCAATCATAGTCGACTATCCAAATCCTTAGTCGGGGACAGCCCTAGTAGTAATATATTTTCACTGTAGAAGTATAGGGTCTTAGCACAGTAGAAGTATAGTATCTTTTTACAGTAGAAGTACAGTATAGTATCTGTTTACAGTAGTAGTACAGTATAGTATCTGTTTACAGTAGAAGTGCAGTATAGTATCTTTTTACAGAAGAAGTACAGTATAGTATCTGTTTACAGTAGAAGTACAGCATAGTAAATACACAACACACAGTGACCACACCCACCTAAAGTGCTGGTACTGCTTGATCTGTGGCAGTGGCTTGAAGTAAGGCCCCAGATGTTCCTGCCAGTTGTAGGACTGCACGATTACAGTGCCATCTTCCTTTCCCACTAGCTGTGGTATGTTGATTCCAGCCACTGAGCTGTCCCTTACGACTGCTGCAATCTCATCAAGAGTGTTCACCTTGGTCTTTCTGAAACGCTGCTTGAGAAGCCCAAAGAAATAGTCCGGGGAAAACTTTGTGTGGCCTACAATCAGCAGGTGGAGATTGACACGATGGTGAAGACCATGTAGCGCTCGCCACGCTAAGTACCACAACATGTACTTGTTCTTGTTTTGGCCACTGCAGTTGTCACAGTGAAGGTCAACATCTGTCTCCCCAAGACCATGGTCTTTGAAGAAGTGGTGCAGGTAGCTTATGACGGCGTTGCTACCTTTGCTGGACTCCATCCCCTCATCCACCAAATAGTTTACTTGCCGTGGAATCACAGCAAACACTGAATATGCTGCACTTGCGTGGAGCCAAGAAGTACATGGGCCCTGGCTGAAGGGGGTCTGATGGGTAGTGCACCTGCAATAAATGAATAAGGATTTTAGAAAGAAAAAAAAGGGAGCAATGCAGTAGTTATAACAATTATAACATGATGGTTGTGAAAGAGGGCTTGGTATGTAGTCACCTTTTGAGCGTAGTCGAAACTGTAATGCATTGTCAAGGGCTTGCTTGCCGGTGGCACATGACCACCCAGAGAAAGACCATCACCGATCTCCTTGGCGGCTTTAAGCATGCCCTTGTAGGCAGCCCGCTCGGAGGTTACATGCTCCAGATGTTGTTCCTGCTGCTTCAGCTTTGCAGACTTCTCAGCCTCTGGCAGATTGGCACTTTTGAAAATCTGAAAAAAAAAAGTTAAGTAAATGATGATTAATATTAATAATAATAAACTGTATTTGTATAACACTTTTCATACAGAAGTTGCAGTTCAAAGTTCATAACACTGTGATGTTCACTAACCAGATAATTGTTCTTCTGACACACCCAGCAAAGATCAGACATTGGTTTGATTGCTGTGATATGACTCAGTAATTGCCTCCAGAGGGACTTAAATGTGGACAGGCCCACTGCTCGCTGGTCTGAAAGATTAATAAGAACACATGTTAGCACAATGTCATTCATTTTCAAGCTTTGTTTTTATTTGACAAAGACCTATTTGACCTATTTCTTTGACAAAGATTTGCTTACACCTACCAACTGGCATTGCCTTGGTATATAAACGCCACACAGATGCCTTCGTGATGAAAGATGGTAACAGCTGACCGGTAAAGTTATTTTGGTGTGCCTGGCATCCAGGGAGGTGAACAGCATGATCTTCTGCATAATTCAACACACATTGAACTACTTTTTCGATATCTTCATATTTTATGCAATGCTTGTTGTTGCGTGGCGATCGCTTCTTTGTGCGAAGGCACATGCCATTTTCTGACATGTGTTTGCTTATTGCAATCAAGCGATCCTTACCTATTCTTGGGAGAGAAGAGGGGGGGGGGAGACAGAGAGAGAGATAGTTAGATCATCATCATCACAAGTACCGGTACCTGTCTGTACCACACCCAGTCTACATGATTGTGGAGACAGAGAGAGAGATAGTTAGATCATCATCATCATCAATCATCATCATCATCACAAGTACCGGTACCTGTCTGTACCACACCCAGTCTACATGATTGTGGAGACAGAGAGAGATAGTTAGATCATCATCATCATCAATCATCATCATCATCACAAGTACCGGTACCTGTCTGTACCACACCCAGTCTACATGATTGTGGAGACAGAGAGAGAGATAGTTAGATCATCATCATCAATCATCATCATCATCATCACAAGTACCGGTACCTGTCTGTACCACACCCAGTCTACATGATTGTGGAGACAGAGAGAGAGATAGTTAGATCATCATCATCATCAATCATCATCATCATCATCACAAGTACCGGTACCTGTCTGTACCACACCCAGTCTACATGATTGTGGAGACAGAGAGAGAGATAGTTAGATCATCATCATCAATCATCATCATCATCACAAGTACCGGTACCTGTCTGTACCACACCCAGTCTACATGATTGTGGAGACAGAGAGAGAGATAGTTAGATCATCATCATCATCATCATCATCATCATCATCATCATCATCATCATCATTATCATCATCATCATCATCATCATCACAAGTACCGGTACCTGTCTGTACCACACCCAGTCTACATGATTGTGGAGACAGAGAGAGAGATAGTTATTGTAATTGTGGGACAAATCAAAAGACACAAATAGTGTCTTTGGTCTATACTATCTGCTAAACTTTATACTATACTATGCTACTATACTCTACTATAATGTACTATAATTAGTTTTAATAAAATGGGGGACCCTGATAATAAACAAGACTAATCAAGTTTCAAGATTTTATTATCATTTAAAAAAAAATAGGCATGATGTACTATATTAGTTTTAAATAGACAATAATAATAACTTACCCGTGGATGAAGAGGAAAGCTTCACGGCAGATTTGTATCGCCCCGAAGAAATAGTTTGTGTAAGCACGTTGTCTTTTTTTGGAAATCGATTTATTTCCGATAGTCCATTCTGACTTTCGACCAAAAGCCTGGAGCTGCGCCATAATAATCAAGTCTTTATGATCCTCTTCGAGAGCCGCTATCTCAAAACGCCTTGTGTAAACTTCATCACGGTCCAATTTTGTGATACATGACCGCCGATTAAGAATGTCATTTTCTTTATCACCCTGGACGCATTTACAAGTAAATCGCAAAAGTCTTTCCATTTCGCGTTCGTGGCTCTCGTCAGATTCAACTTCCACAAAGCACATTACATGTTCTACCTTGTCTCCAAATCCGTTAGGTGTGTTGTCACCATCATCTGGCTCTGCCTCGTCTTCAAATCCGTTAGTGTTGTCACCATCACCATCATCATCATCTGCCTCTAACTCGTCTCCAAATCCGTTAGTGTTGTCACCATCATCTGGCTCTTCAGCGTTGCTGTCAGTGATTATAGCCCGCATAACGTCTGCGTTGTCTTCTTCTTCTGAACCAGAATCTGAGTTTCTTTTTGGATTTTTATTCTGCACAAAGAAATCCGCGATGAATGTTCCTAAAGCGCGTTCATCTTCAACACAGTGTGCTCCGAAGTGAGCAAACCGGTTTAATGCCTCGGCAACTGCCCTCGCTGTGGGTTCCATGGTGACTGTCAAACATGCACTGCCTGCTCTCTAATAATTAATACTCATCCATCAATGGCATCAACTTAATGACGTCACCGCCTGACCAATAAGCATTTAGATGTAAATACATGTAGTGTGGTAGTGAAAGACACAACAACTAGGTTAACCTTCTGTAGTGTGGTAGTGAAAGGTTAACCTTCTGTAGTGTGGTAGTGACGGATAAAAAAACGGATAAATAGTTTTTTTTTACCATATTTCGACACATTTCGCTGCCACATTACAAATTATGAAATCGCGACGAAATACCTCTGAATAAGAATTAAAAAAAAAAATAAAGATTCGATGACTAATTCGGCCAGAAACGGCTTTGAGGCGAAGCGTTACTAAGCGCTTCTGTAGTGTGGCAGTGAAAGGGTTACAACATCTCGCCAGCTTCGCTTCGCCCTGCAGCAGCAGCAGCAGCAGCATCAAGCCGCGCGATTGTAACATTTGTAACGTCGACACAGCCAAGCTTTCAACAGTGTTATTTAGATGTATTTACCCATTAGGTTGGAAAAAATGCACCCTAACGAAATTCGTTCGCTCATAAAATTCTAACTGTGTTTTAATGGTTTTTAATTAAGTTAAAACATGCGTTTTATAACGGGTCAAGGCCTCTTTTTTATCTTTTTTTTAGACACTGCGTTACGTTGCTTATAACTTATAACATTAAGATAGTGTATTAATAGTGTGTTATTCTCTCTCTGAGAAAGGAGAGCTAAATAATGACGTCTGTGTGTTAACACCTATTAAGTACAAGTACTTGCTACCTGTGGACAGGCCCACAGCCCGCTCGTGTGGTTTTTTCTCCTCAATTGAAAGAAAATTTGTGGAACTATTATAGCAATAATTACCTCATTTACAAGTTGTATTTAAGTTTGCAACTAAGGGCAAATAAGGGAACAGATTAATGACAATTCAAATATGTAAAAAAAATCAAGATTTCGATTTTTGGGATTTTCTGGACAGCAAGACATTTTGTTCATTTCAGAGCACCTCCCCCTTTGCGCATCAAATCTGGTTTGGTCACGGCGAGTCACATATGTTTACAATAGAAGTACAGTATAGTATCAGTTTACAGTAGAAATACAGTATATGTTTACAGTATAATTACTGTTGTGAAGGGCCAGATTAAACCGAATATATATATTTATTTATATATATATATTTAATTGTATTTGTATATTCTCTAATATTCCCTGATATCCCTTGTATATTCCTTGTACAATATGCATTGAATATCCATTCTAGCCTACTGAACATCCCATAATAGTCTCCATTCTACTATTGGTCGAGACCTTGGTGCCAGGCTGCCATACCCCTCAGACCCAGTTCAAACGTACCGCTCCACATGTACAAACAAGTCCTAGTTCCGCGTAGGAATCTGGCTACCGCACCACTAATGGGACTATTTGTTCATAGTGCGTATATATACTGCGCTACTAAAGTAGGACTTCCTTTTCAGTCCAGTTTCTTACCCTCCAATAGAGTCACAGACGTAAAGCCTCCCCGCGACGCCACGTGTGGGAGTAAGGCCAAGTTCGCCTACCATCGGTATTGAGACATCGTGTATATTAATATTTGAATAGTCATATTTAGCACTATATCGTCGAGTTGGACGTAGTCTATTAAGCTAATAATAGTCTGTTAATATATAGTGCTTCGTGCGGTGAGAATACTACCGTAGTCAGTACCCCATCGTTTCGGGCAGAGAACTGGCTGCTTACCCAGGGTGGTTGACCCCACGTGAAGCTGCACCCGAGGAGCCCCAGAGCCGACGAGCGAGTGGACCTGTATACCGGATTATTCTACCGACGACAGCCCGCCTTCCCAGGCACGGATTATGCTTTGTATACATTGATTATTCCATGGATAAAGACCCCCGACACTGCCGTGTGTTGGAACCCCCCCCCCTGGAGAGGACGCAAGGTGAGGAGACGCTCTGCAAGACGAGGTCGCTTCACGTCTCTCCCCCGTGGACCGGAGAGAGCCGGCCCACAAAGAGTCCACCTGCTTTCATCTGTGGTCCAAGGATCGCCGGCGCATTGAACGGCACTACAGTGGGTTCACCTGGGATACCCTTGGCCGGATGAGGCAGCCGGATTCTACCCCCCCCCCCTTCCTACTCCTGTCGGCTTACAAGCGACCGGATTAACCCCCCTTAGTGTATCCAGTATATAATCATTAAAGTATCATTGCTGTTATTCCTTAAACTATTCCAGGTCGTATATGTACCACCTGCGCCTTCAGAGATTGGACATTCTCTATTGATATACCGACGAATACTCTTGCCATAAAAGTGCATACTATTTCCATTCATAAATGTGATTGATTTGATTAAGTGCTTGCTCTACACACCATCGCTGTGTAGAAATAAAGACCTATTTCTAATTCGTACATTTGTGTTGGATCCGTTTCATCTACGTGACAGTGTTCATCATAATATATTTATGCCGTGTACTGGGTGGCCGAATATTAAGTACAAAGGTAGTGGTAGTAAGTATCATATCTAGTAATACAGTCAGGGAATTGTACCCCTCAGTTACAATTGGTCCTTCGAGCCGGAGGGTAATTAGTGTAATATTAATATAGTGTTATTAATATTGAAATGGCCTATGATGAACACTCCACGAAACGATCCTCCTAACCAACGCCCGCAGCGCGAACGACGGCTCCCTCAGTACTTAGAGGCCTACGCTGTCAGTCAACAACCTAGTCTTCTACTAACAGTAAACGCGGTAAAACTAGAAAGTAAAAGTATGTCTAACCCCAACGCCCAGACTACCCCGACCATAGAGGCCCCTACGGGCTCTAATGTAACTGACCAAGTTCACGGTGGGGACCAGTGGGAACCAGACATGACTTCACACCCCGCCAGTACTGAAGAAGTAGTCCCCGATGAGTCCCGGGAGGAATACAACGCTACCGAGAGAGAACTCGGCACGGAAGAAGACGGGGAGAGCACCGTGGAGATAGAGCTCCAAGGCTCCGCAAGGAGTACCCCGAGGGAAGGCTCCCCTATACAACCGCCTTCTCCCAGCGAGGCAGAGAGGACCCTACAGCAGGCCTTCCTCATCAGCCTGAACGCCGCTGCTGAACGCGACCGACTGCAGATCCAGCAGCGAAGCGAACACGAGCAGATACGTCTAGAAATAAGACGCATTCAGATGGAAGAGAATGTGGCCCGAGAACGACCCGGTGCTCAACGGGATGCAGCGCGCGACAGACAGCAGTCGCAACTAATAGAACAGCTGATCAGACGGACAACACCCTCTCCCTCTGCCAGAGGCTCCAGGAACTCGTCTAGACACACCTCCAGGGCGGCATCCCCTAGCCGAGTAAACAACCCTGAACTTGACCAACAGACGAGGTCTATACCCCCCACAGACCACCTCCCCCCACCGGTCCAAGCGAGACCTAGCAACCGGGAAGGAGCAGCATATCCTGTGGAGAGGCTAAACCAGAGACTACAAGCACTGGATGACCTAACTGAAGACGAAGAGGAAGAGGAGGAGAACCACGCCCGAAGACAGCACAGTACTCTACCGGACCAGGAGGTCCGGTACAGCCCAGGCTATACTCCCGCGGAGCTGCGCTACAGACCCCGACTCTATACACGGGTGAGCACGACGCACGACCCGCACCGAGGAACAGCACCTGGACAAGCGGGCCATGGTACACTGCCGGTACCAGCCCATACCAAGGAGCGGGAGGAGACTCGCCTAGGAGGCCCCTCCCCCAACGCTCGCCGATGTATCCACAGTCAGCATCATACATTGGCACGCCTATGGTACCCGACTTCACCCAAGAGAACCGGGCCCAGTATACAGAACTCCGCATGTGTCTGGAGACCATGTTGGTGGATGTATTGGATGAACGCCACAAATACGCCATCCTACTGAAGCACTTAAAGGTACCCCGCGCACATAATATAGCGCTCGCCTACGCGACTTCCACCACCCCATACACAGCAGCGCTGGTAGCATTGGACCAGAGGTATGGGCGCATATGGGATTACGTGATCCAGGAGATCCGACACATCGACCGCTTACCCCCAGCAATAGACAATCGAGCACTGGACGACCTGTCCATCAGAGTGCAGTCCCTGGTAGGGATGTTGGGAGCGCAAAGAGAGAAGGGGAGGCATGAACTTTACGCCAACTCAAATGTGGAAAGGATTCTGGAGAAGCTGCCGCCCGCTCGTCAGGAGCGCTTTAGGCGGCAGAGGGACCACAGAGACCCGAATGGCCCCGAACCGAACCTCCTCGATCTAGCAGACTTCCTGGCGAGAGAAGTCAGCAGCCTACGGCTAGATACATTCGGACGGAGCACCCCTGGCTCCAGAGAAGGAACCAGACGACTAAATGATGGAAGAAGATCGGTGACCGTGATGCACCAATCGGAGTCAGTACCGAGCAGCAGGAGCCACAGTACCCCCTCCAGAACGGAGAAGTGGAAGATAGTGTGCCCCTACTGTGAGAAAGAACACTGGCTAGCGCAATGTGACTCCTTCCCCAAGCTGAACGCGGAGGAAGCCAGTCAATGGATAAAGTCCAACAAGCGCTGCTTTCGCTGTGCGCGCTCACACATGGCAGCCGAATGCCGCTTAAAGAAAAGGTGCACCAAGTGCGATGGAGCCCATCTGGACATACTTCACGACAGTAACAGACGGCGCCCTTCACCCGCACCATCCAGCCGCAAAGCGAGCGTCATGTACATCGATCCCGCCAGCAGCAGTGGAGCCCGAGTACTCCTAAAAGTAGTGCGTGTGACACTAAGCTACCAGAATAAAGTCCTGGACACTTACGCCGTCCTCGATGACGGGTCAGAGAAGACCCTGCTGCTCGCCTCCGCTGCGGCCCAGCTAGGGCTGCGGGGAAGCGAAACCCAAATGACAATTCGGACAATAAGACGAGATTTGAAGACGATAAAGGGCGAGAATGTCTCATTCTCTATCGCAGCAAGCGGCCAGCCTGAGCGACGGTACCAGATTGCAGACGCTTTCACCAGCCAAGAAATAGGACTGTCGCGGTACACATACCCCGTCGCCAAGCTGATGGAGAAATATGTACATCTGCGCAAGTTACCGATCCTGCTCATAGACAATGCTATGCCGACCCTGTTGATAGGCTCCGACCATGCAGACCTCATTGTCCCGATAGACCGGGTTCATACCGGACCCCGAGGCTGTCCTGCAGCAGTCGAGACCCGTTTGGGATGGACTCTCCAAGGCCCGCTCGCCAAATCTCTCAACCGAAGTACAGCCACTAGATGTCTCCACTCCCGAGTCACAGAGGGAGAAACCGCACTCCTGCAACACGTAGAGCGGCTATGGACCTTGGAACAAATGCCCTTTAAGAACGGAAAGAAAGACATTCGCTCTAAAGATGACATTTACGCCATTCACCTCCTCGAGACAGGGACCAAGAGAGTCCCGGTCAACGGCGTGTTGAGATACGCCACGCCACTCCTGCGGCGAGAAGGAATGCCTACTTTCCACGCCACGACAGACGCCACAGAACGGTACCTGCTGAACACGGAGCGGCGCTTAGCCAAGAACCCCGCCCAAGAGAGTGTATACCGCGCTGAGATTGAGAAGCTCATCACAGCGGGACACGTCACAAAGATGGACATTAAAGAGGCTGACCAGACCACTGAATCGTGGTACGTGCCTCACCACAAGGTCCATCACAACGGTAAAGACCGCATAGTATTTAACTGCAGCTACCAGATCGGATCCCAAAATCTGAATAAAGAGTTACTGCCCGGTCCCACACTCGGCCCCTCCCTACTCGGCGTTCTACTCCGCTTCCGCCAGGAAAAGGTGGCCATCAGCGGGGACATTAAAGGAATGTTCCTGCAGGTGAGATTAGTAGAGGCGGACAAGCCCCTGTTACGGTTCCTATGGAGAGAGAAGCCAGGAGATGAGCACCCAGCCATCTACCAATGGGAAGTCCTCCCCTTCGGAACGACGTGCAGCCCCTGCTGTGCTACATTTGCACTACAGAAACATGTAGCAGAGGACCCAGCAGCGGACGAAGAGGTCCGACACAGCGTAAAGAACAGCTTCTACGTAGACAACTGTCTACAAAGCCTTTCAACCCAAGAAGAAGCCGAGGCTCTCCTGATTAAACTCCGCGCCTCATTGATCAAAGGCGGCTTTGATCTCAGGCAGTGGGCCAGCAGCGATCCGCAAGTACTGCGCAGCCTCTCCTCCGAGGACAAGGCAGCCAGCAGCGAGACCTGGATGGCTACAATCCCGGGAGAAGCCCAGGAGATGACCCTGGGATTGGTGTGGCGATTCAAAACAGATTCGCTTCACTACAGACACAAGCCCCTGACTACGGAGCAGGGAAGGCCGGCGGCGGCGCCGACCACCAGACGGAGTGTGTACACAACACTCGCCCGAAAATATGACCCCTAGGATGTATTCTACCGTACACCACCAGGGCAAAAATGATTGTACGAGCATTGTGGGACAAGGACCAGGGCTGGGACGACCCCATTCCCGCACACCTTGCATCCACCTGGAGAGAGTGGGAGATGGAGCTCCACTCACTCCCAGGCGTTAATATGCGCCGAAGCTACTTCCCACCCACGGTGAGGCCAGAGACATGTAAAATGGACTTACACGTCTTCAGTGACGCCTCAGAGGTCGCATACGGATCAGTAGCCTACTTGCGGGCCCAAGACCAGGGGGGAGAGATCTACACAGCATTTGTCCTCGCCCGCTCGAGAATAGCCCCACGCAAGCAACAATCTATCCCACGTCTAGAGCTCTGCGCAGCCCTAGCCGGAGCGCACCTAGCCACGCTCATCCAACGTGAGCTCACCATACCGGTGTCTAGAACAATCCTGTGGTCAGATTCCACGACGGTACTCGCCTGGATCAAATCGGACTCATGCAAGTACAAAGTCTTCATGGGAGTCAGAGTCACCGAGATTCAAGACTTAACCGAAGAGTTAACCGGAGAAACAGAGTGGCGCTACGTTGATACAAAACAGAACCCAGCTGACGTCATCACCCGGGGGATGCCCCTGGATGACCTCACCCGTCGCAATGTCTACAGTGACGGCCCCGCATTCCTAAGACTCCCGGAAGGACAGTGGCCCATGCCTATCCCGAGGGAAGCAAGTCCAGAGGAGGTGGAAAATAAGAAGTCTGTGTTCTGTGGATTGAGCACCGTAGCCTCCACTGACCCTAACATAGACGATTGCACGTCCATAGAGAGTGCACAACAAAGAACATTCCTGCGGTACCACCCGGAGTGCAAGTCCCCCGCTGATATGTCAGCAGCTAACTACGAGGAAGCAGAATTGCTTCTACTGCAGCGAGCCCAGAGAGACTCGTTCCCCGATGAATTGGCCTGTCTACAGGGAGGAAAGCCCGTCCCATCCGACAGCAGATTAATTCATCTGGCCCCCGAGAGCGACGCTCATACCCTCATCAGAGTGGGTGGTCGCCTACGCAGAGCCCCCAATCTACCGGATGACATTAAATACCCGATCGTATTGAACAGCCGACACAAGGTCACAGAGCTGATTATAAAGAAATACGATGAGGATGTACATCACGCAGGAGCAGAAAGAGTCTTCGCGGAAATCAGACGTCGTTACTGGATCCTACAAGGAAGAGAGGCGGTACGACGCTTCCAGCGAACATGTCTAGACTGCCGCAAGTGGCGCGCGCAGCCCAGCATACCAAGGATGGCTGACCTTCCTCCATGTCGCCTCCGAATCGGTGACAAGCCATTCCACTCAACGGGTATGGACTGCTTTGGCCCGCTGCACATAAAGAAAGGAAGAGGAACCGAGAAGCGGTGGGGTATTGTATTCAAATGCATGACCACCAGAGCGATACACATCGAGCTTCTCCCGACCATGAGCACAGACTCATTCCTTATGGCCTTCCGTAGATTCACATCACGGAAAGGAAGACCGTCTACCCTATTGTCGGATCATGGGACAAACTTCAAAGTCGGCGAAAGAGAGCTGAGAGAGAGCTTCCAAGCTATGGGCCCAGAACTTAAGACCCACCTCGCTCCAGCACAGGTTGATTTCCAATTCAACCCCCCAAACGCACCCCACTTCGGTGGCACTTGGGAACGAGAAGTGCGCTCCATAAAGACAGCCCTGTACGCAGTACTTGGGGCCCAGACTGTGGCGGAAGAAGTCCTAATGACAGTCCTCACGGAGATTGAGGGAGTACTTAACTCGAAGCCCCTCGGATATGTCTCCAGTGATGTGGCGGATATCGACCCAGTTACCCCCAACACACTCCTGATGGGGCGGCTAGATCCTGCATTACCCCAGACAATGTACCGGCCTGAAGAAGCGAACGGCCGACGAATGTGGAGGTACAGCCAAGTATTAGCCGACAAGTTTTGGAACAGTTTCCTACTGCACTACCTACCGTCTCTACAGACCCGCCAGAAGTGGGTAAAGGAGAGAGACAATTTGACAGAAGGAACAGTCGTCATGATTATTGATCAATCACTGCCCAGAGCTATGTGGCCAGCCGGCCGCGTAAGCAAAGTGATCACCGGTGCCGACGGCAAGGTCCGAGCAGCTGAAGTGCTCGTCCAGGGTCGCACTTACACCCGTCCCGTGGCGAGGCTCATAGAACTGCCTCGACTCCCAGACACAATCGATGATGACCATGACCCTACAACCCTATGACTTTGTGAAGTTGACTGACCCCTACAGCAAACCCTTATGTGTAAATAGACAACGCGATTAATCTGTCTCTGTTTAACTGATTAGGTCTGGGACCAATCAGGGGGTGGCTGTTGTGAAGGGCCAGATTAAACCGAATATATATATATTTATTTATATATATATATATTTAATTGTATTTGTATATTCTCTAATATTCCCTGATATCCCTTGTATATTCCTTGTACAATATGCATTGAATATCCATTCTAGCCTACTGAACATCCCATAATAGTCTCCATTCTACTATTGGTCGAGACCTTGGTGCCAGGCTGCCATACCCCTCAGACCCAGTTCAAACGTACCGCTCCACATGTACGAACAAGTCCTAGTTCCGCGTAGGAATCTGGCTACCGCACCACTAATGGGACTATTTGTTCATAGTGCGTATATATACTGCGCTACTAAAGTAGGACTTCCTTTTCAGTCCAGTTTCTTACCCTCCAATAGAGTCACAGACGTAAAGCCTCCCCGCGACGCCACGTGTGGGAGTAAGGCCAAGTTCGCCTACCATCGGTATTGAGACATCGTGTATATTAATATTTGAATAGTCATATTTAGCACTATATCGTCGAGTTGGACGTAGTCTATTAAGCTAATAATAGTCTGTTAATATATAGTGCTTCGTGCGGTGAGAATACTACCGTAGTCAGTACCCCATCGTTTCGGGCAGAGAACTGGCTGCTTACCCAGGGTGGTTGACCCCACGTGAAGCTGCACCCGAGGAGCCCCAGAGCCGACGAGCGAGTGGACCTGTATATCGGATTATTCTACCGACGACAGCCCGCCTTCCCAGGCACGGATTATGCTTTGTATACATTGATTATTCCATGGATAAAGACCCCCGACACTGCCGTGTGTTGGAACCCCCCCCCCTGGAGAGGACGCAAGGTGAGGAGACGCTCTGCAAGACGAGGTCGCTTCACGTCTCTCCCCCGTGGACCGGAGAGAGCCGGCCCACAAAGAGTCCACCTGCTTTCATCTGTGGTCCAAGGATCGCCGGCGCATTGAACGGCACTACAGTGGGTTCACCTGGGATACCCTTGGCCGGATGAGGCAGCCGGATTCTACCCCCCCCCCCCCTTCCTACTCCTGTCGGCTTACAAGCGACCGGATTAACCCCCCTTAGTGTATCCAGTATATAATCATTAAAGTATCATTGCTGTTATTCCTTAAACTATTCCAGGTCGTATATGTACCACCTGCGCCTTCAGAGATTGGACATTCTCTATTGATATACCGACGAATACTCTTGCCATAAAAGTGCATACTATTTCCATTCATAAATGTGATTGATTTGATTAATTGCTTGCTCTACACACCATCGCTGTGTAGAAATAAAGACCTATTTCGTACATTTGTGTTGGATCCGTTTCATCTACGTGACAGTGTTCATCATAATATATTTATGCCGTGTACTGGGTGGCCGAATATTAAGTACAAAGGTAGTGGTAGTAAGTATCATATCTAGTAATACAGTCAGGGAATTGTACCCCTCAGTTACAATTACAGTATAGTATTTTTTACATTAGAAGTACAGTATAATATCTGTTTACAGTAGAAGTACAGTATAGTATCTGTTTACAGTATAATTACAGTATATTATCTTTTTACAGTAGAAGTACAGTATAGTATATTTTTACAGTAGATGTACAGTATAGTATCTGTTTACAGTAGGATTACAGTATAGTATCGGTTTACAGTAGAAGTACAGTATCTGTTTACAGTAGAAGTACAGTATAGTATATTTTTACATTAGACATACAGTATAGTAGATGTTTACAGTAGAAGTACAGTATAGTATCTGTTTACAGTAGAAGTACAGTATAGTATCTGTTTACAGTATAAGTACAGTATAGTATATTTTTACAGTAGAAGTACAGTATTTTATCTTTTTACAGTAGACGTACAGCATAGTATCTGTTTACAGTAGAAGTAATCTATAGTATCTGTTTACAGTAAAAGTACAGTATGGTATCTGTTTACTAACCAAGCTAACCTGAACCAAGCTAAGCTGAAGCAAGATAACCTGAACCAAGCTAACCTGAACCAAGCTAAACTTACCTGAAATAGTCGCTGCAGTCACACAGGAGGGCCTTGTGGGCATTCAACTCAGTGCTGTTGACTTTAATAACCACATCACAGAACCTTCCCTCATTAAGGATTGTACAGGACATTGTTTCCTTTTCCATGTGGGGATTTTAAATTGTATCTACAGAATATATTCAAGCTTACAGACAACTAGCCGGACACAACAAGTGAGATCTTCACTTGTCTTCTGAGATCTGAGATCTTCTGAGAGAATTGTTGAATATATACTGTACACAAATGTTCTAGAATGTTTGATTATGACATCATACTGTGACATCACAAATGTTCTAGAATAGTCTATTATGACATCATACTGTGACATCACGAATGTTCTAGAATGTTTGATTATGACATCATACTGTGACATCACAAATGTTCTAGAATGTACTATTATGACCAGCGATGCCACTAACTTACTAACGCTAAGTAACGCGTTATTGTAATCTGATTACTTTTCCCCGAAAATAGTAATCTAACGCGTTAATCTTTACAAGCCAGTAATCTGATTGCAGTTACTTGTCCAAGTGGCTGTGCGTTACTATTTCATTACTATCTCATCATAATGCAGGCGGAATGCAGTATTTTCTTTCGTTTTCGACAGTCAAATATACTTTTGGAGAGCTTTTCCTAGTATTGGGGAGTGACGTCACAGCACGTGTTGAGCCATGCTGGTGGGCTGTTATTGTTATTATCAGGCTGACCAAAACATAGCGAGCTAGCAGGGAGACGCTCGCGCTGGTAACGATTTCTTGCACTGGAAGTTCACTAGTCTACTTAACGTTTGTGTCAGCTAAGCCGGGTGAAAAAAACATTTACTTTGCGGAGGAAACAAAATACTGTCTACCGCATATGGAATATACAGCACAGCATGACCATCGACTTCTACAGGACTCGGAGCTGCACCAGCCAAACAGTATGTTCCACCTTTGAGTTAAACATCTTTTGCATTGCACTATTCATGAACATGGAACACCATACTGCAGTATGTAGGTTGTCAGTAGCAGAAGGAACAGACTTTCTGACAAGAGGTTTGAGAAGATTCTGTTACTGAGATATAATCACTGGTTTACTCACCCCTCTCCCCTGTTTCACTAGGAACATTATAACCATATCTGAATGGGGCAGGCCTCAAAGGTAGGCTACATATCAGCCTACATGTGGTGTTATTGACCATTTATCTTTTGTGAAATCTATAGATCTATAGGTTTAGGTTAGGTTTAGGTTTACTTTATTTGTTCAAGGGGGACAGTGTACATTAATAAAACATGTTACAAATGTAAATGCACCCAATTTTAGCCAAAAGGCTAATTTCCATTGGTAGTCCCCCTGCCAGAAGGTACAGGCTAAAATCCTGTGTAAAAAAAAGGGTTAGCAATAAAAACAGAATAAAATCAAGATAAATACATTAGAATAAAAACACAACAAAAGCACATAGACATAGTAGGGATACAGGTCACAATACAGTCATGGACACAAGGACAGACCGCGGGTCCATGAGCGTTTTTGTTCACTCTTGTGTTAGTTGTGTTGCAGCGCAGGACACTACAGTAGTGGAGGCTACAGCCTTATCAACAGTGCTGCACTTCCTGGTTTAATATATATCTCTGAGCACCTGAAGACTGTGCTATTAAACCAGGAAGTGCAGCACTGTTGATATATATATATATATATCTGTCTTAAATGTCATGATTAGATTAGTTTAGATGATTAGATTAAATTCTTATATCTGTATGTTGTGTATGTCATAAATGTCATGAATTGACATGGGTCCCCCATTTTCAATTCAACATGACAATTATGACATACACGACATACAGATATCATGACATTTATGACACAAATCGATCTCTAAACAATGTTTATGTCTCCACAATGGTATGATTCTGGCCTGGTAGGTTAAGCCACCGTTCAACGCAGTTTCTATATCTATCCCACCGTGTCTGTGTCAAATCTTGTACACATTCTTTCTGAACGGACGTGAGATGCATATAACATTGTTTAGAAACCTTTTTGCGAACTTTAGAAGGTGCTTTTCTGTCCATTTTAGTACGTAATGTTAGACTGTGGATGCAATTTCTTTGTTGACACCGGATCAACCAATAGCAGCTCTCTTTGTTGCGACAACCTCGCAACAAAGAGACCTGCTATTGGTAGAGCGCAAGATACGTGACCGAACTAGCACCAATTGCATCAAATAAAACTGTGGTGACAAAATATCCGTTCGCGAGGAAAGATCTAGTCCCAACTTTAAAGTTATGATTGCACAAAATGGGCTATTTTGTCAATGGAGAACTTTTTGTTCCTAAATCTACACCAATATATCTTTCACCCAGAGTGAAAATTGTGTAATTCGCCGAGGTGGGAACGGGATGAAACGATCCAGCCTTCACCATACGGCCTAATGTGGGCATACAGGAATGGCGAGGATGTAAAGCAGCGCGACTCGCGAGAGGAGTTGTCACAGGGCTGTAGAAAGCAGGGCTGAAGAGCTTCTAAAATTGAAGGTGGGGTGTATCAGGCTCAGCCCCTGGCCTTCCAGCTGGAGTTGACGTGAAACACAGAAGTTATCAAATGCAAGCAAAACGCGCACTGTCCTGGAGTCCTGGATGTAGGTAGAATCACGAATAGTGGTTTAAGTTATTTCTATTTTGAACGTGATTCATTGCACATTAGTTTAGATTAGTTTAGATTCCGCGTTGCACATGGTATGACTTTGAATGTTTCCACCGCAAAAGGCACATACAGTACATGTAACAACAATACGATGCGTCGATCATGAATTATGCAAATGTGCAAATAGGAATGGTTGCAGCCCTAGTGTTAGTATCAGGTTCCTCTCTCTCCCTCTGTGAACGAGGTGCCCGGCAGGTCAATACCCCACACCGTGCTGAGGGCAGAGGCTGAATCATCAGAGCGCTGTGTAGGAGCGCTGAGTAATAACAAGATGCTCGGGGTCCTGACATCGGGGGGGCGGCGTGGAGCGAGGGAGCCTAGTTGTTCTTAAAACCCTTGCAGTTTATTGATGATTGGTTTTTAGCGATTTTCCAGGTTTCCAGGTTTCACAGTAGGACAGATTTTTTACATTAGAGTTACTTTTGAAGTTAGCTTTCAAGTGTCAGATATTGGCAGTTTTTTTTTGCAAATGTAAAGAATATCCATGAAATCGACCATATCTATCTGTTTATCTATCCGTCTATAATTATATCTGTTGTAAATTACTTAGTGTGTACATCAACTGTTATTTACTCTGTTGGCCCCTGTATTCAAACGTGTGCGCACACAGGGAACGCCTTCACATTCCATACAACAGCTCCATGTGAGGAGACGGACGTCTGTGTTCTAAGAATGTCGTAAACCAATCCTAACTAGCAAACCAATACCTATCTCTTTATTCGGTCTTGTCTCAGTCTTGTATTCTGCCGCTGTTTTGAAGAAGCATCTCATTGGGCGGCTGGATGGCGCAGCCTCCTACACGTTATTCCTCGCCAAATGAGAGTCCGCGCTGACAGGTGAAAAGAAGTGACTGGCTGCCTCCACATGTATCGGAGGGGACATGTGATGCAAGGCTTCTATCCTCCCTACGACCGGCCAGTAGGGGGCACATGCAAGCAACGATCAGGACAGGGGACAAAGAATTGGCACGAGAGG
Organism: Notolepis coatsorum; assembly: GCF_963971535.1. Taxonomy (NCBI): domain Eukaryota; kingdom Metazoa; phylum Chordata; class Actinopteri; order Aulopiformes; family Paralepididae; genus Notolepis; species Notolepis coatsorum. Next base: position 132,974,849 of record NC_140175.1, on the reverse strand, counting down.
AAATTGGGGGAGGAGAAAAAGTGGGTAAAAAAAATATATATATTATTGATAACCATGACGATTTGGATATTGAATATAGTCAGATACACGAGTCAATTTGGGTGAAGGCGTGATGGAATATTCCACACTAGCTCATTATCGTAGGAGACCGGTACGCTAACCAGTCTCTTGACTGTTATAAATAACTATGTTATTCGGTAGCAGAGTGTAATTCCTGTTACAGGATGTGTTGGATGTGTTAATTTGGTGGATCCTCAGGTGGTATGCAAAGCAGATGCTGCCCTAAATTATCATTATTTTTCCAAAAAAGTCAACTTTGTTGTATTGATAATAATAATAAAATTTTGATTTATATTGCGCTTTTCTAAGACAAACAACAGACAAGCATAACACAGATGGATGTGGTAGGAGAAGGCAGTGGAGTGAACCCTGGGTCTCGAAGCAGAACAATGAGAGAGAGACTCTGAGGTCGCTTTCACACAGGGGCTGTTTGGTGAGGACTTTCGGACCAGAATTCGATAGTCCGGTTCTTCGGGTTTGTGTGAATGCGTGTCGAACTCGGTTCGCGGACCAAACAGGCGAACTCTGGTCCGCCTGAAAACGTCGGTCTCGGTTCGCTTCATCGGACCAAACGCGAACCAAATATAGGAAGTGATTATTATTACCACTGCTCGCAGCACTCACTGCAAAACAAGCACACTGCATCTATCTCTCTATCTATCTCTCTATCTATCTATCTATCTATCTATCTATCTATCTATCTATCTATCTATCTATCTATCTATCTATCTATCTATCTACTATCTATCTATCTATCTATCTATCTATCTATCTATCTATCTATCTATCTATCTCTCTATCTCTCTCTCTCTCTCTCTCTCTCTCTCTCTCTCTCTCTCTCTCTCTCTCTCTCTCTCTCTCTCTCTCTCTCTCTCTCTCTCTCTCTCTCTCTCTCTATCTATCTATCTATCTATCTATCTATCTATCTATCTATCTATCTATCTCTCTCTCTCTCTCTCTCTCTCTCTCTCTATCTATCTATCTATCTATCTATCTATCTATCTATCTATCTATCTATCTATCTATCTATCTATCTATCTATCTATCTATCTATCTATCTATCTATCTATCTATCTATCTATCTATCTATCTATCTATCTATCTATCTATCTATATATCTGTGCATCTTGGGAAGAAGGAAGAAAAAACGCGGCTCATTATATTATTAATAAAACAGCTACTTGTGGGCACTCATAAAAACAACGTGGTGTACATTTACATTTGGTGTACATTCGCAGTCCACACACAGACACACACACACGCGCGCGCGCACGCACACACGGGCTCGCAGCCACACACACATTTCCACTGTCCAATAGCCGAGCGCCCTTTTCGACCGCGTGACATTGTTCAGAAGGTTCGGTGCGCCTCACAGATTTCTATGTGAACGCAGGCGAACCAAATGAAGAATGCAACAATGTTGCAACTTCACCACCAGAACTGCACCGAGTCCACCAAAACTATATGTGAAAGCGACCTGAGTCTCTAATGTCTTGGCACAGGGAGATCCAGAGTTGTTGTTGCTGTTATTCGCACGCTGCTGTTATTAATTGAACTCCAACCATTTTATATTCTAAAGTCATTACCGTGAAAGGTAAATTGCCCGCGGTTGCAATGTTGAAACGGAGCACAGGGCACAACACCGCGACAGCCATTCTGTTTCCCCGGCTAACGTCTTCACATGCTAATGTTCCCACCGCATGTTTTCCTGCGGTTGTTCTGTCGGCCTTAACGGTATGTTCTCCGTAGGATGTAGGCTAAGTAGGAATGGCCAGGCTCTGCGGGGACGCAGGCTCGTGCTCTCCCGCCCCTGGCATGAGGTCTCATGTGGGAGACGTTGTGAGAAATGAATATGCCGTTTGAGCCGACATGCATTATGAATGTCTTCATAACGATGCAGCTGGTCCCCGTGGTGGGTCTTGGGAATGTTCTACATGTTAATCACAAGCCCACCATCAATGCCTGGCCTTAATGAGAGATCATGGCTAACCGTATTTTCTATTCACAGGGCGCATTGGACGCCGTGACGGCTGTTGGATAGCATGCTTTTTTCGGTTCGTCTGTCGGCCCACGTTAGGCTCTGAATCGGCCCACGTTCGGCTCTGAATCGGCCTTTTGTTCTTCTCCGGTGGAGCTAGACAAACAGTAGTTTCGACTGTAGGAAGTCCATTGATTTGTGTAGAACTCGGACTTGGCAGAAGCCATTCAGAGAGTCCCACGTCGCTGTCATCTGTTGTGTGCTGTTGTCGGAGCTGCGTGGTGAAACCGTATTGACTAGATGTTCTTTCTGCAGGATATGAAGGATGATCCTTGCTGAGTGGAGTCTATTATTTCACCGTTGTGATGCTAATGACTGTGTCTCCTCTTGCAGTCTCCTGTTGAAAGTCTAATGCCACACACCAGCACGTGTTCCAAAGCCTTACCAATAATGAAACTGTGGTTTCCTCATATTATTTCACAGATCTATTAGACGATTTTCCAAAAGATGCAGCTTGAAGATTACCCTCAGGTCCGACTCTCCGAACCTATAGAATCTTACGAGCACTGCAGGGCTTCTTGACATTAACACATGATGTCACCTACCCAGTGGCGGACTGGCCATCGGGACGTTCGGGACGAATCCCGATGGGCCGGAACCAAAGTGGGCTGGTCCAAAAAAAAAAAAAAAAAAAAAAAAAACTTTTTTTTTTATACTTTTTTTTTTTTTTTTTTTTTTTTTTTTTGGGGCCAGTGTGTGGGCCAGTGTGTGGGCCACTAATGTGGGCCGGTGTGTGGGCCAGTGTGTGGGCCAGTGTGTGGGCCAGTGTGTGAGTCGGTGTGTGGGCCACTAATGTGGGCCAGTGTGTGGGCCGGTGTGTGGGCCAGTATGTGGGACGGTGTGTGGGCCGGTGTGTGGGCCAGTATGTGGGCCAGTCTGTGGGCCGGTGTGTGGGCCAGTGTGTGAGTCGTGTGTGGGCCACTAATGTGGGCCAGTGTGTGTGCCGGTGTGTGGGCCAGTATGTGGGCCAGTCTGTGGGCCGGTGTGTGGGCCAGTGTGTGAGTCGGTGTGTGGGCCACTAATGTGGGCCAGTGTGTGTGCCGGTGTGTGGGCCAGTATGTGGGTCGGTGTGTGGGCCGGTGTGTGGGCCAGTATGTGGGCCAGTCTGTGGGCCGGTGTGTGGGCCGGTGTGTGAGTCGGTGTGTGGGCCAGTGTGTGAGTCGGTGTGTGGGCCACTAATGTGGGCCAGTGTGTGGGCCGGTGTGTGGGCCAGTATGTGGGACGGTGTGTGGGCCGGTGTGTGGGCCAGTATGTGGGCCAGTCTGTGGGCCGGTGTGTGGGCCAGTGTGTGAGTCGGTGTGTGGGCCACTAATGTGGGCCAGTGTGTGTGCCGGTGTGTGGGCCAGTATGTGGGCCAGTCTGTGGGCCGGTGTGTGGGCCAGTGTGTGAGTCAGTGTGTGGGCCACTAATGTGGGCCAGTGTGTGTGCCGGTGCGTGGGCCAGTATGTGGGTCGGTGTGTGGGCCGGTGTGTGGGCCAGTATGTGGGCCAGTCTGTGGGCCGGTGTGTGGGCCGGTGTGTGAGTCGGTGTGTGGGCCAGTGTGTGAGTCGGTGTGTGGGCCACTAATGTGGGCCAGTGTGTGGGCCGGTGTGTGGGCCGGTGTGTGAGTCGGTGTATGGGCCACTAATGTGGGCCAGTGTGTGTACCGGTGTGTGGGCCAGTGTGTGGGCCAGTGTGTGGGCCGGTGTGTGGGCCGGTGTAGTGTGTGGGCCGGTGTAGTGTGTGGGCCAGTGTGTGGGCCATATGTGGGCCGGTGTGTGGGCCATTATGTGGGCCGGTGTGTGGGCCAGTGTGTGGGCCGGCAATAAATCAATAAACAAGTTGCATAAACTAAATCAGATAAAAAATTATCACAGTTCTGGTTTGCCTTAGGATGCAGTTTAAGATGGGTCTTGAACATGGAGTATGTAGGGCACTCTCTAATCACAACTGGTAGGCTATTCCAGTAGTTACCACTTTTAACAGAGAACACAGTTTTTGCAATGGTAGTATACCGAAAAGGCACCTTACAGTCCCCTCTACTGATGGCCCTGGTGGTAATGCCAGTGTCTGCTTTCTGTTGGATGAACTCATTCAATGGGGGAGGGGCAAGTCCATGCAGAACCTTGTACATGAAGCAAGTATATTTGAAAACTTGGAAATTCTCTAAACTTAGCATGTTATGTTTTTCTAAAACATTACAGTGATGAAATGAAATTGGTTTCCTATCAAATACTTTTATGGCTTTTTTGTAGAGTAATTCTATTGGTGTAAGAGTAGTGACATATGAAAGAGACCAGTTGATAAAACAGTACTCGATGTGTGATAAAATCATTGAATGCAGAAACATCCTTGCAGCATTAACTGGCAGGCAGGGCCTGATCTGCCTGAAGTTTTCGATGTTAAACTTGACTGTGTTTGTCACTTTCTTCACATTACTTTTTGAAGGTCAATGTGACCCCAAGATACTTGAATTAATGTACAATGTCCAGCTCCGCCTCTCCCAGAAACACATTAGAGTGAGTGACCTCTACTGGTGACTTTGTGAACATCATACACACTGTTTTCTTGGTGTTAAGTGAAAGACATGCTTTTGTTAGCCAGTCTTGAATGAGACATGAGACATCAGTGAATGAGATTCACGTTTCCTCCCAACCGCGAGTAGGCCTAGAAGCGCAGAAATGGAGAATGCAAAAAAAGAAAGGGTGGAGCTGAAAAAGCTAGAATTGCTAGTAAAAGACGCAGAACAATGTTCTAAAATTACAGACATGTTTAGTAGAGGAAGGGCTGGCGTTAGAGTAGCTGCTGCTGCTAATGATGATGAAGTTCAAGTGGAAGGACAGGTGCGTGCAGTAGCCTAGTGCATATTCTACTGTTGGTGTGTGCCGGTTCATGAGGGCTAGCTAGCCTATACTAGTTCTTGCAGTGATTTCAGTCATTCTATTACAAGACAATGTGCTTTCCGTATTCCTGATTCCTTACAGCACGTGGACGTAAATAGTCGTGACTCGTGACGTTTTTTCTCTGACTAAAAGTTTAGTTAGCAATGTTAGGACTAGTGCCCACCACAGCATCAGAAGCTAAAGTGCTAACCTAGAGAGCCAATCAGAACCTAGGACGGGCTGCAAATTAATTGGCTACTAATATTATAATAGTAAATACTCAAATAAAATACTATTATGTTCCCTTTCAAATTTTCATGTTGATATAATATTGGTAATCTAATTGATTGAATTGATTAGTTGCCATTTTACATGCTTAAATAAGATGTACCTTAGAATTCCCAACAGTTAGCCATGTTCTCGATTAGTCTCATCTACATGTTTGTAGATAACCACAGCTAACTAGCTTAAGCTAACAACTAGGTCAACTACTACCCCGTAGTTAAACAAATGTGATTGCATATAACAGCTAACTGCTACAGCTAAGTTGGTAGTTAGCCTATTCCATTAATGTTGAATGTATTTATGAAGGTTGTTGATGGTGGTTGGCGCTGAATAGCAGACATGATTCCGTCAGTCTGCCACAGGGAAGCTGTGTTTGCTGATGCTGCTCACGACCACCAGTAGCGTATGACTGTGTGAGTGTTAATGCTTGATGGTTTCTGTGAAGCGCTTTGTGGAACAATGCTGATATACAGTTAAGAATGAGTAATTCACTTTTGGTTTTTAAGAAAATGGTTTGTAAAGCTATTTTTGAAAACTACAAGGGTGAATAATACTGTTTTTCTTTTGCTATTTTCTTTTAGAATACTGTTTTGGAGTCTTAATTTTTTATTTGTGTTAAGAATATAGGACAGGCATAGGCTATATAAGCATTGCTTCAGTCTGTACCTTCTCAGTCACTGTAAAATCAAATATTGTTAAATGATGGTGTATATTGTATTGTGTGAGATGATGACTGAATAAACTACTACTACTACTACTACTACTACTACTACTACTACTACTACTACTACTACTACTACTACTACTACTACTACTACTACTACTACTACTACTACTACTACTACTACTACTTTGGGTGTTTTCAAAAGGCTGAAAAACGCTGTATGAATTCAAGCCATTATTATTGATTGCTGATGTTCTTCTTATGCAGTTGACTCTGAGGAAAGAGAGAGCGCCCAGTCCAGCACAGCTGACCCTGAGGGGAGAGAGAGCGCCCAGTCCAGCACAGCTGACCCTGAGGGGAGAGAGAGAGCCCAGTCCAGACAGACAGACAGACAGAGAGAGAAAGAGAGAGAGAGACACAGAGAGAGAGACACAGAGAGAGACACACAGAGAGAGGGAGAGACACAGAGAGAGAGAGACACATACACACACACACACACACACAGAGAGACACATACACAGAGAGAGAGAGAGAGAGAGAGAGAGAGAGAGAGAGAGAGAGAGAGAGAGAGAGAGAGAGAGAGAGAGAGAGAGAGAAAACAAGCTCTTGGAATGGGTGTCTAGGAGGAAGTGGGGGGTCTTTCGATGTTGATTAAACGGCAAGCAACTAATGTCATGAGTGCCAAATTAAAGGACAATAAATCCAATCTAACTGAAATTGTGTAGCACAGACCTTTTCTATGGATCAAAACCTCAATATTATTATGGTGTAGTTAATACTTCATGTATCCTTAATCCCTAGGCTAATGAGGCACTAAGATGTTAGTAAAAAAAAAAACATATGCCAATGACAGGAAGTAACGGTATATGTATGTGTGTGTCTCTGTGTGTGTGTGTGTGTGTGCACTGTGCATGAGTGCACATCTAGGGGCGGTGTGTAGATTTGGTCTCCCTGATGTTGACTCCTTAGCCACAGCCTTGGGTTGTTTAATACTGGACAAGTGTTTCATAACGGCCGTTGTGTGGGCCGGTTTCGGGGCCGGTGCGTGGGCCGGTGCGTGGGCCAGTGTGTGGGCTGGTGCGTCTGAATGTCCCGGGCTGAATTTGTGTCCCAGTCCGCCACTGCACCTACCAGCAAGGTCGCTGTCAGCAATACCAGACAGAGTGGGAACAGATGTTTTCAATGAGTTTGGTTCAACCAGGTTTCCACCTAAATGTAATTTCCTGTATTCCTTTCTATGTTGTTCTTGTACTTTGAGATACATGCATATTAATGAGACACAGAAGAGCAGGGTTTAAGATTCGATTCGATTCGATTTGATTATATTACATTACATTACATTAGATTTGATTTGATTTGATTTGATTTGATTTGATTTGATTTGATTTGATTCGATTCGATTCGATTACAATGTATTGTCATTATACAGCAAGTACAGTTCAATGAAAAAATAAGTTTGGCATCCAACCAGAGTGCAAATGTAATAATAATGTGCAGTAGTAGTATACAATGTACAGGTCATTAAACTGGGTGTAATATAATTTATATAACTGGTTAAATGGCTACAGTGTAGCATTCTTCGTTTGAAATGGGGGTTGTGTGGACTCAGTCGTGTACAATTACGTGGAATAAGCAGTAATAAGAAGTAAGTAATTTCATGGTTGAGTCTACTCTGCCCTCACTCTCACTGGCCTGGCAGGAAAACCTGGACAAGGGGAGTAAACGTGTAACACTCTCGCCTCCCTCAACATCCACCTTTGCAATGCCCTTGAGCGTGCCCCCCCCCCCCCCCGACCCACTGTTGAAAGCCAACACGAGCAACCCAGGATGGATGAACGAGAGAAGGGAGTTGATGTCAGTAGTCGACAGTCTGACGCTATAGCCAGCATGGAAGGGAGGATGAAAGGAGATGGAGAAGGAGACTAAAGGAGCGGAATGAAGACCTAGAGGCGAGACCGCAGCACGGTTTAATATCCGTGTCGTGGGTGTAAAGGAAGGAGAATATGCACGTGAGAATTACAGTCAGGTCCCGACTCTCTGAACCTACAATCTAAGAGCGCTGCACGGCTTGCCATTGACCCCCGCCACCCACAGAATGCAGGTAGAATTCAGCAAAGAAAGTGGCTTTTTTTGGGCCTTTTATTGCATTTTGAAAGGCGGGGGGGGGAGATGGAGAGAGGATCAAAGAACCAACATGGAAATATTCATATGTTCCCAGACTACACCCAAGAGGTTGACAACAAGAAGGCGGCCTTCAAAGAAGCACAGGGATTGTTGTGAACATTAGAAGTGGTACGATTCAGGTTGAGCTATACCCAGCGGCACAATGAAGTAAACAACGTTGTTCCAGACCCCAAAGGATGCCATGTGGTGCGGGTGACATCAAAGGACTGGGAGGAGATGGGGAAGAGCATGGCACTGTCCAGCTGTTGTGTTAAACGGGGTAACAAAATGATATAAGGGCTGATCATTGTCTAGCAGCTATGTTATTGCGGGTACTGGACTTCTATAAAGTATTGAGTACTGTCTAGCAGCTGTTAATGGTGGTAATTAATTTTTAAATTTTATGTATATAGAAAATCACAAATGTACATATTCAAGGCAAGCTCACACACAAAATCCAAAATCAACGACCGAAAAAAAGGAATAGGCTGAAGCACATGCTTATTTTTGCCTATCCTTTACACATTCTTAAAAAACTAAATATATTTTAAGGCGAGACACTGCAGGTGAATAGTCAAATATACTTTTTTTGTTGATTTTGAGATTTTGTTATAGTTTGCTTCCTAAACATGTCTTCTATGAAACTAGTGACAATAAAACGTCAATAACACACATTTAGTTGTTTATTTTACATCATTTTGCCTTATTGCATCCATAAATGTGCACATATTTAATGGGGAAGTGCCTCATTTGCATATATAAACATACATTTCAGAAAACTTGCAATATATTTTTTCTTAGTTTATATGTACATAACAAATTGGGAAAGTTTCATAGTGATATCTATTCAAATAATTTTTGCCTATTAGGGGGTACTACACTGTACTACACTGTTTGTAGCCTGTGTGTAGTTCTGTTCAGTTCAATAACATCATTATTATTATTATTCAGTTATCAGGCATGTGTTTAGGTTGTCTATTACTAATGGTTTGATTAGGTATTGTGTTTGTAAATATCTGTTTAAAAAAAAAAGTATGGCATTTTACAATACAGAACTTTGAAGGCGTTTTCCCAAAAATTAGTTTTAAGAGTTTTTCCTCATACTCTGAGCCAGAAATATCCACTTCAGTAGCACTCACATACACCAAACCTTCCAGTTCTATTCATATCTATGTTCTGAAGGTATTTACAGAAGGGTTTGTTGATATCGCATTCATACCCTGATTTATATCACATTTTATTCCTAAAAACATGGCGAAATATGGAATTTTACCATAAAAATGGACTGAATGGAATATTTTTTGATTTATGGAGTGATAAAAAGAGATATCCAAAATCCCCTCTGTAATAACCTTTGGCTCTAATATGTCAACAAAATGAAACTATAATTTTGAAAATGGCTTTATCCAATGTTCAGATTTCTGTCCTGGAATTATATGCAAATTAGTGCATATTTAAGTAGATCATGCCTCATTTGCATATTTAAACATACAATTTCAGAAAACTTGTAATACAAAAAAGTCTTGTCTTAATATAAGTAATCAACTGGGGAAGTTTCATTGTGATATCTATTAGTTAATTTTTTTACCCTATTCACCTGCAGTGTCTCCCCTTAATATAAGAAAGAAACACTTTTCAGAGCAGAGATAGTATATTTAAAGGATACTCATTTATTGAACCATTGATCCAACCAAGGACCCTCTCAGGCTCTGTAGGGGGGGGGGGAGTAGAGGAGTGGCTATTTTGATATATAGGGACGTACAGTTCATAGAAGAGAGTGGCTACCATCAAGGATAAACATGGTCGATATGTAATTGTAGAAGGGAAAGTATTCAATACACGGGTGGTGCTGGTTAATGTATACACACTTAATTGGGACCATTTCCAATTTTTGGGGGACTTATTTGCACTTTTACCAAATCTGGATACCCATAATTTGATTCTGGGAGGAGATTTTAATTGTGTTCTGCATCCAACTATGGATCTCTCTAGGCCGACAACCAGAATGTTAAATTAATCAGCACAATGTATCAAATAATTTATTCAAGCATATGGTGTAGTTGATCCATGGAGGTTTAAAAACCAGACTTCTAAACAGTATTCATTCTATTCCCCGCCACATCAATCATATGCTAGAATTGATTATTTCTCATTAGATAGTCAATTGGCCCCCGTAGTAACACATATAGAATACAGTGGCATAGTTATATCAGACTATAGTCCTGTTTGTCTGCAGTTTTGTTTTCCAGAAAGCTTACCACCTCAACAGACATGGCGCCTCAACACCAGGCACTTAGCAGATGAAGAGTTCACAAAATTCATAGACTCCCAAATATAATATATATATAATACAGCACTACATATCGCTCACAGTAAACAGTAAGCATTTAGGTATTCAAAAACAAAGAAATAAGAATTAAGAATAAAATAATATAATGTACTGCTGTGTTGACAGGGTTAGGGTCTTTACTCTTGGCTACATTTGAAAAAGAAATGCAACATTACATAATACGGACTGTATTGATCTATTTATGATGTGAAATAAATATCGGCCCGGTACCGATCGGGGCTTAAGGTTAATGTTCTGGCCCCAGTTCAGAACACACTTTAAGAGCTTTTACATCTGCTCCCATATGTGGAACACATCTGTTCACACCAGTCCTAGTGGGAGGAGCGTTCGGGGAATGCTCTAGTTAAAGACCTTTTCAAGGAATGGGATCTTTTTTTTTTATTATTATCTTTTTCCCCCTTTTTCCGTTTTTCTCCCCTCCCAATGTTAATCGTTATGCCAATTCCCAATCCCCTTCCTGGTCGTTGCGCACTCTACCCCCTACCGTCGGTCTGGGAGGGCGGAGACTATCACATGCTTCCTCCGACACATATGTAGCCAGCCCACCGCTTCTTTTCACTTGGCAGTGCGGACTCTCACTGGGGGAGTGTAACGTGTGGAAGGTCACACTACCTCTCCCATATCCTTCACTCGCTGTGCAGGCGCCCTGACCGAACTGTAGGAGTCGCTGTTTACAACGACCAGGACCCACCTACGCCGGCTTCCCTCCCGCTGACTCTGCCAATTGAGCCAGTATGACGGCCGGCCAAGCCGGAGGCAACGCTGACAGCCGGATGTGACCAGAGACCAGTGTATCTTGCGTTGGTGACGAGCGCTTAGTCCGCTGCGCCACCCAGCCGCCAAGGAATGGGATATTCAGGTCAGCCAGGCAACTGGAGACTCTTCTTGTCGTGTCCACAAGACAGTCGATTACAAGGCTTGGCTAGATGTGGTTCAACCACAGCTGAACACATTGCTGTCCCTTCTCATTGAACTCTGCCAAGTCCGATGCTGTGCAGGGCTGTTCCAGCAGGGGGCGTATCAGGAGGTGCTGCATGGTCTGTGTTTCAGTGCCACAATCACACACAACGTCCCCATCATTTAAGTATCCCCATTTGGCGAGAGTGGCTTTTGAACGTCCAACACCAGATCTTATTCTGTTTAGGCATTTCCACACTGGAGATGAAATATGGTATTTCCCCCCAGAACCAACTACTTCAGATACTTTCAGGCTAGGTGACTTTTTCCACACCTACTCCCTAACTCTGCATGCACAGATTTCCCACGGAGTCTCTCTGGATGGTCCAGAGATCTACAGTAGGTTCATCAATCTGAACATGCATAGTTCGGGAGTAGGTGTGGAATAGTGACTATAGCTTGGCCGAGAAAGTGCAGATCGACTTGGGATTGGTCGCTCCGTGTTCAGGAGACTAAAAGTCTATTGGATCATGTCTCCAGCGCCCCCACAGCCGTAGCTACAACCACTTAATGTCGAGGCTCTCATCCACATTCATTCAATTTCTCCCCCCGCGCTCTCTCCTCCATGAGTTCAATGTAATGCAGAAGTGCAGTGGTCTATAGAGCAGAAGAGACTGTCATGAGCAGGAGACTACTGTCTGATATGGCTTGCCTTAAAATGTGCATTTGTGGTGTCAGGCAACGGGAGACTCATGAGCAGGGGAGACTGTCAGCTTTAATACTGTCTGATATGGCTTGCCTTAAAATGTGCATTGTGGTGTCAGGCAGAAGAGAAGACTGTCATGTTTTGAACTATGGATACCGAACAAAGGTTTGGGACGGCTTTGAACTGTTGAAACAGTAATTCAGAACAGTTTTACCATTGTACGACTTTGAACTGTTGAACAGTAATCCAGAACTATTTTATTGCACTGTAAAATATATATATTTTTTAATCGATTCTATTCTACAATTGTATTGCACTGCACTATTGCACTATTTTACTCTGTCTATTTTATCTTGCTCCTTTTATTGTTGTCTATTTAAAACTGAATCAAACCATACACTAGGTGGCCTGTTGGGATGTTAGATCCTAATGTGAAAAACTGTGATTTTATGTCTGCACTTTATGTGCTCATTTTATACCTGTCTTTTTTCTGTTGTGAAGCCCTTTGAGCTGCAGTTTCTGTATGAAAGGTGCTATACAAATAAAGTTTATTATTATTATTATTATTATTATTATTATAGAGCCCAGCTCCCTCCCATCTTTGTGGTAGCACCGGATTAGTCACAATTGACGATGACCGAAAGAGAGGTAATAACCTTCTCTTCACTATAAGCTACAGTAGGAGACTGATATTGTGTAATTATAAAGACCCACTGTCACATAAGCGCTGGGTAGAGGAGGTGATGGCAGACGTCCAGCTGGAGCACCTTAGATTCTACTAACAAGTATATATAAAAATATAAATATAACATAAGATATAAATACATACAATTATTATAATGTAGGCTATGTATGGAAATTATTTAGAAAAACAACAACAAAAAAAACACTTAAATTACGATTATACAATCCTTCCAGGAGTCGGGCTCCTCCTCATCTCCTCATATACAGTACTTCTGAAATATGCCTTTTAAGTAGCATTTGATTCCATTCATGAATCCATTTTATGACCTTGATTCCAGCGTTTACAATGTCCCAAAACAGAGATAAGATAGGAGGGTAAAGTTAAGATGTACTGTCATATGGAAAAAAAGAGTCGGTGGTGCTGGGAGTAAATACCCTTACGTAAGAACTTTTTCAAATAAATTGCATACTCCATTGTCCTCTGCTATATTAAGTCGACGTTTCAGTCAGGGGGCCTTCATTATGTCCTGATGACGGTCTCCGGCTGAAACATTGACTGAACGCAGCGCAGGAAAAGCCAGCATGGGAGTGTGCTATTTCTTTGATTTGTACGTCGCCGCCAGATCTGTGTCCGTTTTGATGGAGAGGATGAACTTTTGGTGCTGACGGATGCGTTGCGGTCCGCGGAGCTGTTGTTACTGCAAAAAGCACGCCTGCGTCGGGCTCTAATTTAAAAACAAACCAACGGACAGTAATACCTTCCGTCTGGTTTCTCTATGTCTTGTGATGGATCAGTGGAGCCAGGCCCTGAGACGAGATGGGATGTTCCGTTAGGATTTGATTGTGTAATGTGACCCTTTGGCCATCGGAGAA
>NC_140175.1:132953101-132961068 GCF_963971535.1 Notolepis coatsorum | reverse complement strand
AGAGAAACAAGTTAAAAACAATTTATGCACTTTCAATAAAGCGGTTTAAAAAAACTGTTGGGGGAACGACGACGACTTCGTAACCTAGTTACTTTCAAAGTAACTAAGTTACTCTGATAATCAAGTAATCAGTAAAGTAACTTGGATTACTTTTTAAAGGAGTAATCAGTAATCAGTAATCGGATTACTTTTACAAGTAATCTGTGGCATCACTGTTCAAGACAGGGGAGGGGAGAATTGGACACACGAAATTGGGATGGGAGACAAATAGAAGAAAAAGTGGGTAAAAAAAATAAAAACACATTGTAAACAGGAATATATGCAGTTATATTAAGACACGTGTGTATAAATATATATATACTGTAAATATAAATATATATTTCCGGGTTAATACAGCATTATCTATTATACATGCTACAGTTATATGGGTAGACCATAGTTTGATGTAGGTAGTTATGATTACAGTGTTAGGAAGTTGTGTTCCAACAGGTTTATTCTGTGGGGGTCAGTGTTCTGCTGGGGCGGTACTTTATATATATGATTCATCATACCAAGCCCCCCCCCCCCCCCCCCCCCCAATAAACAGTGGGATGACTTACAGTAGATTAGCGCACTGTGATTAGAATGGAAACAGTCGTATGGCGTTGATTAAAACACTGTATCATAGATTAGAATGGACTAGGGCGCTACGTAATTAGCATGAAACGTTAGACGACAGGTTATTAATACGTTGTCTATGTTTCTTAGCGTCGTGTCACATGACGGCGGCATCGTCAAACCGGCTCTTGACAGGATATAATTGTCTCACTATATATCTTTTCTGATAAAGGTGTGTGATGATGAAGTGCAACTCTGAAGAGACGAGTCGGGGCGTGGACGTGGGAGGGAGGCCGGTTTGGAGGGGGAGAGAGAGGAGGAGGTCATTCAATTTCCCCTGGTTTTCATTTCACCCACTGTGTTCCCATGCGTGGGGCCCGGGCATTAGTCGCTGAGTTATGTCAAGATTTCTTGAGTAATAAACAGAGTGCTTAGCGCCCACCACCCCGGCTTAATAAATCCCCCCTTTAGCTCTGTCATCGCTCAGAGCGACCGCAGCATGTGATTAATTACCCGCCGCCAATTACACCTGCAGAGTTGAAAGGCTTCTTTGTTTTTTTGACGATGTGCTTGGGCATCATGGATATTTATCACAGGTAGCGTCCGAATACTTTCCCGATCCCCCCCTGCTTACAGCAGACACATAAACACTCCGGATAATACCGGATGGGAAACCATCATGTCGCCAGGGAGCGGAGCGTCAATCTTTACGTCCGGAGGCTAAATATTATAGGTGGGGAGGGACATTAAAGTTTATGGCACGTGTATGGCAAATCAATAACCGTAGTCAAGCCAGGGGCTGAATTCCATGTATGTTATATTATACGTGTAAATAATATATGTATAATATAAAGCACGAGGTGGTGCTGCGAGGCCTCTGAAGGGGATGGTTGGGATTTTCTTTTTATTTGAAGGTGGTTTGGAATCACTGGCGTAAACACCGGCGGGGCGACAGGTGTGACGCGGGCTCCCAGGGGCGCATGTAGAGAGGTGTTTATTCTGGTGATATTGTCAATAATATAATATTGTGTATTATAGCTATATATACCATCTTCTCACCTTGTGTATTATAGCTATGTAATCTTCTGACCTTGTGTATTATAGCTATTTATTACATGGCGTTTTAACATTCGCCAACATGCTTGATTGTGATTGGTCAATAGCGCTCCGTTGCCCCTAGCAGCGGTCAATTATTTCTCGATATTGTGGAAGTGAATCAATGAGACGAGCAGACGGAGTATCGAGTCTCTGAACTTTACTTCCAAACAAATCCAACAGAACCAAGGTACAGCCACACCCTTAAGTCAACTCCCTCCTGTCACTCAATCAGTGTCCATTCTGAAGTGAGACACCTCCATCTAGTGTCCACCACACAGGCCCCCCCCGAACATTCAGAATTGACATTCAGTGCAACACCAAACAAACGGAACTGAACACAACAAACCCCCAAAAACAGTGCGCCCAGTGTCTTCAGTCTCTTTTAGGAGGTCTGACCACGCGGCCATAACGACTGTATTTAACAGTCACAGGGAACGTGGAAGGGGAAAGGGTAAGGGTAGGGGCAGGGGGCCGTCCCCGCCGCCGCCGAGGCTTCGTCGGTGGAAAGGTAGGGGTAACAACGGCCGGAGGGCATGGGACAGGGGAAAACTTGGGTGGCCGGCCCCGGCGCCGGGGCTGAGCCAGCTCCACCGGCCCATTTGGGACCACATGAGCAGGCTTAAGACGATCGACTGAGATCTGCTCCTTATTCCCCCCCATGTCCACCACAAAGTACTTGGGGCCCGGCTCGAGGACGCGGAAGGGCCCGTCATAGGGAGCCTGCAGTGGAGAACGGTGGGCATCATGACGGATGAACACATACCTCGCAGTCATCAGGTCCTTAGGAATGTAGGACTGGGGAAGGCAGTGATGTGTGGGAACTGGGGCAAACACCCTCGCTGCGTCCTGGAAGGCAGATCGGTGAGCTGTAGTGGACCAAGGGGCAGAGGAACCAGGAAGGAACTCCCCTGGGACCCTCAGCGGTTGACCAAAAACCAATTCGTCTGAAGAGGCCTGCAGGTCTTCTTTAGGGGCAGTACGCAGGCCCAACATGACCCACGGAAGACGGTCGACCCAGTTGCCGTCTGTGAGCGTGGCCCGGAGAGCGGCCTTCATGGATCTGTGAAAACGCTCACACATGCCGTTGGCCTTTGGGTTGTATGCTGTGGTACGATGGAGTTCCACCCCAAGTCTCTCAGCCACGGTGCTCCACAGCTCAGAAGTGAACTGGGATCCCCTGTCCGAAGTCAGGTCCAATGGCGTGCCAAACCGAGTGACCCAGCCGAAGATAAACGCCCGAGCCACCTCCGCAGCCGTTGTTGATGACAGGGGAACAACCTCCGGCCACCTGGTGGTCCTGTCCACCATAGTGAGGAGGTGTGTGAAACCCTGAGACGGGGGAAGTGGGCCCACCAGGTCCACGTGGACATGGTCAAACCGCCTCTCTGGAATGAGAAACGGCTCCAGGGGGGCCTTAGTGTGACGATGTACCTTGGCACGCTTTGGCATACTTTGACGTCCTTCCTAAGGCCCGGCCAGACGAACTTGGCCGCTACCAGCTTGACCGACGCCTTTACCCCAGGGTGTGAAAGGGCATGAATGGTGTCAAATACCCGGTGGCGCCAGTCAGTTGAAACCATGGGGCGGGGCTGGCCAGTGGAGACGTCACAGAGGAGCGTGGCGCCGCTGTTGTGAAACACCACATCCTCAAGTCGAAGTCCTGTCACAGCCGTCCTGAACGCCTGAAGGTCTGAGTCGGTGAGCTGGTCAGCAGCCATGGCAACATAGTCGATGCCCAGGTGCACAGGACTGACGCCCGCCCGGGAGAGGCAGTCCGCTACCTGGTTGTCTTTACCGGCTACATGCTGGATGTCGGTAGTGAACTCCGATATGGCGGAAAGTTGGCGCTGCTGCCGCCCCGACCATGGCTCCGTGGTCTTGGCCATGGCAAACGTTAGGGGCTTGTGGTCGACAAAAACTGTGAACTTGCGGCTCTCCAGCAAGAACCTGAAGTGACGTATGGCGAGGAAGAGGGCCAGGAGCTCCCTGTCGAATGTACTATACTTCCTCTCGTTGTCGCGCAGCTTCCTACTGAAGAAGGCCAGAGGCTGCCAGGCGCCAGCCACCCACTGCTCGCACACCGCACCTACTGCATAATCGGAGGCATCGGTGGTGAGGGCTATAGGAGCAGCAGGAGATGGGTGTGCCAGCATGGCAGCGTAGAGCCCTCAAATGCCTGTACCCGCTCCGGGGACCAGCCCACGTCATCGTTGGCTCTCTTCCCCTTCAACGCCTCGTACAGAGGTCTCATCAGGTGAGCCGCATGGGCTATACACCTATTGTAAAAATTAACCATCCCCAGGAACTCCTGGAGAGGTTTGATGGTGAGGGGGCGGGGGAAAGCAGCAATTGCCTCCACCTTGGCGGGTAGAGGAACAGCCCCCTGGGAAGAGACATGGTGGCCCAGGAAATCCATGGCCGGCAGGCCAAACTGACATTTGGCCGGGTTCACGATCAGCCCATGCTCGTTGAGCCGCTCGAACAGTTGACGGAGATGTCCCCGATGCTCCTCCACCGATGCACTGGCTACCCGGATGTCGTCCAGATAAATAAACAAAAATGACAGGCCTCGCAGCACAGAGTCCATCAGCCGCTGGAATGTTTGCGCTGCCCCTTTAAGGCCGAATGGCATGCGCAGGAATTCAAACAGTCCAAACGGGGTGATAATGGCAGTCTTGGGCACGTCGAGTGGATGGACCGGTACCTGGTGGTAGCCACGCACCAAATCTATTTTAGAAAAAATGGTGGCGCCCGCCAGGTGGGCAGAGAAATCCTGGATATGTGGCACTGGGTACCGGTCATGAGTGGTGATGTTATTTAGGCGACGGAAATCACCACACGGACGCCACTTCCCGTCCGCCTTGGGGACCATGTGTAGTGGGGAGGCCCAA
Source organism: Notolepis coatsorum (assembly GCF_963971535.1). Lineage (NCBI taxonomy): Eukaryota > Metazoa > Chordata > Actinopteri > Aulopiformes > Paralepididae > Notolepis > Notolepis coatsorum. The sequence continues at coordinate 132,956,482 of NC_140175.1, read as the reverse complement.
GGACTGTTGGACCGGCGCACAATGCCGAGCCGTTCCATTGTGGCAAACTCCTCCCTGGCTATTGCCAGTTTAGCAGCATCCAGGCGGCGCGCCCGTGCATAAACTGGCGGGCGCACCGTTGGGATGTAATGTTCCACCCCATGCTTGGCGACAGAGGCAGAGAAAGTGGGGACAGTCAGAGCAGGAAACTCAGCGAGGAGGCGCTGGTACATATCGCCTGTGGCGAGCATATTGGCCAGGGCAGGCGGCCCCGGCCCCCCCAGTGTGCAGGGGTATGTGTCAAAGGACACAGAGCCAATCAGCCTACGGTTCGCAACGTCCACTAACAGTCTGTGAGCACACAAAAAATCCGCGCCCAGTATAGGCACCGACACTGAAGCAATAATAAATTCCCAGCTAAATTGCTGTCCATCTAAACACATAGTCACGTACCTGGTACCAAACGTACGGATGGAAGTCCCATTAGCCGCGTCCAGGGGTGGTCCATGTCCGTTTCCCAAGGCGTCCGTGGCCGACGCAGGCAGGATGCTCCTCTGGGCGCCAGAATCCACCAACAGACGCCTTCCAGACAACGTGTCCTCGATAAACAACAGCTCGTTGATATTGACGCCAGCGCTCATAGCCGCTAACGAGCGCCGGCTCTCGCGTTTCCCTGGTTACCAAAGGTGCATGGTGGAACACAGCTCTTCGCTTTGTTGCCAAAACGGCGATGATAATAACAAAGCCCTCTATCATCCCTCTGTGTCTGATCCCTGCGATCAGCCACCCGATCAGACACAGCAGCCACACAGTACTGACGGGAGGCCAGTAGTATTCTGTCCGCCTCCTCTGCCAATCCCCGGTAATCCTTGGTGCGCACGAGAGGCGAGCTGGCCAGAGCCGTGCGCACCGGAGTCGGGAGTTGACGCAGGAACAGCTGCACAAAAATAAATGTAGCGTCACCTGAACCAAGCAGTGCTAGCATGTTCTCCATCAGTTCTGTTGGTTTACTGTCCCCCAATCCGTTAAGGGACAATAGGCGCTCTGCGCGCTCTGCATCTGACAGCTGGAAAATGCGCAACAGCTGTTCTCTGAGCGCGTCGTATTTGCCGGCTGCTGGCGGCTCTCTCAGGCATCCCATCAGCCGGCGTGTAGTGGAGGAATCCAATGCCGCGACAACATGATAATATTTCGTCTCATCCAACGTTATTCCGCGGAGGTGAAATTGTGCCTCGATGTGCTGAAACCACGGGCCGGGTCATGCTGCCAAAACTCTGGCAACTTGACTGTAGCTGCATACACTGCGGGAACCACAGCCGGTGGATTCTCGTTATTGCTCATATTTCACACGTTTAGGGTCACCACTGTGGAAGTGAATCAATGAGACGAGCAGACGGAGTATCGAGTCTCTGAACTTTACTTCCAAACAAATCCAACAGAACCAAGGTACAGCCACACCCTTAAGTCAACTCCCTCCTGTCACTCAATCAGTGTCCATTCTGAAGTGAGACACCTCCATCTAGTGTCCACCACAATATGCTATATATAACATCTTCTCACCTTGTGTATTATAGCTATATATACAATCGTCTCACCTTGTGTATTATAGCTATATATACAATCGTCTCACCTTGTGTATTATAGCTATATATACAATCGTCTCACCTTGTGTATTATAGCTATATATACAATCGTCTCACCTTGTGTATTATAGCTATATATACAATCGTCTCACCTTGTGTATTATAGCTATATATACAATCGTCTCACCTTGTGTATTATAGCTATATATACAATCTTCTCACCTTATGTATTATAGCTATATATGTAATGGTTGTCACATCGTCACCTTAAACTTCGATGCCCCGAGGGAGTTTCGAACATGGGTCTCCCACGCCGCGGGCAACAGCACAGACCGCTATACCAAGAAGTGAACTCACTGCTTTGTAACGTGTCTATGTGTCTTTTGAGGATGTGAGAGTGAGTTTAACCCATAGCACCGCTACCCACCCCAGCCCTTCGTTACTGTGCTTCACGATACCATCCGTTACATATATACCATCCTCCCACCTTGTGTATTATAGCTATATATCATCTTCTGACCTTGTGTATTATGGCTATATATACAATATTCCCACCTTATGTATTATATATATATATATATATATATATATATATATATATATATATATATATATATATATATATATATATATATATATATATATATATATATATATACCAGCTGAGAAATAGTAGGATAGAAGACCTGGGGCACGTTTAGTTAGGGCCAGGCGATATGGCCAAAGTATCACAATATGTGTGTTAGTTTTGACAGTATAACGGTATATGATGCTATTCAGTTTTCCAGCACATATTACAATGTGGTTTGCCATATTATTTGTATATCAATATGTTGGAATACAATTGTTGTGTTACTGTTCAATTCAAAATGGTATATTGACTTTAACCTTTTTTTAACATTGCCGCAAGGATTATTTTTTCTATTAACCTAAACATATAAAGTATGGAATATAATCTTTTTACAATACAGATATATTACGGACGGTATAGTAAAATGCATGCCGGTATGCCTGCCAGCACTACTTTCAGTCCTGCTGTCATCAGCTCCTCACTGAGGCTGCCTGCTTAGTCCATCAATCAGTTTGGTCCTAGTCCATCAATCCCTCGTCAGTCGTTTATTATGCTTTTCCCCCCACGCTGGATGCGTTATATATTTGCTGATTAAATCAGCTAACTTGATTAATGGATACAACTATTAGGACTGTTCTTTGTTCTATCTATCTATCTATCTATCTATCTATCTATCTATCTATCTATCTATCTATCTATCTATCTATCTATCTATCTATCTATCTATCTATCTATCTATCTATTGTAGTAAATTCCCAAACATAGACTCATGATTAACTAATGTGTGGAAATATTTAGGCCTCAAAACAATAAGAAATATGAATGTGTGTGTGGTTACATAGAAGTGATTGCCATTGTAGGCCACACAGGTCGATTTACACATGAACTGAGTGGTCAAAAGATTCTATCTATGACCGCAACCCAAGGACCATCTGCTATGGCCGGGGACAATGGGCTCTGTAAAGATCAAACAAAGACAAAAGGTCATGTAGACATGTTATCTCGCTGGAGTATCCTGTCACACACACAGACACTCACACACACACATTTTCACATACACATCCACACACACACACACACAGACACTCACATACTCACACACACACATACACATCCACACACACACACAGTGATCAAAGCGCCCATGAAGTGTTATCTGCTTACGGCCTGGGGACACACACAGAGACACACACATACTCACACACACACATTTTCGAATACACATCCACACACACACACACACTCACA
>NC_140175.1:132838101-132948101 GCF_963971535.1 Notolepis coatsorum | reverse complement strand
ATGGCCGGCGCTGACAATTCCGAACCCCAACAGGGAAATCGAAGAGACTGTTGACAGTCAGGGGGTATAGTATCACAAGACCGAGATTATCAATTCCTGTTTACACCAATATAGAAGTGTGAGTGAAATTAACTCAAGTTTGGTAAAAATAGTTTGAATACAGAGAAACTTGCTTTCCAAACGGTGACGTTACGAGTGATTGAAGGAAAGGTGAGAATGGAAAATACACAGATAGGAGCAACCGGAGGGTTAGATGCACTGACCATAGAAAGGGTGGACAATCTGTCTATTTCAACGACTGGAGATGTCACAATAAAAGTGACGAAAAGATGGCCAAAAATATTCAGGCCATTACAGAACCTTGTAGTTAAAGGAGGCCGGTGTAGAATGCGTACCCAAATCAAGATAATGCCGATAACCTCTGCAGACATTACATTGACCGAATTGGACGTTGACTTGATTGACTGGAATTTGATCGACTCCCCTCTAGTGTCCAGTGAGACGGAGGGACTGGAAATAATGTCTTTTACTCCGCCACAGGGAGTCGTTGCAGCAAGCGACCCAGAAACAGCTGTATTACCCGAGTCAATCCGAGCTGAAGTGTCCGTTGCAGATGACTGCCAGTTACAGACGTGCCTCCCTCTCGAAGATCACCTAGCCGAGGCTAGACGGGTAGTGGACTATCTCCAAGGCCTACTCCAGCCCACACAGCCCGGAGGGGAGACAGGTTCCAATCGCCTCTCTCCCTCTCCCTCTGGAGAACCAGATGGCCAGAGACAGGCCCAGTTGGGGCCACAACCCGTGCCGGAACAACAACAAACCCCGATAAGACCACCCACGAGGTGGCAACCACGAGGAAAAGGTGTAGGCAAAGGCAGGAATCCGATTGGCTACCGTGTGCGGCAGGTGCACTGTTGGACGTGTGGGACCCTCGGACACATTGCTCGGAACTGTGCAGAGCAGGACCATACATCCCCAACAGGGCGTGTTTGTGCAGGAACAGGTGGCGGGCCCCTCCCAACCACGGGCCCCTCTCAAGGAACTGTGACTGGACCAAATAGGTACGTGGCTTTCTCCTCCGAACAGGCTCCAGGGAACCATGGCGATGATGGCACACCACCAGGACGTGTTCTGGGCCCGATGACCCCAGGGTCATCCGGTCACAGGCAACTGACCCACCGGGTCCCACAACCCGGGGGAGACCGCCAGTGTTGTTGGGGCTGTGGAGTGAAAGGTCATTTTCAAAGGTCATGTCTGCAGAGGCCACCGGCAGAATAAAAATATATGCAACTGACTAGGGTAGAGGTGGGATATATTGAATGATAAAATATGCTCCTAATTAGATTAGAGTAAAATTAAAAAATTGAAATAAATAGAGGTGTTAGGTGATTAGATTATGAATGAAAGTTACTAAAAACGAATGTATGGGTGACTGACAAATGCATGAACTAATCAGACTAACAAGAGTTTAAATTATGTTAAACAGTTAATCGATATTAGACAGTGTGATGATGTGACACTGCGGCAGCTAGTGATCAGTAAATTATCCATGCTCGGTCAACATTCAGATTGATCAAGGGGTGGACTGCATGATTAAGAAATTGAAAAGACTCATAGTTGTTTCTAGTATTTTATAGTATTGATAGAAGCATATTAACAGTTATGAGCAATAGGATAGGTGTTTGTTTACTTTTATTTTTACTTCTCTTTTCTAGTGTGATATGAGCAATTCCTGACTTAGGCCGGGAGTGTACATTTCGTTTATTCATTTGATTTCCTTTTTTATTTCTTAGTTAAAAATGAGCTAGAAAGCTCACAAGTTTGGTTTATTTTTTCATTTATTGATTTGGCAGCGTTTTCTTTGTGTTTTGTTTTCTGTTTTCTTTCTTTCTGTGTGTTTTTTCTTAGGATACCTGGCAAGCTGGGAGTGATCTCGACACATCAGGACGGGGTAGTATATGTCTGTAAAATGGACTGGGAACAAAGTGAAGGAACATGAGCTAGTTATGGATTTTTGTTCTCCGCCCATTTGAATACCCAGTTTTAGGGGCTGGGGGTGTGTCGTGGTTGGTAATAGTGTTGGGGAGCATGATTCTCTGTACATTAATGAAGCTCAATAGATTTGGTCGCTATTGGCCAAATTAGTCTTGTGTAGGGTGTGAACATGTGCAATTGATAATTGGCTTGTGATGTGGAAAATATGTGTTTAAGGCGGACTGTGATTGTTGCCATACACACAGGTTACTGGGAGAATGGATGTCAGTACTGTCCGGTCCGGGATGCAGCTGTCCGAAACCAGAGGAAGACGGTAACGATGTTTTCATGTGTATTTCACATCGAGAGGTGGAGAGTATACTGTTTTGACAGCATAATATAATGAGAGCCATGTGAATTTTTCAGAATTTTGAAATTTAATGATCTAGAAGCCATGAAATATATAGATAAATGATTTGGAAAAGAAAGTTGTCAAAAGCTCAGACCAGTAAAGAGAGTCTGAGGGATGGAAAATTATGGATTCTCAATCAATTGTTGTGGTAGAAGTGATCCCCACTGTCCCCCGAAGCGATGTATTCACTGCAGGATACGGATGGGAGAGGACACTGGCTAGTGTCCACCCAGCGGCTCCATGGGGAACCACAACACTGCGGAGAACCAGGAGACGCCTACATCTCGGGTCGGGAGAGTCTTGGCCAACGCAGTGACCGAGTCTTGAGGCTTCAGAGGGAAACGACAGACAACCAACGAGGAGACAGGCAGCTAGGCCTCAGCAACAACTCCGGCTGTCAACAGAAGCAAGGCCTCAACTATTGACCAGGGGGTCAACAAGCGAAGGGGGGGGAGCTGCTAGCGCCCCTATCGACGACCAGGCGGAGGGGAGGAGACACAAACCTCTTCCACTGATCCGAGGGTCAACCAGCGAAGGGGTCGAGCAGCCAGCAACGACCTCCCCATCGCTGTGAAGAATAGAAGATACTACAGCAGGGGGCTCTACCCCCTAAGAGAGGATCTCCACGAGTCAAGATGTGCTTGACAGAAGATGGGGTGTATTAGAAAGGCAATTTGCTTTCTGAGTTGCACCCAGCAGTCGTGATATTGCACCAGCTCTGAGCAATAAAGAGGAGGCAGGGTCAAATCTAGAAAACATGGACCCCCCTCCTCAAATGCTCCATTGATCTTGGTACGAGAACAAGTTATTAAAGACCGTGCACATGATCACAAAAACTGAAATGGCTAATTTGAATTTTAGGATCTGAGTGTGGCAAAACCATATATATGTTATCCTAATATGATTTAAAATGTCTTAAGTGTTATCTAGATAGTAGTGTGTAGAGATTGATATCTATGTTTGACATATTAAGGATAGGTAAACTATCCGAGTGGGGAACTGTAGTAAATTCCCAAACATAGACTCATGATTAACTAATGTGTGGAAATATTTAGGCCTCAAAACAATAAGAAATATGAATGTGTGTGTGGTTACATAGAAGTGATTGCCATTGTAGGCCACACAGGTCGATTTACACATGAACTGAGTGGTCAAAAGATTCTATCTATGACCGCAACCCAAGGACCATCTGCTATGGCCGGGGACAATGGGCTCTGTAAAGATCAAACAAAGACAAAAGGTCATGTAGACATGTTATCTCGCTGGAGTATCCTGTCACACACACAGACACTCACACACACACATTTTCACATACACATCCACACACACACACACACAGACACTCACATACTCACACACACACATACACATCCACACACACACACAGTGATCAAAGCGCCCATGAAGTGTTATCTGCTTACGGCCTGGGGACACACACAGAGACACACACATACTCACACACACACATTTTCGAATACACATCCACACACACACACACACTCACACACACACACACACACACACACACATTCACACACACACATACACATTCACACACACACACACACACACACAGGAGATCTCCAAACTAACTATTTCCTGGTATATTGTTAAAATAGTAATTTGAATAAGTAAGTTAAAATATAATTAGTGTTTGGTCATACTAAAATGTCTACAATTAGTTAATGTGTCTGTGCTATTTTCAATTAATGTTCAGTATGATTAATTGATTGTTACACATTCTGCAATCTGTTAAGCAATGTTCTATATGGTATTAAAATGTATTCTATTAAGCTAACAGAAAGATTAGATTTGTTAGATATATGTTCTGAAAGTCAAACAGACTTAGTAATAAAGAAATATATCTGTGTTTAGGTAATCAATATAAACTTTGATTCATCAAAGTATTAACAAGTCAGGTAATGTTTAAGTAATTTTATAGGGAAAATATTCTCTGTTAGTAATGTGAGGGTTTGGCCTATAAGCCAAACCCCTATTTTCAAATGCCAGCTTAAGCAGTCCTGTGATTGGAGGAACTAATGTGATGATGTCATCAACTCCGAGACACGGCCTTGGGCTATAAGATGGGTGTGTGATGTGGGGAGAAGAACGAAAGGAAACAACAGAAGAACACTCTGGAAACAACCAAACCCACAAGGACAAGACCTCTCTCACCATCTCCACCATCAACCCCAAGGAGGCCAAGGCAGAACGAGAACAAAAGGACTTTTTGGAGGGAAAACCAACTGCTTTGTTTTGTCAGCCAGGACAACACAAAGACCAGCAACAACTTATCAATTATCATTCTTTATACTGTAATATTAGGCTGGTTGTATCATCTTACGGCATAGTGTTTGTGATCAACAACCATAGCATCTTCTTATTGTAATTTGTATACATTCTTAAACTTTGATTAAACAATTGTTAAACTATCTTTCCTCCTTAATTCCTTCTGCCTTTCGGCCTGCTCAGTCAGTTTGAAGAGAAGTGATCCCAGCTTTAAAGGTATTTAATCACAACGCAGAGTACTAAGCCAACCCGGTTCTGAAGCAGAGCAGAACCGAAACAGCCTGGGAATCCACTTCACTATCTATCTATCTATCTATCTATCTATCTATCTATCTATCTATCTATCTATCTATCTATCTATCTATCTATCTATCTATCTATCTATCTATCTATCTATCTATCTATCTATCTATCTATCTATCTATCTATCTATCTATCTATCTATCTATCTATCTATCTATCTATCTATCTATCTATCTATCTATCTATCTATCTATCTATCTATCTATCTATCTATCTATCTATCTATCTATCTATCTATCTATCTATCTATCTATCTATTTATCTATCTATCTATCTACGTGTCTGCCTGCCTGCCTGTCTGTCTGTCTGTCTATCTGTATGTATGTATGTCTGTATGTCTGTCTGTCTGTCTGTCTGTCTGTCTGTCTGTCTGTCTGTCTGTCTGTCTGTCTGTCTGTCTGTTGTCTGTCTGTCTGTCTGTCTGTCTGTCTGTCTGTCTGTCTGTCTGTCTGTCTGTCTGTCTGTCTGTCTGTCTGTCTGTCTGTCTGTCTGTCTGTCTGTCTGTCTGTCTGTCTGTCTGTCTGTCTGTCTGTCTGTCTGTCTGTCTGTCCGTCTGTCTGTCTGTCTGTCTGTCTGTCTGTCTGTATGTATGTCTGTCTGTCTGTCTGTCTGTCTGTCTGTCTGTCTGTCTGTCTGTCTGTCTGTCTGTATGTCTGTCTGTCTGTCTGTCTGTCTGTCTGTCTGTCTGTCTGTCTGTCTGTCTGTATGTCTGTCTGTCTGTATGTCTGTCTGTCTGTCTGTCTGTCTGTATGTCTGTCTGTCTGTCTGTCTGTCTGTCTGTCTGTCTGTCTGCCTGTCTGTCTGTCTGTCTGTCTGTCTGTCTGTCTGTCTGTCTGTCTGTCTGTCTGTCTGTATGTATGTCTGTCTGTCTGTCTGTCTGTCTGTCTGTCTGTCTGTCTGTCTGTCTGTCTGTCTGTCTGTCTGTCTGTCTGTCTGTCTGTCTGTCTGTCTGTCTGTCTGTCTGTCTGTCTGTATCTCTGTCTGTCTGTCTGTCTGTCTGTCTGTCTGTCTGTCTGTCTGTCTGTCTGTCTGTCTGTCTGTCTGTCTGTCTGTCTGTCTGTCTGTCTGTCTGTCTGTCTGTCTGTCTGTCTGTCTGTCTGTCTGTCTGTATGTCTGTCTGTCTGTCTGTATCTCTGTATGTCTGTCTGTCTGTCTGTCTGTCTGTCTGTCTGTCTGTCTGTCTGTATCTATGTATGTCTGTCTGTCTGTCTGTCTGTCTGTCTGTCTGTCTGTCTGTCTACATGTCTGGTTGTGTGTATGTCTGTCTGTCTATCTACCTAGATACCTACCTGTCTGTATATGAATGAATGAATGAATGAATGAATGAATGAATGAATGAATGAATGAATGAATGAATGAATGAATGAATGGATGAATGAATGAATGAATGAATGCACGAATGAATGAAAACTTTATTTAACAGATAGCAGAATGGGTACAATACAGTACGGCTCAATACACACAATTGTTAAGAGGATGCAGACCAAAGAAAGACGTTTGTCTTGTTTACATCAGGGTCCCCCATTTTCAATTCATATAGTGGATACAGACCTGTTGTGGTGGACTGTTTGTTTAGTCTGTAGGGGGGGGGGGGGGGGGGGCCTTGCTTCCTGCTGCCTCGTACATCGCTTTCTGCTCTAGCAAACAAAGCCTTTCGCTCTGTGCAGGAGTTTATTTGGTCTTATGCTGATACATTTTCCGCCCGTACGGTTGTAACGGCAACGTTACACAATCCAACTCCACCTGTCCAGACTGTATACTGTACATCTGTGTACATCCATACATCCAGACAGAATGTATAGAATGTATATCCTTGACTGTATTTGTATTCGTATGTGTGATTTTTAACTACCTAATGTTTATCGTGAGCGATCTGTGGTGCTGAATAAAGTACTTCTATTATTTTTTTATTTTTTTCCACTTTTTCTCCTCCTGTTTTTCTGTGTTTTTCTCCCATCCCAATTTTTTGTCGTTATGCCAATTCCCCCCTCCCCTTCCTAGTCGTTGCTCGCATGTGCCCGCCACTGGTCGGTCTAGGGAGCCCTGAAGTCTATCACATGCTTCCTCCGATACATAGGAGACAGCCAGCAGCATCTTTTCACCTGCCAGCGAGGACTCTCATTGGCGAGGAGGTGTAACGTGTGGGAGGTCACACTACCCCCACCATCTCCCTCCCTCGCTGTGCAGGTGCCCTGACCGACCTGTAGGAGTCGCTGTTTACAACGACCAGATTACCACCCATCGACTTCCCTCCCGCTGACTCTGCCAATTGAGTCAGTATAGCCGGATTCGATACCAGTGTCTCTCGTGTTGGTGACGAGCGCTTAGTCCGCTGCGCCACTCAGCCGCCTCTTATTCTATTGTATTCTATTCTACTTTCACAGTCAAACAGCAGGGTCTTCTCTCTGGGGACATGGGGTCTGGAGGCAGCAGGTTATAGGCTGCGTATCCTCCTCCTTTCTCGTCGGCAATAATGTCACCGTGGGAGAAATACTCGCCGGCGCTGACGGGCCAGTCGAGATCCGGCCCGGAAATCCATGGAATGTTTAAAGGTCGCTGCTGGAGTAATGAGGCCTCGGCGGCCCGCTGCCCACCCCTCTGACCGGCACCGCAGGGCACACGGACGCCCAGGCAGAGTGCAGGTCAACCCACTGATCTCTCTCTCCATCGGAATCTGAAGCAGAATCAGAGAGAATCTTTATTGCCAAGTCGTTTATTACACATACAGTACAAGGAATAGAATAAGTTGAATTAGATACAAGGTGGAATGAGATCCAATGGAATATAAACTACATTTAAATATTCTATTTACAACAGAATATAATAGAATTATCAAATAAAATAGGTCAGGGCTGTACACCTGTGCACGATGCGGTCGAGTATATACACTGATTAGAATTAAAATAACAATACTGTTGTGAAGGGCCAGATTAAACCGAATATATATATTTATTTATATATATATATTTAATTGTATTTGTATATTCTCTAATATTCCCTGATATCCCTTGTATATTCCTTGTACAATATGCATTGAATATCCATTCTAGCCTACTGAACATCCCATAATAGTCTCCATTCTACTATTGGTCGAGACCTTGGTGCCAGGCTGCCATACCCCTCAGACCCAGTTCAAACGTACCGCTCCACATGTACGAACAAGTCCTAGTTCCGCGTAGGAATTTGGCTACCGCACCACTAATGGGACTATTTGTTCATAGTGCGTATATATACTGCGCTACTAAAGTAGGACTTTCTTTTCAGTCCAGTTTCTTACCCTCCAATAGAGTCACAGATGTAAAGCCTCCCCGCGACGCCACGTGTGGGAGTAAGGCCAAGTTCGCCTACCATCGGTATTGAGACATCGTGTATATTAATACTTGAATAGTCATATTTGGCACTATATCGTCGAGTTGGACGTAGTCTATTAAGCTAATAATAGTCTGTTAATATATAGTGCTTCGTGCGGTGAGAATACTACCGTAGTCAGTACCCCATCGTTTCGGGCAGAGAACTGGCTGCTTACCCAGGGTGGTTGACCCTATGTGAAGCTGCACCCGAGGAGCCCCAGAGCCGACGAGCGAGTGGACCTGTATACCGGATTATTCTACCGACGACAGCCCGCCTTCCCAGGCACGGATTATGCTTTGGATACTTTGATTATTCCATGGATAAAGACCCCCGACACTGCCGTGTGTTGGAACCCCCCCCCCTGGAGAGGACGCAAGGTGAGGAGACGCTCTGCAAGACGAGGTCGCTTCACGTCTCTCCCCCGTGGACCGGAGAGAGCCGGCCCACAAAGAGTCCACCTGCTTTCATCTGTGGTCCAAGGATCGCCGTCGCATTGAACGGCACTACAGTGGGTTCACCTGGGATACCCTTGGCCGGACGAGGCAGCCGGATTCTACCCCCCCCCCCCTCCTACTCCTGTCGGCTTACAAGCGACCGGATTAACCCCCTCTAGTGTATCTAGTATAATCATTAAAGTATCATTGCTGTTATTCCTTAACTATTCCAGGTCGTATATTTACCACCTGCGCCTTCAGAGATTGGACATTCTCTATTGATATACCGACGAATACTCCTTGCCATAAAAGTGCATACTATTTCAATTCATAAATGTAATTAAGTGATTAAGTGCTTATTCTACACACCATCGCTGTGTAGGAATAAAGACCTGTTTCTAATTCGTACATTTGTGTTGGATCCGTTTCATCTACGTGAGAGTGTTCATGATAATATATTTATGCCGTGTACTGGGTGGCCGAATATTAAGTACAAAGGTAGTGGTAGTAAGTATCATATCTAGTAATACAGTCAGGGAATTGTACCCCTCAGTTACAATTGGTCCTTCGAGCCGGAGGGTAATTAGTGTAATATTAATATAGTGTTATTAATATTGAAATGGCCTATGATGAACACTCCACGAAACGATCCTCCTAACCAACGCCCGCAGCCCGAACGACGGCTCCCTCAGTACTTAGAGGCTTACGCTGTCAGTCAACAACCTAGTCTTCTACTAACAGTAAGCGCGGTAAAACTAGAAAGTAAAAGTATGTCTAACCCCAACGCCCAGACTACCCCGACTATAGAGGCCCCTACGGGCTCTAATGTAACTGACCAAGTTCACGGTGGGGACCAGTGGGAACCAGACATGACTTCACACCCCGCCAGTACTGAAGAAGTAGTCCCCGATGAGTCCCGGGAGGAATACAACGCTACCGAGAGAGAACTCGGCACGGAAGAAGACGGGGAGAGCACCGTGGAGATAGAGCTCCAAGGCTCCGCAAGGAGTACCCCGAGGGAAGGCTCCCCTATACAACCGCCTTCTCCCAGCGAGGCAGAGAGGACCCTACAGCAGGCCTTCCTCATCAGCCTGAACGCCGCTGCTGAACGCGACCGACTGCAGATCCAGCAGCGAAGCGAACACGAGCAGATACGTCTAGAAATAAGACGCATTCAGATGGAAGAGAATGTGGCCCGAGAACGAGCCGGTGCTCAACGGGACGCAGCGCGCGACAGACAGCAGTCGCAACTAATAGAACAGCTGATCAGACGGACAACACCCTCTCCCTCCGCCAGAGGCTCCAGGAACTCGTCTAGACACACCTCCAGGGCGGCATCCCCTAGCCGAGTAAACAACCCTGAACTTGACCAACAGACGAGGTCTATACCCCCCACAGACCACCTCCCCCCACCGGTCCAAGCGAGACCTAGCAACCGGGAAGGAGCAGCATATCCTGTGGAGAGGCTAAACCAGAGACTACAAGCACTGGATGACCTAACCGAAGACGAAGAGGAAGAGGAGGAGAACCACGCCCGAAGACAGCACAGTACTCTACCGGACCAGGAGGTCCGGTACAGCCCAGGCTATACTCCCGCGGAGCTGCGCTACAGACCCCCGACTCTATACACGGGTGAGCACGACGCACGACCCGCACCGAGGAACAGCACCTGGACAAGCGGGCCATGGTACACTGCCGGTACCAGCCCATACCAAGGAGCGGGAGGAGACTCGCCTAGGAGGCCTCTCCCCCAACGCTCGCCGATGTATCCACAGTCAGCGTCATACATTGGCACGCCTATGGTACCCGACTTCACCCAAGAGAACCGGGCCCAGTATACAGAACTCCGCATGTGTCTGGAGACCATGTTGGTGGATGTATTGGATGAACGCCACAAATACGCCATCCTACTGAAGCACTTAAAGGTGCCCCGCGCACATAATATAGCGCTCGCCTACGCGACTTCCACCACCCCATACACAGCAGCGCTGGTAGCATTGGACCAGAGGTATGGGCGCATATGGGATTACGTGATCCAGGAGATCCGACACATCGACCGCTTACCCCCAGCAATAGACAATCGAGCACTGGACGACCTGTCCATCAGAGTGCAGTCCCTGGTAGGGATGTTGGGAGCGCAAAGAGAGAAGGGGAGGCATGAACTTTACGCCAACTCAAATGTGGAAAGGATCCTGGAGAAGCTGCCGCCCGCTCGTCAGGAGCGCTTTAGGCGGCAGAGGGACCACAGAGACCCGAATGGCCCCGAACCGAACCTCCTCGATCTAGCAGACTTCCTGGCGAGAGAAGTCAGCAGCCTACGGCTAGATACATTCGGACGGAGCACCCCTGGCTCCAGAGAAGGAACCAGATGACTAAATGATGGAAGAAGATCGGTGACTGTGATGCACCAATCGGAGTCAGTACCGAGCAGCAGGAGCCACAGTACCCCCTCCAGAACGGAGAAGTGGAAGATAGTGTGCCCCTACTGTGAGAAAGAACACTGGCTAGCGCAATGTGACTCCTTCCCCAAGCTGAACGCGGAGGAAGCAGGTCAATGGATAAAGTCCAACAAGCGCTGTTTTCGCTGTGCGCGCTCACACATGGCAGCCGAATGCCGCTTAAAGAAAAGGTGCACCAAGTGCGATGGAGCCCATCTGGACATACTTCACGACAGTAACAGACGGCGCCCTTCACCTGCACCATCCAGCCGCAAAGCGAGCGTCATGTACATCGATCCCGCCAGCAGCAGTGGAGCCCGAGTACTCCTAAAAGTAGTGCGTGTGACACTAAGCTACCAGAATAAAGTCCTGGACACTTACGCCGTCCTCGATGACGGGTCAGAGAAGACCCTGCTGCTCGCCTCCGCTGCGGCCCAGCTAGGGCTGCGGGGAAGCGAAACCCAAATGACAATTCGGACAATAAGACGAGATTTGAAGACGATAAAGGGCGAGAATGTCTCATTCTCTATCGCAGCAAGCGGCCAGCCTGAGCGACGGTACCAGATTGCAGACGCTTTCACCAGCCAAGAAATAGGACTGTCGCGGTACACATACCCCGTCGCCAAGCTGATGGAGAAATATGCACATCTGCGCAAGTTACCGATCCCGCTCATAGACAATGCTATGCCGACCCTGTTGATAGGCTCCGACCATGCAGACCTCATTGTCCCGATAGACCGGGTTCATACCGGACCCCGAGGCTGCCCTGCAGCAGTCGAGACCCGTTTGGGATGGACTCTCCAAGGCCCGCTCGCCAAATCTCTCAACCGAAGTACAGCCACTAGATGTCTCCACTCCCGAGTCACAGAGGGAGAAACCGCACTCCTGCAACAC
The DNA here is from genome assembly GCF_963971535.1 of Notolepis coatsorum. Lineage (NCBI taxonomy): Eukaryota > Metazoa > Chordata > Actinopteri > Aulopiformes > Paralepididae > Notolepis > Notolepis coatsorum. The sequence continues at coordinate 132,936,006 of NC_140175.1, read as the reverse complement.
GTAGAGCGGCTATGGACCTTGGAACAAATACCCTTTAAGAACGGAAAGAAAGACATTCGCTCTAAAGATGACATTTACGCCATTCACCTCCTCGAGACAGGGACCAAGAGAGTCCCGGTCAACGGCGTGTTGAGATACGCCACGCCACTCCTGCGGCGAGAAGGAATGCCTACTTTCCACGCCAAGACAGACGCCACAGAACGGTACCTGCTGAACACGGAGCGGCGCTTAGCCAAGAACCCCGCCCAAGAGAGTGTATACCGCGCTGAGATTGAGAAGCTCATCACAGCGGGACACGTCACAAAGATGGACATTAAAGAGGCTGACCAGACCACTGAATCGTGGTACGTGCCCCACCACAAGGTCCATCACAACGGTAAAGACCGCATAGTATTTAACTGCAGCTACCAGATCGGATCCCAAAATCTGAATAAAGAGTTACTGCCCGGTCCCACACTCGGCCCCTCCCTACTCGGCGTTCTACTCCGCTTCCGCCAGGAAAAGGTGGCCATCAGCGGGGACATTAAAGGAATGTTCCTGCAGGTGAGATTAGTAGAGGCGGACAAGCCCCTGTTACGGTTCCTATGGAGAGAGAAGCCAGGAGATGAGCACCCAGCCATCTACCAATGGGAAGTCCTCCCCTTCGGAACGACGTGCACCCCCTGCTGTGCGACATTTGCACTACAGAACCATGTAGCAGAGGACCCAGCAGCGGACGAAGATGTCCGACACAGCGTAAAGAACAGCTTCTACGTAGACAACTGTCTACAAAGCCTTTCAACCCAGGAAGAAGCCGAGGCTCTCCTGATTAAACTCCGCGCCTCATTGATCAAAGGCGGCTTTGATCTCAGGCAGTGGGCCAGCAGCGATCCGCAAGTACTGCGCAGCCTCTCCTCCGAGGACAAGGCAGCCAGCAGCGAGACCTGGATGGCTACAATCCCGGGAGAAGCCCAGGAGATGACCCTGGGATTGGTGTGGCGATTCAAAACAGATTCGCTTCACTACAGACACAAGCCCCTGACTACGGAGCAGGGAAGGCCGGCGGCGGCGCCGACCACCAGACGGAGTGTGTACACAACACTCGCCCGACAATATGACCCGCTAGGATGTATTCTACCGTACACCACCAGGGCAAAAATGATTGTACGAGCATTGTGGGACAAGGACCAGGGCTGGGACGACCCCATTCCCGCACACATTGCATCCACCTGGAGAGAGTGGGAGATGGAGCTCCACTCACTCCCAGGCGTTAATATGCGCCGAAGCTACTTCCCACCCACGGTGAGGCCAGAGACATGTAAAATGGACTTACACGTCTTCAGTGACGCCTCAGAGGTCGCATACGGATCAGTAGCCTACTTGCGGGCCCAAGACCAGGGGGGAGAGATCTACACAGCATTTGTCCTCGCCCGCTCGAGAATAGCCCCACGCAAGCAACAATCTATCCCACGTCTAGAGCTCTGCGCAGCCCTAGCCGGAGCGCACCTAGCCACGCTCATCCAACGTGAGCTCACCATACCGGTGTCTAGAACAATCCTGTGGTCAGATTCCACGACGGTACTCGCCTGGATCAAATCGGACTCATGCAAGTACAAAGTCTTCGTGGGAGTCAGAGTCACCGAGATTCAAGACTTAACCGAAGAGTTAACCGGAGAAACAGAGTGGCGCTACGTTGATACAAAACAGAACCCAGCTGACGTCATCACCCGGGGGATGCCCCTGGATGACCTCACCCGTCGCAATGTCTACAGTGACGGCCCCGCATTCCTAAGACTCCCGGAAGGACAGTGGCCCATGCCTATCCCGAGGGAAGCAAGTCCAGAGGAGGTGGAAATTAAGAAGTCTGTGTTCTGTGGATTGAGCACCGTAGCCTCCACCGACCCTAACATAGACGATTGCACGTCCATAGAGAGTGCACAACAAAGAACATTCCTGCGGTACCACCCGGAGTGCAAGTCCCCCGCTGATATGTCAGCAGCTAACTACGAGGAAGCAGAATTGCTTCTACTGCAGCGAGCCCAGAGAGACTCGTTCCCTATGGCCTTCCGTAGATTCACATCACGGAAAGGAAGACCGTCTACCCTATTGTCCGATCATGGGACAAACTTCAAAGGCGGCGAAAGAGAGCTGAGAGAGAGCTTCCAAGCTATGGGCCCAGAACTTAAGACCCACCTCGCTCCAGCACAGGTTGATTTCCAATTCAACCCCCCAAACGCACCCCACTTCGGTGGCACTTGGGAACGAGAAGTGCGCTCCATAAAGACAGCCCTGTACGCAGTACTTGGGGCCCAGACTGTGGCGGAAGAAGTCCTAATGACAGTCCTCACGGAGATTGAGGGAGTACTTAACTCGAAGCCCCTCGGATATGTCTCCAGTGATGTGGCGGATATCGACCCAGTTACCCCCAACACACTCCTGATGGGGCGGCTAGATCCTGCATTACCCCAGACAATGTACCGGCCTGAAGAAGCGAACGGCCGACGAATGTGGAGGTACAGCCAAGTATTAGCCGACAAGTTTTGGAACAGTTTCCTACTGCACTACCTACCGTCTCTACAGACCCGCCAGAAGTGGGTAAAGGAGAGAGACAATTTGACAGAAGGAACAGTCGTCATGATTATTGATCAATCACTGCCCAGAGCTATGTGGCCGGCCGGCCGCGTAAGCAAAGTGATCACCGGTGCCGACGGCAAGGTCCGAGCAGCTGAAGTGCTCGTCCAGGGTCGCACTTACACCCGTCCCGTGGCAAGGCTCATAGAACTGCCTCGACTCCCAGACACAATCGATGATGACCATGACCCTACAACCCTATGACTTTGTGAAGTTGACTGACCCCTACAGCAAACCCTTATGTGTAAATAGACAACGCGATTAATCTGTCTCTGTTTAACTGATTAGGTCTGGGACCTATTCAGGGGGTGGCTGTTGTGAAGGGCCAGATTAAACCGAATATATATATTTATTTATATATATATATTTAATTGTATTTGTATATTCTCTAATATTCCCTGATATCCCTTGTATATTCCTTGTACAATATGCATTGAATATCCATTCTAGCCTACTGAACATCCCATAATAGTCTCCATTCTACTATTGGTCGAGACCTTGGTGCCAGGCTGCCATACCCCTCAGACCCAGTTCAAACGTACCGCTCGACATGTACGAACAAGTCCTAGTTCCGCGTAGGAATTTGGCTACCGCACCACTAATGGGACTATTTGTTCATAGTGCGTATATATACTGCGCTACTAAAGTAGGACTTTCTTTTCAGTCCAGTTTCTTACCCTCCAATAGAGTCACAGACGTAAAGCCTCCCCGCGACGCCACGTGTGGGAGTAAGGCCAAGTTCGCCTACCATCGGTATTGAGACATCGTGTATATTAATACTTGAATAGTCATATTTGGCACTATATCGTCGAGTTGGACGTAGTCTATTAAGCTAATAATAGTCTGTTAATATATAGTGCTTCGTGCGGTGAGAATACTACCGTAGTCAGTACCCCATCGTTTCGGGCAGAGAACTGGCTGCTTACCCAGGGTGGTTGACCCTATGTGAAGCTGCACCCGAGGAGCCCCAGAGCCGACGAGCGAGTGGACCTGTATACCGGATTATTCTACCGACGACAGCCCGCCTTCCCAGGCACGGATTATGCTTTGGATACTTTGATTATTCCATGGATAAAGACCCCCGACACTGCCGTGTGTTGGAACCCCCCCCCCTGGAGAGGACGCAAGGTGAGGAGACGCTCTGCAAGACGAGGTCGCTTCACGTCTCTCCCCCGTGGACCGGAGAGAGCCGGCCCACAAAGAGTCCACCTGCTTTCATCTGTGGTCCAAGGATCGCCGGCGCATTGAACGGCACTACAGTGGGTTCACCTGGGATACCCTTGGCCGGACGAGGCAGCCGGATTCTACCCCCCCCCCCCTCCTACTCCTGTCGGCTTACAAGCGACCGGATTAACCCCCTCTAGTGTATCTAGTATAATCATTAAAGTATCATTGCTGTTATTCCTTAACTATTCCAGGTCGTATATTTACCACCTGCGCCTTCAGAGATTGGACATTCTCTATTGATATACCGACGAATACTCCTTGCCATAAAAGTGCATACTATTTCAATTCATAAATGTAATTAATTGATTAAGTGCTTATTCTACACACCATCGCTGTGTAGGAATAAAGACCTGTTTCTAATTCGTACATTTGTGTTGGATCCGTTTCATCTACGTGAGAGTGTTCATGATAATATATTTATGCCGTGTACTGGGTGGCCGAATATTAAGTACAAAGGTAGTGGTAGTAAGTATCATATCTAGTAATACAGTCAGGGAATTGTACCCCTCAGTTACAAATACAGTGTTGAATATTTAACAGGGCTGTGCAATTGAGCAGTAATAATATGCAAAAAAATTATGGACAGTGAAGTAAGTATTTAATAGTTTTGAATGTATATAAGTATTAAGGATGTCCGATATTATCGGCCTACCGATATTATCAGCCGATATCGGCATTAAAATGTGATATCGGAAAATATCGGTATCGGTTTTCAAAAAAATAAAATAAAAAATAGTTATTTTTTTACATTTCTATAACCTTTATTTACCCAGGCAAGCAAGTAAGAACAAATTCTGATTGTATTTATTGTCAAAAGTATGCACAATGTTGTGTTAATTCCACAACAAGAGATATGTAATGTTAATTACCTGAAATTATTCGATTTTTTGGGGGGGAACCGGTTGATATCGGTTGATATCGGTATCGGAAATTAAGAGTTGGACAATATCGGTATATCGGTATCAGTAAAAAAGCCAATATCGAGCATCCCTAATAAGTATATATAAATATATATAATGCTTCTTGTTTTCAAATATCTACTTTTATTGGTTTGGTGGCCCTGAGATACAATGGGGGGGGGGGGGGGGGGTGGGGGGTGGACACACGTGTATCAATTAGAAGTCTGGACATTTGCTATAAGTAAAAGACTCAGCTGACACGGACACTTTGAGGTAATTGGCGTTGTGAACGGTAGCGGCCTCGGGGCAGAAAGGTCGCCTGTTCCAACTCCGGCGCTGACGGTGAAGTGGAGCATTGAAGGGAAATATGAGGGCGGTCTGGTCGCGTCTATACTTTCGACAACAAATGTTTGTTTCCGCGTTCGAGTTTTGCACTCTGATTGGCCAGGTCATGTGACATGTGCGCCAATCGTGGGACGGCAAGTTCGGCGCCTATTTCCGGGTCTAACAGCAGCAAACGACCTAACGCCTAGTTTATCACTGGTTAAGCTTAGGCGACTCTTTCACAGTTGGTTAAGGTTAGAGTTTGGAATCAGGGCTGGCGTTCTATCGCCCTGCTCTAAGACAAACTCTAACCTTAACCAACTTCGAAAGAGCGCCTAAGCTTAACCAGTGTAGAAACTTGCGGTCCCACGATGACCTGGCCAATCAGAGACGCGGAAACAAACATTTGTTGTCGAAAGTATTCAGGCGGTCTGGTCGGGTTTTTACCCACAACCTGACATGACGACTACAACACATCTTAGGCTAGTGGAACGTGCCTCGTGACTCCCCCCCCCCTCCCCGAATCACTCAGGCAAGCACTCTTCAAGACGCAGCTCATCGGCAGGGTCATTGATTGATTGATTGATTGATTGAACATTTTATTAACAGATTGCAGAATGGGTACAATACAGTACGGCTCAATACACACAATTGTTAAGGGGATGCAGACCAGAGAAAGACTTTCGTCTTGTTTACGTAATGGAACGGAATGGACTGCGTTTATATAGCCGCCTTTATCCAAAGCGCTTTACAACTTGTGCCTCACGTTCATTCACACATTCTCTCATACATCCACACACCGACGGCAGCGGAGGATGACCACACTACAGAGAGGAGCCGGAATCGAACCGGGAACCTTCCGATTACCAGACGACCGCTCTATACCCCCTGAGCCACTGTCGTCTCAGGCACATCACACGCCTCCGCACAGCTGGAGTCACACAATTGTAGTTTGGGCCGGGGGACTAATCGATTAGATTAGATCAGATTACATTCAAATGTATTGTCATTATAGAGCACAAGTACAGTACATTGTAAGAGTGCAAATGTAACAGTAAAATGCAACAGTAATATACAATGTACAGGTTATTAAACTGGGTATAAAATATATAAATGAGTACTACTGAATATAGTGCTAATCAGATGTATGTACAGAGTTGTAGTATTACTATGTACAGTGATACAGGTATGAAGACAGTATGGTAGTAAGTCATACTGGCCAGCAGCTTAACTAGTAAGAGTAGGTAAGGGGATATGTACAGACAGATAAGAAGGACAGCTTTCATTTCCGTAATCAATGCCACCATAATCCCCCTCTTTTCTCTTGCGAACAGGACTAGAGATGAGATGGCCGGGCTATTGGCCTCAGGATGGAGGTGAGCTGGGAGCTCCACTGATCTGTCTAGCCTCCCTCTCCCCCTCTCTTATCCTTACCATATATATATATATTGTGGCAAATATCACCCCCCTCTCATGCATATGTGAAGGACGGGAGATATTATTGCCATGGAAGGAGTAGAGACCATTAGGTAGCTGATTAGTACTGATAGAACACACCTGTGCATCATTAGTTCACCCACATCTCACGTGCACACACCCCAGACACACACACTACAAAGCCACTAGGTTAGTGAGGAGTAAGTTGAGCGGAGGTGAAGTTGGAGTTGTGACAGAGATAGTGAGATTGAGATATTCGGAGTTGTGTGAGGTGAGAGGTAGTGAGAGGAGAGGTGAAGGTGAGAAGGTGTTCATTGTGTACTGGACCCTGGACTGGCTGAGAAACCCCCTTGTGTACTGACCCTGGACCGGACGACTACCCTGAGTATTGAACCATCCTTTTTCTGTACAAGGGCCTGTTTTGTGTTTTTGACCATCGGACTGTATTACGACCATTATCTTGCCTATCGAACTGGTTTCTGCCCTTATTCAATAAATACTCGTAAATATCTCGTGTGGATATCTTGTGTGGATATTCGAATTTGTTTGTATTTGAACCGTGGTGAGTCTGAACACCACCAGACTCGTCACAATATATATATATTTTATATACATTTGTAAACATAATACACAACATATATTCTATCTATACAAACTATAACTATAAACTATACATATAAACTATAACTATAAACTAAATATGCTATAAGTAAACTATAAGATATACACTAAAACTATAAACTAAACTATAAACTAAACACACTAAATACACATGTATATTCTATCTACACAAAACTATGCAATACAAGGTATATGTTAGCAGCTGTGTGTGCGTGTAATAAGTGTGCTTGTGTGGTGTGTACAGTAAGTCACTTGTGTCTCCTCATGTGATAATTCAGAGTCTGTCTGTCAGTTGTCTGCTCGCCCGGTGGAAGCAGCTGTTCAGTGTTCAGTTCAGAATTCTCCCGATACCTAACGGAACCAAATGCGTCCACATTTTTATAGGATTCTATCACATTTTCATAACAATAGCGAATATTACCGTTTTCATTGAGGTTTCTTACAAATTAACGATGCTTTATGTCGTCCTTTATATGCCGATTATCATTAAAATCTTAAATTGTACCATATGTCCCCCTTTAGACAACATATGTAACGCTACCAGCGCACTTTTGTTAAGATAATTAGTTGACCATTCGCGGTCGCTATACCGAGGCCACAGTAATAGTTTACCGCTGTTGGAAAATGCATTGTTGTCGTTTTCAACATTTTCACCTTTTAATTTTAAACCAATGCTGCCATCTACTGACAACAGAAAGTGTTGTCTAATCGTCACCTTTAGAGTCACTTCCGTATTCAGCGTCGCCCCAAACCCATTCTAGAGATTCCCACTTTTTGCTGGGAATGGGGCGTGGCCGTATTTGGTCCCAGACAATAAGAGTGGCTGCGATTGGTCACTGTGACGTTATATCGTTTTCCATATCTACCAAACATACCTCACTAGACTCACTCGGGTCTCTTCTTCTTCTTTGTGTCAAATATGATTTAAAATCCTAACGCTGTTTCATGGAGAACGTCTCCGCTGAAGGTGTGCTCAGGTGTTGATGAGTTTTTATGAAGGATTCTTAATAAAAAGAACAAATGAACAACTCAGCGATATTAATTATGCAGTGAATGATGACAGCCTTGTTAAGGCAGTTTCCTCATTGGTTTCTCAAAGCGATGCACAGATGGAGTATTGATAGAAGTGTCATGAGGAAATAACAAAACATGAAAGGCCATGTCTGTGAGGATTGGTCCGTTACCGCACGCTTCCAGGTACCAATTACCTTCACGCACCTGAAGTGAGTTCCAAATCAGCTCGGTGGAGCCCTTATATACTCTGGTGTTCCGAACGTTCTGGGTCGGGTCGTTTTGGGCTTACCACCAGCTGCTGCTTGTTTTCCTCCCGTGTTGTACCTCGTCTGTTTTCTCCAGGACGTCTATGGAAGTTGCCGCTGTTGCTTCTCTCTGCCATCCGTTGGATCTGTGCCTCGTTGCCCGCTTTGCGCAATTGCGCCTTGGTGAGTTTTGGAAATGTATTTTTTGGATGCTCTGCTTTTTCTCGCATTTTTCTGGAGTCGGGACCTATCTGTTTTTTGTGTGTTTACTAAACACTGAAGAATTGTCGCTTGTGTATGTACTGGGCCCTATTCCCCGTACCTGGTTCAACTAAGTCGATCAAGAGTCCCATTATCCAGATTCAGTTAACCCGATGTTTGAAGCCGGGATTTTCCTGTTCCTCGAAGGTGGATTCAGTCTCGTTAACTCAAACCAGACTTGAGACCCAGGATAAGTGCGCGCGGCCGCTTCAGTTGAAAAGCCAGCACTTATCGATAGCAGAGATCCTGATTTTCTAACGGCATTGATTGATTAATTGATTTAAAACTTTATTATCAGATTGCAGTACGGCTCAATCGCCTTGCCGACAAGTTAAATGCATTATCTATAGGCTAATTTTAAGTCCCTCATTACCTCAATCAATCAGATTATATTTCTTTAAACTTGCCTGCTGGCAGTAGGTTTATGGCTTGAATAATCAAATGAGATCTTGCTAGCGAAAATAATTAGTTAAACTCTTATACAGAATAAGGATACGGCTCTCTTACCCATTGATTGATGTATGGTGGATCTTTTACTTATCTGCACTGTGGTGTAATGGTTTCTTCTTTTGACTTTCACGCAGACGACCGGGGTTCGAATCCTAGTCTTTTCCTTCTTTTTGCAATGTAGGAATAATTCAATTTGGTGCACGTTGAGAGCTATATAAAGAATGACATCCTCAATGCATGTAGATTTATAATATTTTAACTTAAAACTAGGCTACCTTTGCGTATAATCATTAATATTATATTCCAAAAAATTATATTGGAAACGCGGGGTTTCGAACACTGGCCGCCCGGTTGCCAGGATTGAGCACTACCGCTGCGCCACTGTGCCAGATGGGATAAATTCATTGTTTATACATTAATGAACGAGAGACCCGTGTTTAGAATACTTTTTCTTTTGAATGAAGTTTTATCTCTTTATTCTCAAATGCATTAATGTGACGTCAACGGCTCATTCAATTTCTCAAATCCGTCAAACAGCGCATCTCATCAGACATTTTAATCCCAGTTACAATATCACACAAAATCCACAATCCACGCATAGACACTTCAATTTTATGCTTGAATGAAACAAAATCCAGGCGCTCCTCTCCTTCCTCGCTCCTCATCCACAGCGGAGAATATGAAAGGAATCAGAGCCAAACGAGCGATAGGTTTCAATCATTAAGGATATCCCCGCGGGATTCACATTTGCAATGCTGCGCGTTGTTAAAATAACCACATAATGTGTACATCGCACCTAGCGAGCGCCACGGTATATATAACGTGCATTATTTAGGACAAAGTGAATTTAGTATCAGCATTTTGGGTCTATTTTACATTTCAAAAGCCCCCTCTGGAAGAATGGAGCACAAAAACGTAATTCAGAATGGTATAATGCAGATCCTAGACTGTGAGAATCATTTCAGGAAACGAGCTGTCACTTCTTTGCGGGGGCGTGGCCATGGTTCATCCGGCTAACTTGAACTTAACCCTGCTCTCGACCAGGCTCAAACTTTTTGATCTGTTGTCATGGTGATTTAGACAATCGCGCGTCGGGGAATGGGAAGGTCCGGCTTAAGTCAGGCTTGACCGAAAGTTATCCGGCTAACTCAGTTATCCAGGTACGGGGAACGGGGCCCTGGACTCAGCTAAGGAAGACTGGACTGCTTTGTATCCCATTTGCTCGTTTGTTTACATTCTCTCTCTCTCTGTTCCTTCCCGAGTGGATCTTCAAGTAGCTGCAGAGCCGCAGAGTCAGAGGTGCAAAGCCACAGTGCCGTCTCTGCTCTGAGACGAGCTGCAGAGCCGCAGAGACAGAGGCGCAAAACGCCACATTGCCGTCTCTGCTCTGAGACGAGCTGCAGAGCCGCAGACTACTCTGCCCAGGAACATTCTCCCCTTGTGCTTTTTGTTGTTTTCGCTCATTTCTGTTTTGTAAATAAATACGCCCTGGTTTTTGGCTAACTCTGAATTACCTGTCTGTGCCGTGCTGTTGGGGTTGTTAACAAACCATAACAATGTCTTTGTTTCTAGCGTGGTGTACGACACGCATTTCATCACTGCTATTGTTCCACTAAGCCCTGTGGGAATGTACTTCTGTCTGACCTATATACACTACATATATATGGGGGTGACAGTGGGTCAGGAGGTAGAGCGATCGTCTGGTAATCTGAATGTTCCCGGTTCAAATCCCGCTCCTCCCGGGCAGCGTGCGAAGTGTCCTTGAGCAAGACAATTAACCCCTTCAGAGAACTCCCGAGAACTTCCGAGAAGTATATTAGTCTGTAAAAGGTTGGTAATAGATTAACATTGTTTTTTTTTTTGGTTATTTATTTTATTTAATAAACATGTGTTTGCATTAGGCAAGCATATCTGTCCACTCCTATGTTGATAGAGTATTCAAATCGGTAAGGTGCATTTTTAACAGATAAGAAATGTGCGATTAATATGTGATTAATCCGTTAACTATAGACAATCATGTAATTAATCGTGATTCATTATTTTAATAATACTTAGAGACAATATTGCTCTTAATTGAACAAAGTAGACTCTTCCCTTGCACTCTCTAGTCATCCTGCATCCTCCTGTTCCAGAGATTACAAGTCACAGCGTGAATTTAAGACTATACATTAGACGCTGTTCAAAAAGAAAAAAGGCGACTTTTGGTCAATCGCTTCTTTTATTTTCCTCCTGTGAGGTTTTGATTGATGTGATTGATGGAGTGGAGCGGTTTAAATGTGCTCCGTGGTGCTTCTGGCTCCCACCTCGCTGCTGGCTCTGTGCCCGGGTGTCTCACAGTCTGACATTTAATAAAAACGCTTAATAATGAATGCGACTCCTGGCAGATAAAGTTTGATAGGTCCTTATTACGAGCGACTTTAACAAAGATACAGCCGGCCTTGGCTAGGAGCTAACTACATGTTGATCAGTTACTAGTTCCAAGTACATCATAGCTGAGTCGTTAGTATACTTTATACCTTTATCTCAAGGTATAGAGGTCAGTAAGGTAGCAACCACTGCTCATCTACCAGTAAGATAACAACCATTGTTCATCTACCAGTAAGCTAGCAACCACTGTTCATCTACCAGTAAGATAACAACCACTGTTCATCTACCAGTAAGGTAACAACCACTGCTCATCTACCAGTAAGCTAACAACCACTGTTCATCTACCAGTAAGCTAGCAACCACTGTTCATCTACCAGTAAGCTAACAACCACTGCTAATCTACCAGTAAGATAACAACCACTGTTCATCTACCAGTAAGGTAACAACCACTGTTCATCTACCAGTAAGATAACAACCACTGTTCATCTACCAGTAAGATAACAACCACTGTTCATCTACCAGTAAGATAACAACCACTGTTCATCTACCAGTAAGCTAACAACCACTGTTCATCTACCAGTAAGATAACAACCACTGTTCATCTACCAGTAAGATAAAAAACACTGTTCATCTACCAGTAAGATAACAACCACTGTTCATCTACTAGTAAGATAACAACCACTGTTCATCTACCAGTAAGATAACAACCACTGTTCATCTACCAGTAAGATAACAACCACTGTCCATCTACCAGTAAGATAACAACCACTGCTAATCTACCAGTAAGATAACAACCACTGTTCATCTACCAGTAAGATAACAACCACTGTGCATCTACCAGTAAGATAACAACCACTGTTCATCTACCAGTAAGGTAACAACCACTGTTCATCTACCAGTAAGATAACAACCACTGTTCATCTACCAGTAAGCTAACAACCACTGTTCATCTACCAGTAAGATAACAACCACTGTTCATCTACCAGTAAGATAACAACCACTGCTCATCTACCAGTAAGCTACAATCACTGCTAATCTACCAGTAAGCTAACAACCACTGCTAATCTACCAGTAAGATAACAACCACTGCTAATCTACCAGTAAGGTAACAACCACTGACTGCAAGAGAGGAGAGAGGGGAAGAGAAACACAGAGAGAGGTAGATAGAGAGACAAGGAAAGCTAGAGACAGAGAGAGACAAGGAAATAGAGAGAGAGACAGCGAGAGAGGGAGAGAGAGACAGAGAGAGAAGGAGAAGGATAGAAACAGACGGAGCGAGAGAAGGATAGAGAGAGACAGAGAGACAGAGAGAGAGAGAGAGAGAGAGAGAGAGAGCGAGAGAGAGAGAGTCAGTGATTCACTCCTGTTTACCACCATCCAGAAGTACGGGACTCGGGGAGGGGAGGCTGAAATCCAGGCTGAAATCTCTCAGATTGCATCTGAATGGTCCTTTAAACAGCCAGCAGGCCTGCTGCCACCGTGACTCCATGCAGGCAATCCATCGCGTTCCTGGTTCCTGCACACGCCTCCATTCCAATCCATCGTCTTCCTGGTTCCTGCACACGCCTCCACTCTCCAATCTCAGATAACAACAAAAGCAGGTGCTCTCAGCAAATTATGGGATAGCTCTGCCCCCCCCCCCCCCCCCTTCTCTCATCGTAGCATTTACAAGAGGTCCATACGAGGGAATCGTCTGTCATTTGGGTTTGTTGTAATTTAGTTAAGTCACATGGCAGGTCTGAGTTGGGGGTTTTCTCCAGGTGACTCAGCAGAGGTTGTGAACGCAGCACCCAGGAGTCTGCAGCATGTTAACTGGTTACAGTTCCTGGTTCCTGACATCAACAGGAGCGTAGCAACAGATTCCGGGCCCTGTGCACATGATGTGCTCTGGGCCCCCCTCCCTTACCCACCCACCCACGCTCATTATACGCACACACCTAAATTTTATTTATTTAAAAAAAAAAAAAATCTCTCATCCCAATGTTAGTCGTTATGCCAATTCCCAATCCCCCTTCCTGGTCGTTGCGTGCTCTGCCCCCTACCGTCGGTCCGGGAGGGCGGAGACTATCACATGCTTCCTCCGACACATGTGCAGCCAATCCCCACTTTTTTTCACCTGGCAGCGTGGACTCTCACTGGGGGAGTGTAACGTGTGGAAGGATCACACTACATCTCCCAGATCCGTCCCTCGCTGTGCAGGCGCCCCGACCGACCTGTAGGAGTCGCTGTTTACAACGACCAGGACCCACCTTCGCCGGCTTCCCACCCGCTAACACTGCCAATTGTGTTAGTATGGACGACCGACCACACACTGGATTCAATCCCACTGTCTCTGTGGTGGTAGACAGACGCTTAGTCCGGTGCGTTACCCGGCCGCAACCACACACCTCCAGTTTAGTTTAGTTTAGTTTACTTTTGTTGCTCTTTTCTATATCATACTGAAAAGTGTCTTTGAGCACTGTGAAATGTGCTATATAAATCGAATGTACTGTTAGTATTATTATTATTGTTATTATAATAAAATAAAAAATTAATTACATTACTTAACAATTATACAGGTACATCCAGAGTGGAATTAGCAGCGCTAATTAGTTATTACCACATCTCATGGTAAGTGCCTCGTTTTGTCATAGGATAATCTGAAGCCCCCAGTAGGCATAGGACAACCCACCTTTTTCTACTTTTAAAACAAAACCTTTGAGTCCAGACTCAATCTGAGGGCCCTCATCCAGCTCGGGCCCTTGGTTTTCAGTGCCACTCTTCCGACAGCCGCTCCGCCCCTGGTCACCACTCTCAGCCTCCACACACCTTGGAGGTTTCCTTTGTCCCGTTCTGAGAGGATTTCTGCTGAAATACACATCACTCGAGACACTATGAAAAAGTCCTGAGTTGCAGTTTTGCTGACTTGTATTGCAATTTAAGGAGCACTAATTGGAAATTCTGAGGACGAGGGCTGGAGGAGCAAATTAAATATCCTTATTGAATAGCCTTATTCTTGCCAGGCTTGGAATGAAAGAGAAACCTATTAATGGGGGGGGGGGGGGGGGGGGGGGGGGGACTACAGGTAGCCAGAGAACACGGAAGCAGTATTGCTGTGACAGCTCAGGGTGTTCTGTTATCGGGGCAAACTTTAGCGGAGAAAGTAATCCTGACGAGGTTTCCTCTGGAGATATAACATAAATATTGTCCTGTTCCTTGTCCTGTTCTGTCTGTGGGCCCTGTAGCCTGTGGCCTGCATACATTTAGAAAAATAATTGTCAGGTTTAACCTCTTACACTCTATTTCATGTTGCAGGATCTGTGATCAAAGTTATCTTCTAGTGTGGCTGGTGATGAGGTGGTGGAGGGAATGTTACAGGTGCAGCAGCGAGTTGAAGTGTCCTTGAGCGAGATGCTTAACCTCTAACTGCTCCTGCTGGGTGTGAGGTCTGTGTTTAACACCATGGTCTGTAACAGAGTGTGAGGTCTGTGTTTAACACCATGGTCTGTAACAGTGTGAGGTCTGTGTTTAACACCATGGTCTGTAACAGTGTGAGGTCTGTTTTTAACACCATGGTCTGTAACAGTGTGAGGTCTGTGTTTAACACCATGGTCTGTAACAGAGTGAGGTCTGTGTTTAACACCATGGTCTGTAACAGAGTGAGGTCTGTTTTTAACACCATGGTCTGTAACAGAGTGAGGTCTGTTTTTAACACCATGGTCTGTAACAGTGTGAGGTCTGTGTTTAACACCATGGTCTGTAACAGAGTGAGGTCTGTTTTTAACACCATGGTCTGTAACAGTGTGAGGTCTGTGTTTAACACCATGGTCTGTAACAGAGTGTGAGGTCTGTTTTTAACACCATGGTCTGTAACAGTGTGAGGTCTGTGTTTAACACCATGGTCTGTAACAGTGAGAGGTCTGTTTTTAACACCATGGTCTGTAACAGTGTGAGGTCTGTGTTTAACACCATGGTCTGTAACAGTGAGAGGTCTGTTTTTAACACCATGGTCTGTAACAGTGTGAGGTCTGTGTTTAACACCATGGTCTGTAACAGTGTGAGGTCTGTGTTTAACACCATGGTCTGTAACAGAGTGAGGTCTGTTTTTAACACCATTGTCTGTAACAGAGTGAGGTCTGTGTTTAACACCATGGTCTGTAACAGAGTGAGGTCTGTTTTTAACACCATGGTCTGTAACAGTGTGAGGTCTGTGTTTAACACCATGGTCTGTAACAGAGTGAGGTCTGTTTTTAACACCATGGTCTGTAACAGAGTGAGGTCTGTTTTTAACACCATGGTCTGTAACAGAGTGAGGTCTGTTTTTAACACCATGGTCTGTAACAGAGTGAGGTCTGTTTTTAACACCATGGTCTGTAACAGAGTGAGGTCTGTTTTTAACACCATGGTCTGTAACAGAGTGAGGTCTGTTTTTAACACCATGGTCTGTAACAGAGTGTGAGGTCTGTTTTTAACACCATGGTCTGTAACAGAGTGAGGTCTGTTTTTAACACCATGGTCTGTAACAGAGTGTGATGTCTGTTTTTAACACCATGGTCTGTAACAGAGTGAGGTCTGTTTTTAACACCATGGTCTGTAACAGAGTGAGGTCTGTGTTTAACACCATGGTCTGTAACAGAGTGAGGTCTGTGTTTAACACCATGGTCTGTAACAGAGTGAGGTCTGTTTTTAACACCATGGTCTGTAACAGAGTGAGGTCTGTTTTTAACACCATGGTCTGTAACAGAGTGAGGTCTGTTTTTAACACCATGGTCTGTAACAGAGTGAGGTCTGTGTTTAACACCATGGTCTGTAACAGTGTGAGGTCTGTTTTTAACACCATGGTCTGTAACAGAGTGTGAGGTCTGTTTTTAACACCATGGTCTGTAACAGAGTGTGAGGTCTGTTTTTAACACCATGGTCTGTAACAGAGTGAGGTCTGTTTTTAACACCATGGTCTGTAACAGTGTGAGGTCTGTTTTTAACACCATGGTCTGTAACAGAGTGTGAGGTCTGTTTTTAACAACATGGTCTGTAACAGAGTGGGGTCTGTTTTTAACACCATGGTCTGTAACAGAGTGTGAGGTCTGTTTTTAACACCATGGTCTGTAACAGAGTGTGAGGTCTGTTTTTAACACCATGGTCTGTAACAGAGTGAGGTCTGTTTTTAACACCATGGTCTGTAACAGTGTGAGGTCTGTTTTTAACACCATGGTCTGTAACAGAGTGTGAGGTCTGTTTTTAACACCATGGTCTGTAACAGAGTGTGAGGTCTGTTTTTAACAACATGGTCTGTAACAGAGTGGGGTCTGTTTTTAACACCATGGTCTGTAACAGAGTGTGAGGTCTGTTTTTAACACCATGGTCTGTAACAGAGTGTGAGGTCTGTTTTTAACACCATGGTCTGTAACAGAGTGAGGTCTGTTTTTAACACCATGGTCTGTAACAGAGTGTGAGGTCTGTTTTTAACACCATGGTCTGTAACAGAGTGGGGTCTGTTTTTAACAACATGGTCTGTAACAGAGTGGGGTCTGTTTTTAACACCATGGTCTGTAACAGAGTGGGGTCTGTTTTTAACAACATGGTCTGTAACAGAGTGGGGTCTGTTTTTAACAACATGGTCTGTAACAGTGTGAGGTCTGTTTTTAACACCATGGTCTGTAACAGAGTGAGGTCTGTTTTTAACAACATGGTCTGTAACAGAGTGGGGTCTGTTTTTAACACCATGGTCTGTAACAGAGTGAGGTCTGTTTTTAACACCATGGTCTGTAACAGAGTGAGGTCTGTTTTTAACACCATGGTCTGTAACAGAGTGATGTCTGTTTTTAACACCATGGTCTGTAACAGTGTGAGGTCTGTTTTTAACACCATGGTCTGTAACAGTGTGAGGTCTGTTTTTAACAACATGGTCTGTAACAGAGTGGGGTCTGTTTTTAACACCATGGTCTGTAACAGAGTGTGAGGTCTGTTTTTAACACCATGGTCTGTAACAGTGTGAGGTCTGTTTTTAACACCATGGTCTGTAACAGTGTGAGGTCTGTTTTTAACACCATGGTCTGTAACAGAGTGTGAGGTCTGTTTTTAACACCATGGTCTGTAACAGAGTGTGAGGTCTGTTTTTAACACCATGGTCTGTAACAGAGTGAGGTCTGTTTTTAACACCATGGTCTGTAACAGAGTGAGGTCTGTTTTTAACACCATGGTCTGTAACAGTGTGAGGTCTGTTTTTAACACCATGGTCTGTAACAGTGTGAGGTCTGTTTTTATCACCATAGTCTGTAACAGTGTGAGGTCTGTTTTTAACACCATGGTCTGTAACAGTGTGAGGTCTGTTTTTAACACCATTGTCTGTAACAGAGTGAGGTCTGTTTTTAACACCATGGTCTGTAACAGAGTGTGAGGTCTGTTTTTAACACCATGGTCTGTAACAGTGTGAGGTCTGTTTTTAACACCATGGTCTGTAACAGAGTGTGAGGTCTGTTTTTAACACCATGGTCTGTAACAGAGTGTGAGGTCTGTTTTTAACACCATGGTCTGTAACAGTGTGAGGTCTGTTTTTAACACCATGGTCTGTAACAGAGTGTGAGGTCTGTTTTTAACACCATGGTCTGTAACAGTGTGAGGTCTGTTTTTAACACCATGGTCTGTAACAGTGTGAGGTCTGTTTTTAACACCATGGTCTGTAACAGAGTGTGAGGTCTGTTTTTAACACCATGGTCTGTAACAGAGTGTGAGGTCTGTTTTTAACACCATGGTCTGTAACAGAGTGGGGTCTGTTTTTAACACCATGGTCTGTAACAGAGTGAGGTCTGTTTTCAGCCGCATGGTCTGTAACAGAGTGAGGTCTGTTTTTAACATCATGGTCTGTAACAGTGTGAGGTCTGTTTTTAACACCATGGTCTGTAACAGAGTGAGGTCTGTTTTTAACACCATGGTCTGTAACAGAGTGAGGTCTGTTTTTAACACCATGGTCTGTAACAGTGTGAGGTCTGTTTTTAACACCATGGTCTGTAACAGTGTGAGGTCTGTTTTTAACACCATGGTCTGTAACAGTGTGAGGTCTGTTTTTAACACCATGGTCTGTAACAGAGTGAGGTCTGTTTTTAACAACATGGTCTGTAACAGAGTGAGGTCTGTTTTTAACACCATGGTCTGTAACAGTGTGAGGTCTGTTTTTAACACCATGGTCTGTAACAGAGTGTGAGGTCTGTTTTTAACAACATGGTCTGTAACAGAGTGAGGTCTGTTTTTAACACCATGGTCTGTAACAGAGTGAGGTCTGTTTTTAACACCATGGTCTGTAACAGAGTGAGGTCTGTGTTTAACACCATAGTCTGTAACAGAGTGGGGTCTGTTTTTAACACCATGGTCTGTAACAGAGTGAGGTCTGTTTTTAACACCATGGTCTGTAACAGAGTGAGGTCTGTTTTTAACACCATGGTCTGTAACAGAGTGGGGTCTGTTTTTAACACCATGGTCTGTAACAGTGTGAGGTCTGTTTTTAACACCATGGTCTGTAACAGAGTGAGGTCTGTTTTTAACACCATGGTCTGTAACAGAGTGAGGTCTGTTTTTAACACCATGGTCTGTAATAGAGTGGGGTCTGTTTTTAACACCATGGTCTGTAACAGTGTGAGGTCTGTTTTTAACAACATGGTCTGTAACAGTGTGAGGTCTGTTTTTAACACCATGGTCTGTAACAGTGTGAGGTCTGTTTTTAACACCATGGTCTGTAACAGAGTGAGGTCTGTTTTTAACACCATGGTCTGTAACAGAGTGAGGTCTGTGTTTAACACCATGGTCTGTAACAGAGTGTGAGGTCTGTTTTTAACAACATGGTCTGTAACAGAGTGGGGTCTGTTTTTAACACCATGGTCTGTAACAGAGTGTGAGGTCTGTTTTTAACACCATGGTCTGTAACAGAGTGTGAGGTCTGTTTTTAACACCATGGTCTGTAACAGAGTGAGGTCTGTTTTTAACACCATGGTCTGTAACAGAGTGTGAGGTCTGTTTTTAACACCATGGTCTGTAACAGAGTGTGATGTCTGTTTTTAACACCATGGTCTGTAACAGAGTGAGGTGGGGTGGGGGGGGGGGGGGAACTGTACATTGGGGCTGGTTGGGTGGGTGGGGTGGGGGGGTTGGGTAGGCGGGGTGGGGGAAACTGTACATTGGAATATCGACGAAACCTTACTTGGTCCCAAGATGAGGGACAAAATGTTAACCCTTTCACTACCACACTACAGACGGGTTAAACGATGCTATATGATGTATTATAGCTTGTCTTAACGTTACCAGTGGCCCAATAGCCATTTCTGAGACAAACTGACACTGCTGCACTCACCACCTGTGTAAAAAAATCACGTGTAAAAGTCGCACGTGTACAGTTTACCCTGTGACATCATCTGTGACATCATCTGTGACATTATCATCCGATAATAGAACTTTGTCTTTTCTGACTCTGTCGGTTGTACTGAATAGAGGAGGGAATATCGTTTAAAAAATCCCAACAACCTCCACGGGAGTTGGGGACACATCACCTTCCGAAGATGAAAGAAACCTAAACGTAAATGGGTTTCTCTGAAACAGCGGGGCAGAGCCGCCCGCGCGTGCGATCATGAGGGCAGGAAGAGATGGACATCGAGACGGAAAACATTCGGCTCAGTCAATTGCACCGATCCTTTAGCTGCATGGAGCCGCCGTGGAATGGTGATGGTTGCCAGGAACGGCTGTTGCTCATAATTACCGAGAACTAATTATTAAGCCATCAGCGCAGTCTGAGCCAATTAAAGTGGTTCACCTCCTGCGGTGCCTCCCGCCTCTCTCTGCGCGTAACGAGCCCCGTTTCCTGACATTGTACTAACTGTACGAACACAGGTTCACCAGCCAGGAGTTCATTTGCAAAAGCCTATATCTCCGTTTTTTTCCATCATTTTCACACGTCACATTTTTTTAACTGTGCATTCCAGGTAATATCAGTCAAACTGCAGCTGGGTTGTTTTGTATTAAGTAGAAATATCAAAATGCAAGTAACAAAATAGTTGTATTTCCAATTAAAGGTTGCATTTTCTTCTCTTTCTTTGGCAAAAGCGGATAACTCTACTTCAGCAGCTTTCCTCTTCTCAGTTATGTCTAAACTACTATGCACTCAAGGCTGTAGTGCTCAAGCCGACTCTGTTTGATGAACAATCTTACTGACCCTTAGCTGCCAGAGTTGTATCCTTCCTGCTGACTTGTACACAATATTGTTACTTTGGCTAAAAGTTTCAAAATGTTATGTTAATAAACACACAAGAGATAAACAGCCTTCCTACTGTCAGTAAATAGCCTTCTCTCCTGTGTCTCTCCTACTCTGTCTCCCTCTCAGCCTTCCTACTGTCTCAATAAAGAACCTTCTCTCCTGTGTCTCCTCTACTCTGTCTCCCTCTCAGCCTTCCTACTGTCTCAGTAAAGAACCTTCTCTCCTGTGTCTCCTCTACTCTGTCTCCCTCTCAGCCTTCCTACTGTCTCAATAAAGAACCTTCTACCCTGTGTCTCCTCTACTCTGTCTCCCTCTCAGCCTCCCTACTGTCTCAATAAAGAACCTTCTCTCCTGTGTCTCCTCTACTCTGTCTCCCTCTCAGCCTTCCTACTGTCTCAATAAAGAACCTTCTCTCCTGTGTCTCCTCTACTCTGTCTCCCTATCAGCCTTCCTACTGTCTCAGTAAAGAACCTTCTCTCCTGTGTCTCTCCTACTCTGTCTCCCTCTCAGCCTTCATACTGTCTCAATAAAGAACCTTCTCTCCTGTGTCTCCCCTACTCTGTCTCCCTATCAGCCTTCCTACTGTCTCAGTAAAGAACCTTCTCTCCTGTGTCTCCTCTACTCTGTCTCCCTCTCAGCCTTCCTACTGTCTCAATAAAGAACATTCTCTCCTGTGTCTCCTCTACTCTGTCTCCCTCTCAGCCTTCCTACTGTCTCAGTAAAGAACCTTCTCTCCTGTGTCTCCTCTACTCTGTCTCCCTCTCAGCCTTCCTACTGTCTCAATAAAGAACCTTCTCTCCTGTGTCTCCTCTACTCTGTCTCCCTATCAGCCTTCCTACTGTCTCAGTAAAGAACCTTCTCTCCTGTGTCTCTCCTACTCTGTCTCCCTCTCAGCCTTCATACTGTCTCAATAAAGAACCTTCTCTCCTGTGTCTCCCCTACTCTGTCTCCCTATCAGCCTTCCTACTGTCTCAGTAAAGAACCTTCTCTCCTGTGTCTCCTCTACTCTGTCTCCCTCTCAGCCTTCCTACTGTCTCAATAAAGAACATTCTCTCCTGTGTCTCCTCTACTCTGTCTCCCTCTCAGCCTTCCTACTGTCTCAGTAAAGAACCTTCTCTCCTGTGTCTCCCCTACTCTGTCTCCCTCTCAGCCTTCCTACTGTCTCAATAAAGAACCTTCTCTCCTGTGTCTCCCCTACTATGTCTCCCTCTCAGCCTTCCTACTGTCTCAGTAAAGAACCTTCTCCCCTGTGTCTCCACTACTCTGTCTCCCTCTCAGCCTTCCTACTGTCTCAATAAAGAACCTTCTCTCCTGTGTCTCCCCTACTCTGTCTCCCTCTCAGCCTTCCTACTGTCTCAATAAAGAACCTTCTCTCCTGTGTCTCCTCTACTCTGTCTCCCTCTTAGCCTTCCTACTGTCTCAGTAAAGAACCTTCTCTCCTGTGTCTCCTCTACTCTGTCTCCCTCTCAGCCTTCCTACTGTCTCAATAAAGAACCTTCTCTCCTGTGTCTCCTCTACTCTGTCTCCCTCTCAGCCTTCCTACTGTCTCAATAAAGAACCTTCTCTCCTGTGTCTCCTCTACTCTGTCTCCCTCTCAGCCTTCCTACTGTCTCAATAAAGAACCTTCTCTCCTGTGTCTCCTCTACTCTGTCTCCCTCTCAGCCTTCCTACTGTCTCAATAAAGAACCTTCTCTCCTGTGTCTCCTCTACTCTGTCTCCCTCTCAGCCTTCCTACTGTCTCAGTAAAGAACCTTCTCTCCTGTGTCTCCTCTACTCTGTCTCCCTCTCAGCCTTCCTACTGTCTCAATAAAGAACCTTCTCTCCTGTGTCTCCTCTACTCTGTCTCCCTCTCAGCCTTCCTACTGTCTCAATAAAGAACCTTCTACCCTGTGTCTCCCCTACTCTGTCTCCCTCTCAGCCTTCCTACTGTCTCAATAAAGAACCTTCTCTCCTGTGTCTCCTCTACTCTGTCTCCCTCTCAGCCTCCCTACTGTCTCAATAAAGAACCTTCTCTCCTGTGTCTCCTCTACTCTGTCTCCCTCGCAGCCTTCCTACTGTCTCAGTAAAGAACCCTCTCTCCTGTGTCTCCTCTACTCTGTCTCCCTCTCAGCCTTCCTACTGTCTCAATAAAGAGCCTTCTCTCCTGTGTCTCCTCTACTCTGTCTCCCTCTCAGCCTTCCTACTGTCTCAATAAAGAACCTTCTCTCCTGTGTCTCCTCTACTCTGTCTCCCTCTCAGCCTTCCTACTGTCTCAATAAAGAACCTTCTCTCCTGTGTCTCCTCTACTCTGTCTCCCTCTCAGCCTCCCTACTGTCTCAATAAAGAACCTTCTCTCCTGTGTCTCTCCTACTATGTCTCCCTCTCAGTCTCCCTCCTGTCTCAGTAAAGAACCTTCTCTCCTGTGTCTCCTCTACTCTGTCTCCCTCTCAGCCTCCCTACTGTCTCAATAAAGAACCTTCTCTCCTGTGTCTCCTCTACTCTGTCTCCCTCGCAGCCTTCCTACTGTCTCAGTAAAGAACCCTCTCTCCTGTGTCTCCTCTACTCTGTCTCCCTCTCAGCCTTCCTACTGTCTCAATAAAGAGCCTTCTCTCCTGTGTCTCCTCTACTCTGTCTCCCTCTCAGCCTTCCTACTGTCTCAATAAAGAACCTTCTCTCCTGTGTCTCCTCTACTCTGTCTCCCTCTCAGCCTTCCTACTGTCTCAGTAAAGAACCTTCTCTCCTGTGTCTCCTCTACTCTGTCTCCTCTCAGCCTTCCTACTGTCTCACTAAAGAACCTTCTCTCATGTGTCTCCTCTACTCTGTCTCCCTCTCAGCCTTCCTACTGTCTCAATAAAGAACCTTCTCTCCTGTGTCTCCCCTACTCTGTCTCCCTCTCAGCCTCCTACTGTCTCAATAAAGAACCTTCTCTACTCTGTCTCCCTCTCAGCTTCCCTACTGTCTCAATAAAGAACCTTCTCTCCTGTGTCTCCTCTACTCTGTCTCCCTCTCAGCCTTCCTACTGTCTCAGTAAAGAACCTTCTCTCCTGTGTCTCCTCTACTCTGTCTCCCTCTCAGCCTTCCTACTGTCTCAATAAAGAACCTTCTCTCCTGTGTCTCCCTACTATGTCTCCCTCTCAGCCTTCCTACTGTCTCAATAAAGAACCTTCTCTCCTGTGTCTCCCCTACTCTGTCTCCTCTCAGCCTCCCTACTGTCTCAATAAAGAACCTTCTCTCCTGTGTCTCCTCTACTCTGTCTCCCTCTCAGCCTTCCTACTGTCTCACTAAAGAACATAACAATAATGCATTGCCCACACACTGTCCACAGTGTGGTATTTATAATCAAATACCGTACTCACTCTGGTCCGACGGTAGTCTGTGGAGCATCTCCGCGTGTCTATTGGCGGGACGCAGGCATCTCTCTGGGCCCCTCTGTGGAACAGCTGTGAGCATGCAGAGGCCGCGAACGCCACGTTAAACAGGCCGGCCATATGGCACAGGCCCCGCCCCCGCCATAGAACACTTTAATTTGAATAAATTGGACTCATTTGACTATCCAGTATGCATTATTGAACGGGAAATTAATTACGGGGACATTGTGTGCTCATTTTTTCATGTTCAGCGGCGAATGCAGGCTCTGATGGATGAGGAGGACGGAGGCTTAATGAGGAATATTTCGCACCATCTTCTCAGGGCCGTAAGCCCTCAATGCTCAATGATTGCAAAGTACAGTATGAGTGTGTGTGTGTGTGTGTGTGTGTGTGTGTGTGTGTGTGTGTGTGTGTGTGTGTGTGTGTGTGTGTGTGTGTGTGTGTGTGTGTGTGTGTGTGTGTGTGTGTGTGTGTGTGTGTGTGTGTGTGTGTGTGTGTGAGTGTGTGTGTGTGTGTGTGTGTGTGTGTGTGTGTGTGTGTGTGTGTGTGTGTGTGTGTGTGTGTGTGTGTGTGTGTGTTTGTGTGTGTGTGTGTGTGTGTGTGTGTGTGTGTGTGTGTGTGTGTGTGTGTGTGTGTGTGTGTGTGTGTGTGTGTGTGTGTGTGTGTGTGTGTGAGTCGGGGGGGAGGGGGGGTATGAGAATAGAAAACAATGAAAATGATGAATGTGAAAAGATGGCTTGAGGCAAGGGCGTAGAAATCACAAAAGTGTGTGTGTATGTGGTGTGTGTGTGTATGTGGAGTGTGTGTTGTGTATGTGGTGTGTGTATGTGTGTATGTGTGTGCGTGTTGTGTATGTGTGTGTGTTGTGTATGTGGAGTGTGTGGTTGGTATGTGTGTGTGGTGTGGTGTGTATGTGCATGTGTGCATGTGTGTGTGTGTATATGTGTGTGTGTGTGCGTGTGTGTGTGTATATGTGTGTGTGTCTGTGTGTGCGCGCGCGTGTGTGTGTGTGTGTGTGTGTGTGTGTCTGTGTGTGTGTGTGTGTGTGTGTGTGTGTGTGTGTGTGTGTGTGTGTGTGTGTGTGTGTGTGTGTGTGTGTGTGTGTATATATGTGTGTGTGTGTGTGTGTGTGTGTGTGTGTGTGTGTGTGTGTGTGTGTGTGTGTGTGTGTGTGTGTGTGTGTGTGTGTGTGTGTGTGTGTGTGTGTGTGTGTGTGTGTGTGTGTGTGTGTGTGTGTGTGTGTGTGTGTGTGTGTGTGTGTGGCAGAGCGAGGCTGCGTTGGAACATCAATCCTCTTCTCCCTGTTTCCTCGATGTATATTTTGAGGAAAGCCTAGAAGGTTTGATTACCCTGAGAGAAATAAAGGATAATAAGTTACAACAATGACTTCATGCTCTTTGACTCTCGCTGTGGAATCCAACAAATCACACGCCTGTCTTGCCTGAGACCGATAAACAATCCTCTTCTAATTTTCTGCATCATATTTCTTTTTTCCACAACGGTTGTTCCGAGGAAAATGTGGTTTCTTCAGAAATCTGAATTGTTGCATCTGACATTATTTGTTTTGGGGACGAAATATGGTTTGTTTTTTATCTGAATGCGGATACAAAGTTGTGAATTATTATTACTTATCCTGGATTCTGGTGATATGGTGTTGTTTAAAGTAAGTAGGCCTATAACTATAATGTATACAAATCCATAGAACAAGTTTCTTAAAGTAGGTGTAACTTTAACCCTGTGAGGCCCAAATAAAAAATACATTATCAACTTGGTGGGACCTATAAACACATTTACTATCCAATAGCACTGTGAGGCTGAACAACAGGACCCATTGACTATGTAATGGTCAATGTATGTGCAAAACAAAATAATAATAATAATAACATTTACAGACTTTTTTTTAAATAGCTAAAAGCCATGTTGTAATTTTGCAACATAGGGTCGCACAGGGTTAAATGTATGCGAATCCATAGAACAAGTTTCTTAACTCATTGACTGCCACGCTGTTTTTTCCATCTTTACTCCCTGGTGCCCGCGTTATTGACCATGTTCACGATGTTTCTATATTATAGCTATGGAGACAATAGTATGGCTCATTTGACAGGCACTATTTATACTCCAACAGGGAAAAAACTGTTTATTTCTACATACCTTTGTTTGTGCGCTATCCCACGCAAAAAATCGCCCCGTTTCACAATAATCCAGGCTGGTTTTCTGGATTGCGAGATATAGAGTGTTTTGTGCGCGTATGCACTAATCGTGCGGGTTGCTCGCCTGAAACCTATATTATTTCCAGGTCAAAGGTAAACACGACCATATTATGTTTCTTCACAAAGCCATCAAGGGGGGGGGGGGGGGGCATCTTCCGACGCTGCTATCATTACAAAAGCATGATGGGGTTTTATGTTTTATGATGGGGTTCGGTAAAATAGACGTTACCTTTGTCAGCAGGTACTCCACAGTGTCTTGGATCAGAACAGGATCAATAAATATAATGTTAGGTGGCCCATTAGCAGCGCCAGGGGTGTTCCCGGGAAACTAAAGTGACGTCAGACTACACCTTTTAGCGTGTCCGGTTGAGTAGTCGTGTCTAATTCTAAACTGAATGTCAATATAGCTTCCTTGAGGCACTCCACACTTTACAGTTTAACATTTTCTGAATAGCTCCCATTAAAAAACCCTAGATTTATAAGAAGAAGATGGGTCTCAGTACTCAGAGACAACTCTACTTCTTACAACAGGATTTGTCTCTGTGGTAAAGAGGGAACACATTT
Source organism: Notolepis coatsorum (assembly GCF_963971535.1). Lineage (NCBI taxonomy): Eukaryota > Metazoa > Chordata > Actinopteri > Aulopiformes > Paralepididae > Notolepis > Notolepis coatsorum. The sequence goes on along the minus strand of NC_140175.1, from coordinate 132,909,213 downwards.
TCAAACGTTTCTATGACAACACTGTTCCATCCATTCCTTCCACCATATAACTCATTAATTCATTCATAGTTAAAGACAGTAGAGGTTGAGTACTTTATTCTCTAAAGATGGTGCATTAGAGTGTTGTGTTCATTCATAGTTAAAGACAGTAGAGGTTGAGTACTTTATTATCTAAAGATGGTAAGTTAGAGTGTTGTGTTCATTCATAGTTAAAGACAGTAGAGGTTGAGTACTTTATTATCTAAATATGGTGAGTTAGAGTGTTGTGTTCATTCATAGTTAAAGACAGTAGAGGTTGAGTACTTTATTATCTAAATATGGTGAGTTAGAGTGTTGTGTTCATTCATAGTTAAAGATAGTCAAAGTTGAGTACTTTTCTGTTATATAGCACACATTATAACACACTTACAATAATAATACACAGGCTATCCAAAACATTTCAAAATGGAGTTATACTGTCGTTTTTTTCTTTTGGCTCCTTGAGTGCCAGGGTTCACATGTAGAGCTCAGCCCCCCCCATGGGTCCTGTACCGAGCAACACAGGAGTGGAATGGGACAACGGGAACCAAGCATCGGGTTGACTAATGAAGTGTCGTCGCTTGTTCTCACGTCCAGAGGTTGACTTATCTGATTGAATCTCCACGTCTCCCGGGCGAGTGGAGGACATCCATCACGGCTCTCCTCTCCTCTCTTCAGTGACTCTGCCTTTCGTTCCCACCCAGGAGGAGGTCCATACCGTCCTGTGTTCTCGCTCTGTGACATGTCTTTCCTCTGCTGGTTGTGTCCCAGTCTAGTCTATCATCTGCACTTAGGCTACTGTACGTTCAGCTACCGCCAGCCCAAATCATATCCAGATTGTATCCATATTGATTGTAGGTGGTCTGGACAGCGCTAATCTGATCCAAACCACATTATGGAGGTGGTTTGCGATTCGATTTCAATCGGATTTCTTCCACAGTCCGGGCCTCTCGTCGCTCAAGGAGGATTTCAACATAATGTTTGCCGTCACAATGGGGTCAGATTCAGAGTGGCTAAGGTTAGCTGATAGTTAGCTAAGCTAATTAATTTGGCCTGGGGATAGAAGCTCCTTCTGAGTCTCATGGCCAGTACAGAGAGACTCAGAAGGAGCTTCTATCCCCAGGCCATCAGGATGCTCAATGTGGACTCTATGTAACATCAACCCGTCCATCTACACTCACTGCACACACATCCACACGTACACACTCACTTTAAACAAACACTCACCTTAACACTCACTTTAGACACTTTAAACAGTTTAACACTACACCATTGTATATTGCACCACAAGCTACCTCATCACATTGACCTCATTCCATTTATATTGTATTGCAATTACCCTGCATTGTATATTGTACATATGTATATTGTAAATGTTTTGTCTTGTTTACACTTGTTTAAGTACTTGACTTTCTATTTTATACTTATTATACTTTTTATAATGATCTACTTTTTACCTTAGTAGCACACTCTCAGGAGCAAAACAGAAAGAAGCATTTCATACAAAGTATTTCTGTATGACAACTAATCAAGAAACTTGAACTTGAACTTGAACTAAGCAAATGAACAAAAGGCAGATGATTCACAGGGGGTTGTGTAGATACAGTACAGCATTTTGCCATCCGGACACATTCTATTTGAAATAATAGAATATCAGGCCTATAAATGACCTTATTATGGCCAAGTCATGCATCTTTGTATGAGGCCAGGGGGGCGGCTCTCTGTAGTTACTCAGAGAGGGTGGGTCAGTGTTAGAAACCCTCCACAATGGATTTCACTTGAGTTTCACTTGGAGACGAATCACAGTTCCAAGAAGCAGCTGCCCCCAGCCCCCGGCGCTGAATAACCTCCGTGAGAACATTGGGGCTGTGACCTCGTCCTCCTCTCATGATAGATGCCCTGGCTGCGTAGACTGTTTGTGAACTTCTCTTCCTTCCAGTATGGCTGCCTGTAACCATCGGTAACCACATTCAGAAGAAGAGGCCTGATGTACAGTAGGTAGAGTAGGTGAAACACTGGAAACGATGATGTCACTGAAGAATGATAAACCAAATTATTAAATCTTTGTTGATATATTTCTCGTATATCAAAATGGTAAATGGTGCATTTATTTTGGGGATATTTTCGCCAGAGGGCAAACCGATTGCAATTACAAAACCAATACACAATAATGACCGTGTACACACCGAAGATGATACACAACTAGAAAGGTGTGCTCAGTAGAGCGCAAACCTTCGCCAGGCGGCACCATACGTATTGTTCCGATACCATTTTTTCAACTTTCTCTTTTGAGACTCCGCCTCAGACTCTTATCATTTGGCACTAAAAGCGAAACATTGTCACCGGTATGGCTGTCCCTGTCCGCATTATGTCATTAATTGCGTGCATGTGTGTTAGAGGTCGATCAGTTAGCATGAGCTAACGTTAGATGGAAACAAGACAATATAACGTTACTGGTGAAAAAGTGATTTACCTTGGAATACTCCTTTGCCAACTTGCTGTACTTTGCTTGCAGGTCTGCAGCCATTATTGCTGGATTATGAATAGTCACAACTTTAGCCAAGGTAACGTTAAAGCTAAAACTAGCTTTTCGGTTAGCTCTTAAGCTAATGCTAATAACACCAGCAAGCGAACCCATCAGAGCTCCCCACACCCCTCTCTCGGGACGATGGCATTTAAGAAAGTATCTGCTATTAAAATGACAAACAGCATTGACACTTTAATTCACGGTCGATTAAAAACTTTTGTTTTATAATGCTCACTGTCAGTAGGAGGATACCACACGTGTTGTTGATAAATTACGTCATATGGTATCGGAGGCTAGCCTTTCGGCGTACTCGCCGATACCGATACCAGCATTTTAGGCAGTATCGATGAATGATGAATGATTGTTATATGTTAGATGTTAGATTGTGACTGTATTCTCAAGTTGTGTCTCTGGCTCCATGGGTTATGGTATCGGCTTATTTTGGTTTGCATCATTGGGGGTGACAGTGCCTCAGGAGGTGGAGCAGTCGTCTGGTAATCCAGAGGTTCCCGGTTCGATTCCCGCTCCTCCCGGACAGCGTGTCATAGTGTCCTTGAGCAAGACACTAAACCCCTAACTGCTCCCGATGAGCAGGTTGGCACCTTGCATGGTCACCTCTGCCATCGATGTGTGAATGTGTGAGTGAATGGGTCAAATGTGAGGAACAAATTGTAAAGTGCTTTGGATAAAAGCACTATATAAATGCAGCCATTTATCATACATTTATTAATTAATTGGTAAATGCCTGCCCTTAGAAACACCTGCCTGCTATCATAAATGCAAGCTGAGGCCCCAATGGGACATAAAAAGGTCTCAATCAGAGTATGAGTTAACTATACTAGAACACAGAGGACAACTTTCAACTTTCTTCAACTTTCAATGATTAAATGAACAGATCGATGCTCCCTGCGTACTCTTATCCATTATTAAGGTAGCGCTAACCGGTGCTGATTGCACTTCAAAGCCTGACTCACAGAGGCACTGTGGTTCCTTTTTGTCTTTTGCTTGAAATGTGATGAAGCCATTTAGGATTGGCAGAGCGTACAGAGCAGCACATCGTATTGGATGAATATGACCACAATGTAACATTAACCTCTTAAGCCCTAGCTATATTTTCAGAAAATCTGCCTACATACAGTACCTAAGTAAATTGAACTAAAAAACCTAAGTGGATTTTTCCACTTCTACAAGGTCCATTTGCATGTTACTGGTATCTAGCAGAGGTGGGACCAAGTCATTGTTTTGCAAGTCTCAAGTCAGTCTCAAGTCTTGGTACTCAAGTCCCAAGTCAAGACTGACACGTCCCAAGTTGAGTCCCAACTCCTAACCTTTGAGTTCCGAGTCCTAAACAAGTCATAATGCGCGCTTCACCAAATGTAGTACCATTTTAACAACAGAGTAATAATATATTACATTTACACAATGTAGTGCACAAAATAATGGTTTTTAAAATTTGTATTTTTTTTTTATTATTATTATTTTTTAAACAAACATATAAACAAACATGACAACACACGATAAGATATACAAGCATTAATTAACAGTGCATATCCAATGAAATCACCATTTAGTTAAATGTCTTATACAGGATATACCCCTAATGCATGTTATCTAGTACCCTACACACATATGCTCTAGCTCGTACCCCCCCCCCCTCCCGGACCCCCCATTGGATAATCCATCATATCCATTATAACTTGTTCCTACCAGACACTGATTGATTGACTGATTGAAAAGTTTATTAACAGATTGCAGAATGGGTACAGTACAGTACAGCTCAATACATACAATTGTTAAGGGAATGCAGACCAGAGAAAGACTTTCGTCTTTCGTCTACCTTTATATGCTAGCTTTTATTCTCTCCACCACTTCTAACCACATTGTCATTTTGGATTCATTGAGACCCAAAATTCTTGCTGTAGATATTTCTTGATAAATCACATCAAGATATGTAAGAATCCAGACCTTCCGGCACATTTTTTTCGGTTGAAACCATTGTGATGCTATCAGCTTTTTAGCCACTGTGATGCCAGATAAAACCAATCTCTTTAGCTGTGGATGTACTGCACACTGAAAGACATCATTCAGCAGTAATACAGAGGGGTGTACAGGTATATTCAGAGTTAAGAGATTTGATAATTGTTGGGTCACTTCTTTCCAGAATATCTTAACTGGTGGGCAGTCCCAATACATGTGCATAAATGTCCCTTCGTCCCCGTTTGTACATAAGGAGCATTTGGGGGTCTTGTTTAAGACCCATTTTGTTCAGTCTTACAGGAGTTAAGTATGTCCTGTGAATATAGTTAAGATTGATTTGTTGATGGTCCGGGTTCCTTGATGTAAATCTAACATTTGCCCAGGCTTCTTGCCATTCAAAATCTATCTCCAGGTCTGGTATATCCCTCTCCAGAATGAGTCTAGATGGAGGGTTTCATATGAGGATGTTAGTAATTGATGATACAAATCTGAAACAAAACCTCTCGATGTCTCTCTTTCATAGAAGAATTTGTGGTATCTGTAGGTGTACAATTGGTATCCTTGGTTTTTAAAATTTTTATTTATTACTTTCCAAATAAACTTCCAATAATTCCATGGAAATACATGGGTAGCCATGAGAAAGGCACATATTATGACAACAAAAACAAATAGCAGACCTCGGTTCAACTGACTAGTCTACCTTAACCCTTTTTGGGGTATACAAAATCTGTACTGAAATGACAAGGCATCTCTGCATTTCGTATATTAGGCAGTTTATTAGGTATTAGAATTAGGTAGGGCCGAATTCGTGTGTGAGTACTTTTTCTCTTTCTTTTTCTCTCTTTCAGCTCCCTCCTCAAAATGAATGCATGCATTAAAGTTCCTAACTAACTGTGTCTCTCTTTCTCTCTCTCTCTCCCTCTCTCCCTCTCCCAACCACCACCACTGCTGTTCACCTGCTGCTGTCTACTACAGGTAAGATAGGCTATTCTCTCTCTCTTTCTCTCTCTCTCTCTCTCTCTCTCTCTCTCTCTCTCTCTCTCTCTCTCTCTCTCTCTCTCTCTCTCTCTCTCTCTCTCTTCTCTTCTCTCTCTTCCTCTCTCTCTCTCTCCTCTCTCTCTCTCTCTTCTCTCTCTCTCTCTCTCTCTCTCTCTCTCTCTCTCTCTCTCTCTACTCTCTCTCTCTCTCTCTCTCTCTCTCTCTCTTCTCTCTCTCTCTGTCCTCTTCTGTCTCTCTCTCCTCTGTCTCTCTGTCTCTCTGTCTCTCTCTCTCTCTCTGTCTCTCTGTCTCTCTGTCTCTCTCTCTCTCTCTCTCTCTCTCTCTCTCTCTCTCTCTCTCTCTCTCTCTCTCTCTCTCTCTCTCTCTCTCTCTCTCTCTCTCTCTCTCTCTCTCTCTCTCTCTCTCTCGTTAACGTTTGTAAATTGTATATATTTTTTGGAGGAGCAGTAATGTTAAGCGAGACATTGCTGATTGTTTATTTTATAAGACCAGACTATGACTACCAACTGCCTAGCCAGCCGTGTATCAATATTGGATGCAATGATAAAGTTACCACACTCACTGTGTCGATGGCTTTAACTACTGTAGCTACAGTAGCAAGCCAAGTTACTTACCGTTCTTTGTGCAGCTTCAAATGACGAACGAAGTTGGAAGTTGTCGCGTCTCCGTCTGTGATTTTCGACCCGCACGTTTTGCATACTGCAATTCGTTTTTTGTTGACCACCACCTAGTTTTTATAAGTAAACAAAATAATCTTTTGGTATCATTTTCCACTGGATCCGTCGATCTGAATTGTAACGTTAGCTCTTCTTCTGTGGTTCTGTCGAGATGTAGTCCAGCCCCTCAAACATTTTCTTTAGCTCATTTCCATTTAGTATATTCTCTCTCCAAGTAGTTGGAAAAAGTGTTCCGTCCCATTTGCCGTGTGGCACCTGGTATCACATGCCAACTAGATCCCTGAAAGCGAGTGGCTTCGGATGAGTCCTGTTAACGTTAGACTCAGCTACTAGCTTCGTTGACGCATGGGCAGTAGATAGGATCTTTGAGCCAAGACACAAATTACATTTAACTAAAACATTATTTTCTTTGTGCTCGACAAAAGAGAAATAGTGAGAATATCCATCTGTAGAAACGCTAGTTTTTCCGCTGCCGCTCGCTACCAATCTATAACAAACCATTCAGTATTTAATAACATAATTTTTAATCGTTGGGCATGGGGGAAGGTATCAAGTCTTCTTAAGTCAAAAGGATCAAGTCCAAGTGAAGTCACAAGTCATTGGTATTAAAGTCAAAGTCGAGTTGCATGTCTTTTTTGATTTGGTCAAGTCAAGTCTAAGGTCATCAAATTCGTGACTCGAGTCTGACTCGAGTCCAAGTCATGTGACTCGAGTCCACACCTCTGGTATCTAGGGGCATCTATAGATCTCACGGAATGTATTCCCAGTGTCAGAAATATTGTTTCTGTTACTAGGCTTGAGTAAATTGTAATGAACCAAAGGAGAATATAAATTGTCTTTCTTTTTTTCAAAAAAAACTGCCATTGAGCTCATTTAGCACCTTCTTGATGTAGCAGGGTGGATTATCCCTGCTTCGTGGGAACGGTTGCTGGCAGTCACAAGGTAGCTGGACACAGTAGAGCTCCGTCTGACTGCACCCTCGTCTTTGGGCCTGGAGCGTCAAACTGGGACCCGGTAGTGAGAGTGAATGGGGCCCGGGATTTACCAACCTGGTCTGGTGCTCTGGTCCTCCTCGCCTCTCCGGGGCGGTCAGCAGTACTCCCCAACTCGCTCTCACTTCCCTGATTACCTCCTTGGGCCCTCCCACACCTAGTGACTGATATGCCTAAATAGATTCGTCCCTCCCGCAAGCAGTACCCTCCCTTGATGACCACTAGAAACCTTACAATGAAAAGGGGGGAGTGGGGTAGGAAGGGGTTGATTATGTTAACGTTACCCACACCAAAAGAGTTGTTAAACGGCTCATGGATAGACACGCACACAGAACTCCCATCTAATTCTTTAATGTTAATTCTACTGGTCAGTTACAATGATTTAATAATAGTGTCCAAATGGACTGAAGTCCCACTATAGTTCTGTTTGTAACTCCATACCTCATAAACACATATATTATACACCCACCTCTGGGCTAATATCAGGGATACTATACTTCAATGTGTTTGACTCATCGCCCACGTCTGGGTCTTCACCCTGTATAATACCTCCGAAAGGCTTTAATTATACGGCAAGAATAATACCTCTCTAGGCTTTATTTATAATGCACCAGGTCTGTAACTTCCCCACAGGGAAAGGGTTAATTAGATGGGAAAATATTATTAAAGAACAAACCCGTTATCACACTCAAAGAAAATGAAAAGAAATCAAAAGGTGGGCCCACAAATACCTTACAAAAGTCCTATGCTAATGCCGGCATGTATTGTTAATGGGGTACCCCTAGAACTGTGGTTAGCAACGTTAGCTTCGCCCGCGGGCCGCACCACACTGTGTACTGTGCAATAGCTCCGGAGCTGAGATGCTCAATTGTACTCAACCAACATGGCGGCCTCACCGCGCCACCGTCGTCCGGAAGGCAAGATGCCGTCGAACGCTCTCGGCGAGGGTGCTAGCAGGCGGAGCTGGAGCAGAGAGGCAGTGCTGGGCTGAGAGCGTGTGCTGGGTGATGGCGACCTCTGTTGGTCGGGACGAACTCCCGTGCGCTGCAGGCAGCCTGGTGTAGATCTGGTCGTAGGCAGCCGGAGCAGACTGGTTGTAGACAACTGGTTCTGGGTCCACGCGCGTATCTAAACTCGCCCTCACTAACACTGCAGCTACACTCTGGGTCCTCAGACAGCCCCCCTGCTAGCCGGGATATATGATAACGCAGGGTGTTTCTAAACACCGGCCCTCTTCACGCCACGCTGGCAGGGCACCTCGCTAGAGGGAATAACTTTAACTTAAACCCCTCAGGGCGATACCGCATTCCTTCTAGGATAACTCATTGTATCGCTAGGGTATTCCGTAAGGAAACATGCAACACGCTTCTACGTTTGCTGGTATAGGATAACCCGTAATATACTCAAGTTCAATACGGGGCTCTTCCAGACACCGAACCGATCCAAGTCCAATGTCGAAGAGGCTGGTTCCTCGCACTTCCGTCTACTTCCTCCTCCGTCTCTCCCGTACGCTCTCTGCCTGCCACCGCGCCCCCTGCTGTTACCGCCTACTAGCTCCACAGGGAAAAGGATTGTAGAATAGAATCCAGTAATGCCGTTTATAATCCATATTTCAGCCGGTAGAAGAAGGAGGAGCTTGCGTCATTGTTCGTGAGAATATCAATGGAAACTAGTCAACATGTCTTTGTGCACAAAGGGGAGATAAAAGGCAAGTCAGCACATCTGAATAATAGGCATATATTCAGGTTGCTACATTGAGATCACGTGTACAAAATATCTAAGCAAATTAATAAAGGGCAGATGATTAACAGGAGGTTTTGTAGATACAATACTGAATTCTCCCATCCGGACAATGATTATATAATTAATTATAGAATATCAGGCCTATAAATGACCTTATTCATTCATTCATTCATTCAAATCTGGATTTAGTATCACCAGCCGGTGACAGTGCAGCAAAAACTGTGAATGAAATCTACTGTAAGTACAGTTACTTTTGTATAATGTAAATTTCTCCGCCATTTTCATAAGATTGCAACACCGTTTTTTGATAGACGTTCACAGAAAGGTAGAGACAGTAACTGCGTTCTGTTTTATGGCAATAACGTTCAGGTTTGTGGGATATGATCCCAAAAAATAAGAGAAAGAAAAAAGTCACGCTAGGGAGTCAGATGATTGACAGGGGCTGGCGTGAACTGGGAAGTGTAGTTTTTTTCTTTTCGAAAGCCCATCGAAAGCCCTGGGTCTCTTCTCTCAAAAGACTACACTCAAGTTAGGTTGTGCCAAATCCTTGTGTCTATACTCGCCTTTTTCTGACTCGATGCCCTGAGATTTCTATGAACTTATATTTCACTAATAAGTTAACACTTAAAATCATTGGTAAACAAATGTAGTGCTGGAAATATACAATTTGACTGCTGTTTTGATAGGGTTAGGGAATGTCGTAGCGGCACCGGACCGCTCAGGCTTAAGAGGTTAATGTTTGTTTGAATGCATATATACAATCGTGTAATATTGTAACAGTAGGACAGGACAGCAATATAAAATGTCAATCTCAAAGTGAAAATGTCAACGGAAACTAATGTTCCACCCGGCACAAAGGGAATCTGATTGGATGGTTGAATCCCTGGAGAACACGCCATTGGTCAAATTTGAATTTGTGCCAACAGGCACACGATTAGTTGGTTCAAATGGAAGTACTTGTCTGGAGGCTGTGTAGCAGAAGACTAGCGCCCTCTTGTGTTCAAAAGGTGTAACTTCACAGCCTGCTGAATGCATTTCAATACACAAACGACAAAGATGGGAAATTAATTCAAATAGAATACTTGCCGTTGACCTATTTGTGACCCCGCCCCCAGCGCTTTTGTCCGCAAGTCGTCCGCAGTCAAATCGTGCAAATCACAATTTTAATGTTTAAGAACATGTTTACTATAAAATATAACAGTTATAGTATCTCTAATAGTAAAATATATATAAAGCTAAAAGAAGAAAACCCTCAAAAGAAGGGGCCGCACACTCCTCAGGACTGATTTAGCTTTTTTATTTGTTTGGTGCACAACGCGTTTCGCTTCCGCCTCCTCAGGTGGCACCGAATGCGCAGCTAATGATGCTAATGATGGAGCATCGCCGTCGGTTGTGTGATAGTAAAGGGTTAACCTTCTGCCGTGTGGCAGTGAAAGGGTTAATGAACGAGTACATATTGGACTGTATCGGAGGGTACTGTACCTCTGATGACGAAGATGGAGAAGACTTGGTTATCAGCTTAGGACTCCTTAAAAAACGTTATCAAACACTACAAGACGAACGGCCTGGCACCACGTGAGAGGAAGAGACAGCCTGGCACCACGTGAGAGGAAGAGACAGCCTGGCACCACGTGAGAGGAAGAGACAGCCTGGCACCACGTGAGAGGAAGAGACAGCCTGGCACCACGTGAGAGGAAGAGACAGCCTGGCACCACGTGAGAGGAAGAGACAGCCTGGCACCACGTGAGAGGAAGAGACAGCCTGGCACCGCGTGAGAGGAAGAGACAGCCTGGCACCGCGTGAGAGGAAGAGACAGCCTGGCACCACGTGAGAGGAAGAGACAGCCTGGCACCACGTGAGAGGAAGAGACAGCCTGGCACCACGTGAGAGGAAGAGACAGCCTGGCACCGCGTGAGAGGAAGAGACAGCCTGGCACCACGTGAGAGGAAGAGACAGCCTGGCACCGCGTGAGAGGAAGAGACAGCCTGGCACCACGTGAGAGGAAGAGACAGCCTGGCACCACGTGAGAGGAAGAGACAGCCTGGCACCACGTGAGAGGAAGAGACAGCCTGGCACCACGTGAGAGGAAGAGACAGCCTGGCACCACGTGAGAGGAAGAGACAGCCTGGCACCACGTGAGAGGAAGAGACAGCCTGGCACCACGTGAGAGGAAGAGACAGCCTGGCACCGCGTGAGAGGAAGAGACAGCCTGGCACCACGTGAGAGGAAGAGACAGCCTGGCACCGCGTGAGAGGAAGAGACAGCCTGGCACCACGTGAGAGGAAGAGACAGCCTGGCACCACGTGAGAGGAAGAGACAGCCTGGCACCACGTGAGAGGAAGAGACAGCCTGGCACCACGTGAGAGGAAGAGACAGCCTGGCACCGCGTGAGAGGAAGAGACAGCCTGGCACCACGTGAGAGGAAGAGACAGCCTCTCCTCGATCCACTGTGGTGCAATATATTTACACTTATTCATCCTATGGATATAATACTGACTGCAAGTCAGTTTTAACATTATCAGAGACCACAGTCTTGAACACACACACACAAACACACACACAACACACACACACACACACACACACACACACACACACACACACACACACACACACACACACACACACACACACACACACACACACACACACACACAATATACATGCACCCTGTACTGCACACTTGTACGCAAGACACTTATTTGATTTGATCTTACCTCATTGATATCTTATTTTATTTATCGTACTACTACTACTTATTGTTATTGGACACACACACACCCTGCACTGCACCTGATCATGCACACACACTACACACACACACACACACACACCCTGCACTGCACCTTCATGCACACACACTACACACAAGACACCATTACTATTCTTGTTTTCATTGATGTTTCTTAATTGTGCACTGTCGAGGCTGAGCTGTATGATGCTGTCTGTATAATGACAATAAAGACTCTATTCTATTAAAGCTTACATTCTGTACTTTCACAATCTGTCAAAATCTGGAAGACATGTGGCCACAATCGGTGGTTTTAATTAATTTGCCTGCTCTCAGCCTACTCACTGTATGTGCAATGTGTCATCGAAGTCTGCCTTGTAGTCTGTGAGATATGGCTGTGGACAGATCCACGGTCAGACACACAACAAAACAAACACACACTCTCTCTCCCCGGGCCCCACACCCTTAATGAACGTTACTACACAATAATGACCCACTGCTAACCAAAGCTACTACACAATATGAACCCACTGCTAACCAAAGCTACTACACAATAATGACATGAACCCACTGCTAACCAAAGCTACTACACAATAATAACATGTACCCACTGCTAACCAAAGCTACTACACAATAATGACCCACTGCTAACCAAAGCTACTACACAATAATGACCCACTGCTAACCAAAACTACTACACAATAATGACCCACTGCTAACCAAAGCTACTACACAATAATGACATGTGCCCACTGCTAACCAACGCTACTACACAATAATGACATGTACCCACTGCTAACCAAAGCTACTACACAATAATGACATGAACCCACTGCTAACCAAAGCTACTACACAATAATAACATGGACCCACTGCTAACCAAAGCTAATACACAATAATAACATGGACCCACTGCTAACCAACGCTACTACACAATAATGACATGGACCCACTGCTAACCAAAGCTACTACACAATAATGACATGGACCCACTGCTAACCAAAGCTACTACACAATAATGACCCACTGCTAACCAACGCTACTACACAATAATTACCCACTGCTAACCAACGCTACTACACAATAATGACATGAACCCACTGCTAACCAAAGCTACTACACAATAATGACATAGACCCACTGCTAACCAAAGCTACTACACAATAATGACCCACTGCTAACCAACGCTACTACACAATAATGACCCACTGCTAACCAACGCTACTACACAATAATGACCCACTGCTAACCAACGCTACTACACAATAATGACATGAACCCACTGCTAACCAAAGCTACTACACAATAATGACCCACTGCTAACCAACGCTACTACACAATAATGACATGAACCCACTGCTAACCAACGCTACTACACAATAATGACCCACTGCTAACCAACGCTACTACACAATAATGACATGAACCCACTGCTAACCAAAGCTACTACACAATAATGACCCACTGCTAACCAAAGCGACTACACAATAATGACCCACTGCTAACCAAAGCTACTACACAATAATGACATGAACCCACTGCTAACCAAAGCTACTACACAATAATGACCCACTGCTAACCAAAGCTACTACACAATAATGACATGAACCCACTGCTAACCAAAGCTACTACACAATAATGACCCACTGCTAACCAACGCTACTACACAATAATGACATGAACCCACTGCTAACCAACGCTACTACACAATAATGACCCACTGTTAACCAAAGCTACTACACAATAATGACATGAACCCACTGCTAACCAACGCTACTACACAATAATGACATGGACCCACTGCTAACCAAAGCTACTACACAATAATGACCCACTGCTAACCAAAGCTACTACACAATAATGACATGAACCCACTGCTAACCAAAGCTACTACACAATAATGACCCACTGCTAACCAAAGCTACTACACAATAATGACATGAACCCACTGCTAACCAAAGCTACTACACAATAATGACCCACTGCTAACCAAAGCTACTACACAATAATAACATGAACCCACTGCTAACCAAAGCTACTACACAATAATGACATGAACCCACTGCTAACCAAAGCTACTACACAATAATGACATGAACCCACAGCTAACCAAAGCTACTACACAATAATGACATGAAACCACTGCTAACCAAAGCTACTACACAATAATGACCCACTGCTAACCAACGCTACTACACAATAATGACCCACTGCTAACCAACGCTACTACACAATAATGACCCACTGCTAACCAAAGCTACTACACAATAATGACATGAACCCACTGCTAACCAAAGCTACTACACAATAATGACCCACTGCTAACCAAAGCTACTACACAATAATGACCCACTGCTAACCAAAGCTACTACACAATAATGACCCACTGCTAACCAAAGCTAATACACAATAATGACATGAACCCACTGCTAACCAAAGCTACTACACAATAATGACATGAACCCACTGCTAACCAAAGCTACTACACAATAATAACATATACCCACTGCTAACCAAAGCTAATACACAATAATAACATGGACCCACTGCTAACCAAAGCTACTACACAATAATGACCCACTGTTAACCAAAGCTACTACACAATAATGACATGAACCCACTGCTAACCAACGCTACTACACAATAATGACATGGACCCACTGCTAACCAAAGCTACTACACAATAATGACCCACTGCTAACCAAAGCTACTACACAATAATGACATGAACCCACTGCTAACCAAAGCTACTACACAATAATGACCCACTGCTAACCAAAGCTACTACACAATAATGACATGAACCCACTGCTAACCAAAGCTACTACACAATAATGACCCACTGCTAACCAAAGCTACTACACAATAATAACATGAACCCACTGCTAACCAAAGCTAGTACACAATAATGACATGTGCCCACTGCTAACCAAAGCTACTACACAATAATGACATGAACCCACTGCTAACCAAAGCTACTACACAATAATGACATGGACCCACTGCTAACCAAAGCTACTACACAATAATGACCCACTGCTAACCAACGCTACTACACAATAATGACCCACTGCTAACCAACGCTACTACACAATAATGACCCACTGCTAACCAAAGCTACTACACAATAATGACATGAACCCACTGCTAACCAAAGCTACTACACAATAATGACCCACTGCTAACCAAAGCTACTACACAACAATGACCCACTGCTAACCAAAGCTACTACACAATAATGACCCACTGCTAACCAAAGCTACTACACAATAATGACATGAACCCACTGCTAACCAAAGCTACTACACAATAATGACATGAACCCACTGCTAACCAAAGCTACTACACAATAATGACATGAACCCACTGCTAACCAAAGCTACTACACAATAATGACATGAACCCACTGCTAACCAAAGCTACTACACAATAATGACATGAACCCACTGCTAACCAAAGCTACTACACAATAATAACATGTACCCACTGCTAACCAAAGCTAATACACAATAATAACATGGACACACTGCTAACCAAAGCTACTACACAATAATGACCCACTGTTAACCAAAGCTACTACACAATAATGACATGAACCCACTGCTAACCAACGCTACTACACAATAATGACATGGACCCACTGCTAACCAAAGCTACTACACAATAATGACCCACTGCTAACCAAAGCTACTACACAATAATGACATGAACCCACTGCTAACCAAAGCTACTACACAATAATGACCCACTGCTAACCAAAGCTACTACACAATAATGACATGAACCCACTGCTAACCAAAGCTACTACACAATAATGACCCACTGCTAACCAAAGCTACTACACAATAATAACATGAACCCACTGCTAACCAACGCTACTACACAATAATGACATGAACCCACTGCTAACCAAAGCTACTACACAATAATGACATGAACCCACTGCTAACCAAAGCTACTACACAATAATGACATGTGCCCACTGCTAACCAAAGCTACTACTCAATAATGACATGTGCCCACTGCTAACCAAAGCTAATACACAATAATAACATGAACCCACTGCTAACCAAAGCTAGTACACAATAATGACCCACTGCTAACCAAAGCTACTACACAATAATGACATGTGCCCACTGCTAACCAAAGCTACTACACAATAATAACATGTACCCACTACTAACCAAAGCTACTACACAATACTAACATGTACCCACTGCTAACCAACGCTACTACACAATAATAACATGGACCCACTGCTAACCAAAGCTACTACACAATAATGACCCACTGCTAACCAAAGCTACTACACAATAATGACATGGACCCACTGCTAACCAAAGCTACTACACAATAATGACCCACTGCTAACCAACGCTACTACACAATAATGACCCACTGCTAACCAACACTACTACACAATAATGACCCACTGCTAACCAAAGCTCCTACACAATAATGACATGAACCCACTGCTAACCAAAGCTACTACACAATAATGACCCACTGCTAACCAAAGCTACTACACAATAATGACATGAACTCACTGTTAACCAAAGCTACTACACAATATGAACCCACTGCTAACCAAAGCTACTACACAATAATAACATGTACCCACTGCTAACCAAAGCTACTACACAATAATGACCCACTGCTAACCAAAGCTACTACACAATATGAACCCACTGCTAACCAAAGCTACTACACAATAATAACATGTACCCAGTGCTAACCAAAGCTACTACACAATAATGACCCACTGCTAACCAAAGCTACTACACAATAATAACATGTACCCACTGCTAACCAAAGCTACTACACAATAATGACCCACTGCTAACCAACGCTACTACACAATAATGACATGAACCCACTGCTAACCAAAGCTACTACACAATAATGACCCACTGCTAACCAACGCTACTACACAATAATGACCCACTGCTAACCAACGCTACTACACAATAATGACCCACTGCTAACCAAAGCTACTACACAATAATGACATGAACCCACTGCTAACCAAAGCTACTACACAATAATGACCCACTGCTAACCAAAGCTACTACACAATAATGACCCACTGCTAACCAAAGCTACTACACAATAATGACATGAACCCACTGCTAACCAAAGCTACTACACAATAATGACATGAACCCACTGCTAACCAAAGCTACTACACAATAATGACATGAACCCACTGCTAACCAAAGCTACTACACAATAATGACATGAACCCACTGCTAACCAAAGCTAATACACAATAATAACATGTACCCACTGCTAACCAAAGCTAATACACAATAATGACATGAACCCACTGCTAACCAAAGCTACTACACAATAATGACATGAACCCACTGCTAACCAACGCTACTACACAATAATAACATGAACCCACTGCTAACCAAAGCTACTACACAATAATGACATGAACCCACTGCTAACCAAAGCTACTACACAATAATGACATGAACCCACTGCTAACCAACGCTACTACACAATAATGACATGAACCCACTGCTAACCAAAGCTACTACACAATAATAACATGTACCCACTGCTAACCAAAGCTACTACACAATAATGACCCACTGCTAACCAACGCTACTACACAATAATGACCCACTGCTAACCAAAGCTACTACACAATAATGACATGAACCCACTGCTAACCAAAGCTACTACACAATAATGACCCACTGCTAACCAAAGCTACTACACAATAATGACATGAACCCACTGCTAACCAAAGCTACTACACAATAATGACCCACTGCTAACCAAAGCTACTACACAATAATGACATGAACCCACTGCTAACCAAAGCTACTACACAATAATGACCCACTGCTAACCAACGCTACTACACAATAATAACATGAACCCACTGCTAACCAAAGCTAGTACACAATAATGACATGAACCCACTGCTAACCAAAGCTACTACACAATAATGACATGAACCCACTGCTAACCAAAGCTACTACACAATAATGACATGAACCCACTGCTAACCAAAGCTACTACACAATAATGACATGAACCCACTGCTAACCAAAGCTACTACACAATAATGACATGAACCCACTGCTAACCAAAGCTACTACACAATAATGACCTACTGCTAACCAAAGCTACTACACAATAATAACATGAACCCACTGCTAACCAAAGCTACTACACAATAATAACATGTACCCACTGCTAACCAAAGCTACTACACAATAATGACATGTGCCCACTGCTAACCAACGCTACTACACAATAATGACATGAACCCACTGCTAACCAAAGCTACTACACAATAATGACATGAACCCACTGCTAACCAAAGCTACTACACAATAATGACCCACTGCTAACCAAAGCTACTACACAATAATGACATGAACCCACTGCTAACCAACGCTACTACACAATAATGACCCACTGCTAACCAAAGCTACTACACAATAATGACATGAACCCACTGCTAACCAACGCTACTACACAATAATGACATGAACCCACTGCTAACCTAAGCTACTACACAATAATGACCCACTGCTAACCTAAGCTACTACACAATAATGACATGAACCCACTGCTAACCAAAGCTACTACACAATAATGACATGAACCACTGCTAACCAACGCTACTACACAATAATGACCCACTGCTAACCTAAGCTACTACACAATAATGACCCACTGCTAACCTAAGCTACTACACAATAATGACATGAACCCACTGCTAACCAATGCTACTACACAATAATGACCCACTGCTAACCTAAGCTACTACACAATAATGACCCACTGCTAACCAAAGCTACTACACAATAATGACATGAACCCACTGCTAACCAACGCTACTACACAATAATGACATGAACCCACTGCTAACCAAAGCTACTACACAATAATGACATGAACCCACTGCTAACCAAAGCTACTACACAATAATGACCCACTGCTAACCAAAGCTACTACACAATAATGACCCACTGCTAACCAACGCTACTACACAATAATAACATGAACCCACTGCTAACCAAAGCTACTACACAATAATGACATGAACCCACTGCTAACCAAAGCTACTACACAATAATGACCCACTGCTAACCAAAGCTACTACACAATAATGACTCACTGCTAACCAAAGCTACTACACAATAATGACCCACTGCTAACCTAAGCTACTACACAATAATGACATGGACCCACTGCTAACCAAAGCTACTACACAATAATGACCCACTGCTAACCAACGCTACTACACAATAATAACATGAACCCACTGCTAACCAAAGCTACTACACAATAATGACATGAACCCACTGCTAACCAAAGCTACTACACAATAATGACTCACTGCTAACCAAAGCTACTACACAATAATGACCCACTGCTAACCTAAGCTACTACACAATAATGACATGGACCCACTGCTAACCAAAGCTACTACACAATAATGACCCACTGCTAACCTAAGCTACTACACAATAATGACATGGACCCACTGCTAACCAAAGCTACTACACAATAATGACCCACTGCTAACCAAAGCTACTACACAATAATGACATGTAGGCCTGGCCTACCCACTGCTAACCACATCAAGCCCCTCTCACCTCCTCTGCTCCCGGCCATTTGACTTGAGATTGTCGCTTTCAGTCTATTAACCTCCGTCACAATACTCAGAGTGAGGCCTGCTTGGATGCCGGGCAGACCTGCGAGGAGGACGAGGAGGCATCAGTAAATGGATGATAGACGTCCCCGGTGTGTGCTGCTGAAAAGACGCCGGGACGGCGGGGTGCGAGTGGACCGACGACGGGGCTCGCGGGGCAGATGATGGATCCGTAAGAGCACAGTCCTGGAGGGGAATCGAACTCTCGCTAATGCGGTTGGCTCCAGCACGCTGCCCCATTATCCCACCGATTGATTTATTGTAATGATGGGAGCGGCGCTGGGGCTGGGGCGGAGGGCGTGGCGTGCCAGGGCAGTGCGGCGGCAGATTCTATCCCATTAGCGGTGTGTTTTATCTGGCTGATGCCCCCGCACGCAGGAGGGTAACTTAATGCTGTCAGGATGAATAAACCACACGACCGGCGCCACATCGTGGGGCGTCTTCACTCCGTCGTGTGGTTGTTTTGTTTAATGATGAAGTCACAGCTTCCCGCGGAGGTGATATGATTAAATACACTCGCTGATGTTAGAGCGACGCCTTTCGTTCACTAGTTTCTCTTTTTCTTTTCTCTGCGGCACCCTGGGAGTTATGGTATATACAAGAAACCAACAAAGATAAACAACAACACAAACGACAACCGAATTTCCCCAAGGGGATCAGGAATAACTTATTGTAACAACGAAATCAACCATAAAAACAAGAATAGTTATTATTTATTTGTTTATTATTTATAAAATGCAAAGGCCTGTAGCGGCACGGTGGTGTAGTGGTTAACACTGTCGCCTCACAGCAAGAAGGTCCAGGGTTCGATTCCCGCTTGGGGACCAGGTTTCCATGATGCCAGGTACCCAGGTGGGGTCTCTCCCAGGCCTTTCTGTGTGGAGTTTGCATGTTCTCCCTGTGCTCGCAAGGGTTTCCCCCCCGATAAGATAAACCCAATGGAAAAACATGCACAACAATAGATCGCTAACGCTGTGGCGTCCTTGACGAAGACGGACAGGAGCACTTGGATTGGTCCCCTGGCGTGGCTCACGTTGACGCCTGTCTGCTCCCGGCTGCCCTTGGGGGGGAAGGATGACGGGATGGGTTAATCGCAGATATGAATTGCATGCATGCATCGCATGTGTGCCGATTGATGACCTCTGAGCAGGTCCTAAATTATTATTATTATAAGGCCTGCGGTACCTTGAAGGAAGTTGACAGGAGAGGTAAATAACAACAAAATAAACAAAATAATACACACTATATATATCATGCCACGACGTGATCCAGCATCACATAAAATCCATATCCTGACATGACATAGCATCACATAAAATAGCATAAACGGTACAGGAAAAGTACATACATGCAGTGTTTTTAACCATCATGATTTGATACAGTATGGTGTTTCAAGAAGAGAGTGAGAGATGTTTGGCTCCCTCTCCGTTTATCCTTCCACTTGTTTCATCCATGTTCTCTCGCTCCGGTCACTTGGCTCTCACATAGAGAATAGTGTTGTTGTTTCTGCCTATGTTCTGATCCGAACGGAGATATTGATCAGCCTGTAGCACGTGTCGTCTGACATCAAATAGGAATCCTGATTGAAAGGGATGAGTTGTCGGCTGCTGCGGTTTGGAGCGGTGCGTGGTTTAGCTTCAAAGGCTCGAGCCTCGATCGAAACCTAAATTAAAGGAAAGCCGAGAAACTATATTTCCCACCCACCCCTCAATTATATGATCTACATCTATACCCAAAACAAAACAAACAAAAAATATAATACAATTAAATTGAAAGAAATCTAGATTGAGGTTTATTTGGGAATGATCAAGGGGTCTTTGCAAAATAAAAATAAATCTCATCATCAACCACAATACCAGACTAGATTAAGATTAAACTGGACTGGGTCGCTCCAGTAGCACACCACATCTCTCCCTCTCTCTCTCACTCGGTCCTGCGTGGCCAGAAAAAGCTGAAAATGCTATAAATAAAAGTAAAAAGAAAATCCAATCCAAGTGCTCCTGCCCGTCTTCGTCAGGGACGTGACAGCGTTAGCGATCTGTCCTGCATGTTTTTCCATTGGGTTTATATTCTGGGGGGGAAACCCTTGTGAGCACAGAGGGGGAGAGAACATGCAAACTGCACACAGAAAGACCCGGGAGATACCCCACCTGGGTACCTGGCAACACGGCCCCAAGCGGGAATCGAGCCCAGGACCTTCTAGCTGTGAGGCGACAGTGTTAACCACTACACCACCGTGCCGCCTACCACTTTGTACCTGAGAAAGATGTCAGAAAGACTATTTTAAATGCTCTCCCTGCTCCCAGTTGGAGCCCCCCCCCCCCCCTCAAGGGTGGTAGTTAGTCAGCCTCATGACAGGCTGGGGATAAATCTACTGTGCGTCTTTATTTCTGTGTTCTGTGTCTGTATTATATAACAACAACAACAGCAACAACAACAACATCAACAACAACAACAACAACAACAACAACAACAACAACAACAACAACAGCAGCCTGGATCACCCTTAACCCTTTCACTGCCACACGACAGCCGGTTAACCCTTTCACTGTGACAATACAGAAGGTTAGCCCTTTACTATCACACAACTGGATGCGGAGCTAATGATGCTAATGATGGAGCATCGCCGTCGGTTGTGTGCTAGTAAAGGGTTAACCTTCTGTCGTGTGGCAGTGAAAGGGTTAAAAACCATGTGACAAGGCTGGCCATAACTTGTGCAGTGAAAGGCTTAAAAAAAACAATGAGAAGCATTCCTACAAAAAATATAGTTTTTATTGTTGATGAAAAGCATGTTAAAAAAAACATCCCTCCGCAGGTACTATGCAAAAAAAGACACATCTGGTTATAAACCAAGGCTTAGTTGACTAATCAACTAATCAAGAGCACCTGCATCAATGAACTCTGATTTGAAATCAATGTGGCGCCAAATTATTGTGACATACAGTATGGATAATGAAATATAGAGAAACCAGACACAGCCTACAAACTTGCTAGAACAATTTACTATAACATTAATCCTTTCTTATCTTATTGTTATCATGTTGTACTGATGTCTGTCGAGACGCTGCTCAGCCCACGCTGCTGCTGCTGTGTCAAAGCAGTGCCTGCAGAATAATGACATATGTGATGAGCAGCAACTATTTATAGTTGGAAGACGAGGAGAAAACACTTGTTGACTAGGAAAAAACACTTGTTGACTAGGAGAAAACACTTGTTGATTAGGAGAAAACACTCGTTGTTGACAAGGAGAAAGCATTTGTTGTTGACTAGGAGAAATCACTTGTTGTTGACGAGGAGAAAAGCACTTTTGTTGTTGACGAGGAGAAATAAATTGATACAGCCATGTATTGCAGTGTTTTGTGTGCCATTATTATATTGCTACTCTGAAGTATCAATATATATATATTTTTTATTGACAATCCCATTTTGCTGCAATGAAAACGATTAGAGTGAGGCGAAAACATTATTTTATTAAATAAAACTGATGTACTGTATATATATTTTTTATTGCACGATTATAATACCATGATAAGATGGCATCGCGGGCGGTACCTCTGGTGATTCCCAGTACAGCTGAAGTCACTGGGGAACAACTTGGGCCCAAGTGTATTTACTGTCAGCCGTTCTACACTGGAATGGGAAATACACACAGGGGCTGTGCGGGAGCTTAGAGGACTGTATATAATTGTCACCTTAGGGGGTGTGGTAGGATGCCTTAACTCTTAAACTAATTGTACCAAATACACAACTGAGTGAATAACTTAAAATGGAGTCACCTAAACTAGAAAGAGCGAGGAAACTGTTTGAATCATAATGCCATTTATATAAGCAAAAAAGGGGAAAAAGGATACATAGAAATATTGTTATCACGTTACACAATGCCTAATAAAATACTATCACTAAATTTAGATGGGCGCCCAAATAGTTCTATTAAAGTGTTCTGGCCAAACGTTGCCGCGGTTACCACTGTGTCAGAGGAACAATTCCCTCTGCAGTATGAGAGAGATGGAGAGAGTCAGTAATCCTGGTGGGGAGGAAGAACCCGGATGGGTTCTGTAACGAGGAGTAGTAGACCGCTGTGTGGTGATGAGGGCGGGAAGACGCTGCCCGGTCCGATTGCTGCCACCAGTCTGCTCCTGCAGACCAGATGCTCCGCTGTGGTGGATCCGAGTGTCTCGCTCCGCTCCGTGGTGCTGCACGGCACACGCCGACAGCTACTGAAGACACGCTGGTCCCTCTGTACCACAGGCTACTGCTATGGCTACTACATAGGACTAGTTGTGTCCTTTTACAGCGTCCCCCCGCCGAGATCCTTTGTTATGGCCATGGCCAAGACCAGGAGAAGCCGCCGCGAAGACGTGGAAAGAGAGCCGGGGTCCGAAACAGACTGAGGTCCAAACGACACAGAACCACATTGCCCAGCATATTGTTGGCCAATGTGCAATCGATAGGAAATAAACTGGATGACATCAGAGCACGGATCCAATTCCAGAGGGACATTCGGGATTGTAACGTCCTCTGTTTCACAGAAACTTGGCTGAGTCCAGATGTCCCGAATCACGCAATAGAACCGGCAGACCACTTCTTCGTTCTCCGCAAGGACCGGACGGCAGAAGGGTCACTAAAGAAGAAAGGAGGCGGCATTGCCTTCATGATAAACAAGGAGTGGTGCGATTTAGGCAACACAAAGGAACTGTCTAACCACTGCTCCCCAGACCTGGAGTTTATCACGATAAAATGTCGACCCTTCTTCCTCCCAAGAGAGTTAACGTCCATCATCCTCATCGGAGTGTACATTCCACCACATGCGAACACTGGGGTCGCACTTTCAAAACTTCACAACGAGGTAAACAAACTCCAGGCAGCTAATGTTGACGCTGCCATTTTGGTTTTGGGTGATTTCAACAGCGCGCGCCTTAAAAAGGTGCTGCCGAATTTCTATCAGCATGTGACCTGTCCCACCAGAGGCGAGAACATATTAGACCATGTATACTCGCAATTTAAGAATGGGTACAAGTCACAGGCTCTTAGTCCATTCGGTAAAAGCGATCACGCCGCAATATTTCTTTTGCCAAAGTACAAACAAAGTCTCAAGCGAACGCCGGTGGTCTCGCGAGAGGTTAAGCGTTCGGCCGTGACGTCAGAGGAGTCACTCCAAGCTGTACTGGAATGCACAGACTGGAGTGTATTCCGTGATAACACAGCCAATATTAACGAATACACCGAAACGGTGATTGACTATGTCTGTACTCAGGTAGAAGAAACAATCCCCTCCACCAAAATTAAAATCTACCCAAATCAAAAGCCCTGGGTAGACAAATCCGTCCGTGAGGCTCTGAAAGTGTGCACATCAGCATACAACACCGGGCTGGTGACAGGCAACATGGAAGAACACAAGATGGCAAGATACAACGTCAGGAGAGCAGTAATAGAGGCAAAATGGCGTTACAGGGATAAAGTTGAACTTCAGTTTGAACAGGCTGACTCTAGAGGCATGTGGCAGGGCCTCAGAACAATGACAGACTACAAAGGCACCCCCCTCAAACTGAACAGTGACATCTCCTTAGCAAATGATCTCAATTCCTTCTATGCGAGGTTTGAGGCTGTGAATAACAACACCAGCCTACAAACCACGGCAATGGGGGGGGGGGGGGGGGTCTGCTGATGGAGACTCAGTGTTCAGGGTAACAGAGCATGAGGTGAGACGGATCTTTAAAAAAGTGAATATCAGGAAGGCAGCAGGACCGGACGGCATCCCCGGCCGCGTCCTAAAAATCTGTGCCGACCAACTGGCCCCGGTATTCACTGACATCTTCAACCTGTCCTTGGAACAGGCTGTCATCCCCACCTGTCTGAAGAAGTCCACCATCATCCCTGTACCCAAAAAATCTACGCCCGCTTGCCTCAACGACTACCGCCCTGTAGCCCTCACCTCCATAGCCATGAAGTGCTTTGAGAAGCTAGTGAAGGGCTACATCTGTTCCTCCCTCCCCATCAACCTGGACCCTCTGCAATTTGCATATCACCCCAACAGGTCCACGGAGGACGCCATAGCCCATGTGCTGCACACAGCAGCATCACACCTGGACAAGAGGCAGGGGAACTATGTGAGAATGCTGTTCATCGACTACAGCTCAGCATTCAATACCATAGTCCCCTCCAAACTCATAGCCAAGCTCAGGGACCTGGGCTTGAACTATGACCTGTGCCAGTGGGTCTTGGACTTCCTGACGGGCAGACCCCAGGTGGTAAGAGCCGGCAACTGCACCTCCTCATCCATCACGCTCAACATAGGGGCCCCCCAGGGCTGTGTTCTGAGCCCCCTCCTCTACTCCCTGTACACACATGACTGCGTAGCACAGCGGAACAACAACACCATCATCAAATTTGCTGATGACACAGTAGTGGTGGGCCTGATCTCTGCCAACGACGAAAGGGCCTACCTGGAAGAGGTAGAGAACCTGTCACAGTGGTGTCAGGAGAACTGCCTCTCCCTGAACGTCAGCAAAACAAAAGAGATGATTGTGGACTTCAGGAGGTCGGGGGTCAAGGACTACAGCCCCCTCAGCATCGACGGGGCACCGGTTGAGAGAGTGAACAGTTTCAAGTACCTCGGAGCCCACATATCCGAGGACTTGACATGGACCACACACATTGACAGTGTTGTGAAGAAGGCACGACAACGCCTCTACTTCCTCAGGCGCCTAAGAAAGTTCCAAGTCAGTCAGAAGATCCTTAGGAACTTCTACTCATGTACAATAGAGAGCATCCTGACCGGCAACATCACCTCCTGGTTTGGGAATAGCACTGCACAAGACCGTAGCAGACTACAAAGAGTGACACGTTCAGCCGAACGCACAATTGGAGGGGGGCTTCCCACCCTCCAGAACATTTACAACAAGCGGTGCAAGGGGAAGGCTAAGAGAATTATTAAGGACTCGAGCCACCCGAACAACTGCCTCTTTGAACTGCTGCGGTCAGGCAAGCGATACCGGAGTCTTAAGGCGAGCACAGAAAGACTCAGAAGAAGCTTCTATCCCCAGGCCATCAGGCTGCTAAACGAACAATAATCGCTAAACGAACAATAATCACTATGCAACAACCATCAAATGCACACAGCACACACACCCACACGCACACACTCACTCAAACAAACAACACACTGCAGCACCCACTCTCCACACTTTAGATCACACAAACACACTTACACTTTATATTTATTGATAAAGGATTTGCACTACAACTCGTACACCTACTGTGAATTGTACCTAAATTGCACCTCGTCCCATTTCTCCATTTCTGCCTTGCACTATATAGTATTGTATATTAGTACACTGCACAGTATTGTATATTGTATGGTAACTACGTCTATTCTGCATCGAACATTGTACATATGTCTAAACTGAACACTGTGACCTCTTTTTTTTACTTCTAATTTTACTATGTTTTTATTTCATACTTATCTTGTCTTGCACAGTCTCTGGAGCGCAACAGTAAGAAGCATTTTGTACAAAAGTATTCTGTACTTCTGTATGACAACTATTAAAGAAACTTGAAACTTGAACACAGACCTTATCTAAATGTCCTCTGGTCTGTGCTATATATCGACTGATATGTCCAGTATAGAGCAGCTATCAAAGCATGAGCTGAAGCTACTTTAGGTATTAGCACCGAGCTAGCTAGCTTCGGCTAACTGTTCACGATAAATGGGGAATACTATAGTCCGCTGTAATGTGCTAATCCCAGACGTTTACTAAACATCGAATTAGCTGGGTACTAAAACTCACTCTCTCTTGGTGGTATAATGTCCGCTTGGTAAGCAACTTTACATCCTTGCCTTGGTCACCGTCAAACTATAACGTTAACGAGAGCAACGCTGGAGGCACGTCTGTTCTCTAACATGTCCGGTCCAGTTCTACGTCAACAACACGTATCCTAGAGGAAGTGACGCACTTACGAGGGAACACTACCACCTCTGGCCCACTAGATGGCAGCACCGTCATATAACCTGAGATGCCATCAATAGGCAGACAGTGTAACATTATGTGGTAAATAAATAACTCCCACATATTAAACAGGTTGGTGAACTTAAAGGGGGATTATTTTAGGTCTAATTTTACCTAATTGCAGACCCTTCAGCACAGGGGCCATTTAGAATATTTATGTTGTCAACTTTGAAAAGGCCCATATCAGCTGTAACGCTGTCACAGGCACAAGGCCATGGGCGAGTTCAGCAAATCATCACTGCGGGCTGATATGAGTGTAAAGTAGTGTCGTAAACCACACAACATGTTGTCAAAAATTGCTCTCAAACAACGCCCGAACACTGTCCTCTTGTGTGAGAGGACACAAGGCGTGTTTATGCTAACTGCTGCGCGGCTGTAACGCCCAGCTGGGTTTAGACTGCAGCCTGGGAGGCCGCGGCCAGAAAAACACCACTGACTCATCTTGGAATGGATCGCCACGACGCCAGACGGCAGACAAATAGGGTCTCTGTTGAAAATAAGCAGAATTATCCTGTACACATATTTCATAAGCCGGGCTGTCTGTTATGTCTTTCTTTCTTTCTTTCTTTCTTTCTTTCTTTCTTTCTTTCTTTCTTTCTTTCTTTCTTTCTTTCTTTCTTCTCTTTCTTTCTTTCTTTCTTTCTTTCTTTCTTTCTTTCTTTCTTTCTTTCTTTCTTTCTGTCTTCTTCTTTCTTTCTTTCTTTCTTTCTTTCTTTCTTTCTTTCTTTCTTTCCTTCCTTCCTTCCTTCCTTCCTTTCTTTCTTTCTTTCTTTCTTCTTCCTTCTTTCCTTCCGTTCGTCTCGTTCGTTCGTTCGTTCGTTTCGTTCGTTCGTTCGTTCGTTCGTTCGTTCGTTCGTTCGTTCGTTCGTTCGTTCGTTCGTTCGTTCGTTCGTTCGTTCGTTCGTTCGTTCTTTCGTTCTTTCGTTCGTTCTTTCGTTCGTTCGTTCGTTCGTTCGTTCGTTCGTTCGTTCGTTCGTTCGTTCGTTCGTTCGTTCGTTCTTCTTCCTTTCTTCTTTCTTTCTTTCTTCCTTCCTTTCTTTCTTTCTTTCTTTCTTCCTTCTTTCTTTCTTTCTTTCTTCTTTCTTTCTTTCTTTCTTTCTTTCTTTCTTTCTTTCTTTCTTTCTTTCTTTCTTTCTTTCTTTCTTTCTTTCTTTCCTTCATTCTTTTTTTGGAATCCTGTGGTCAGATTGGGTACCTGGGCCATAGCTTGGGTGGCTTTGTTGTATGTGATGGCGGTGATACTATACAGGGTCCCAAAGGGTTGTCTATTTTAGTGCAATGCATTAATATTCGAGGAATGATATTCCTTCCTTCTTTTATAGATTCTGGTTTACGTTCCCCAATTCACCACTTTCCGCAGCGTCGTTCTGGTCCAATGTGGGCGTCGATTTCTGAGGTGTGTGAGTGCGACCAGAAGATACATTTAATGTAGGTTCATTATCCAAATTAAAATTACATTCCCGGGGCAGTTCCTCACCTCATATTCCCACCACAAAGGAATTTATAAAGTTTGATTTAGTTACCGTGAGATCGCTATCTAACAAGTTATTTATATACCCCAGCAAGACTTCATTCCATCAGGAATTCAATAAAAAAATGTGCACGATAACAGGGGTCAAGGTGATCGTATCTCTTTTATTGAAGTGACTTGTCCAGATTCCGTTCACTCTCATCAACTCCTTTCATAAAGACTGTCCGTGGCTGTTCAGTTCAGTCCCCAGCATTTCACAGCTATAAAGTATATATATAAAGTATCACTGACTTATTTTATTTTATAATGTGTTTTTCTTTTCCTATACAGGCTATATGATTGTTCCGAAGTTTTTAAGAGAGCCCACTGTGAGACGACTGGGATACTGAGATGTAATTTAGATTGCAGTACATGTGGCCTTGAAGTCTATAAGGTGAAATTATCATTTAGTATAAATAATTAGAAACTAAATTATGGATCAAAGGGATGTATATCCGTTAATTCAATGTTTGATTAATTTCCTGCTCCGGATAATTAATTAATATCAGCTTTACCAACGGGGGGGAAGCTGTATTTCCGTGGTTGTAACGCTTCGGTGGAACGACGCATTCGCATTCTACACAGTATGTCTGTAATGTTTCTGCGGTTGTCGAGATAGCACTGTGATGTCCTGTCTGAGACAGCTACAGTATGCAAGGTTGCTATGTGACAGATGGGAAAGTCGACTTAAAGGCGACAGTGGCTCGGGAGGTAGAGCAGTCGTCTGGTAATCCGGAGGTTCCCGGTTTGATTCCCCCACCTCCCGGGCAGAAGGCAGCGTCCTTGAGCAATACACTTAACCCCTAACTGCTCCCGATGAGCAGGTTGGCACCTTGTACGGTTGTGTGGGAGATAGACTCTCCGCCTCCCCTCTCTTTGATGAGAGACCAAACGGTCTCTTTGCCTCTCTTTGATGTAAATTACATACAGTATCCTGAGTTCATGTAGACTGTTGTGTTCAACACCCCATCATTCCTCTCTTTTTTTTATCCACTTTTTCTCCTTTTTCAGTTTTTTCTCCCATCCCAATTTAGTCGTGCCAATTCCCCCCTCCCCTGTCTTGATCGTTGCTTTGGTCGGTCGTAGGGAGGGTTGAAGAATCTATCTCATGTCCCCTCCGATACATGCAGAATCAGCCAGCCACTTCTTTTCACCTGCCAGCACGGACTCTCATTGGTGAGGTGTAACGTGTGGGAGGCTCACACTACCCTCGACATCTCCTGTCCTTGCTGTGCAGTCGCCCTGACCGACCTGTAGGAGTCGCTGTTTATAACGTCCAGATTACCACCCATCGACTCCCCTCCCGCTGACTCTGCCAATTGAGTCAGTATGACGGCCGGCCCGAGCCGGAGGCAACGCTGACAGCCGGATTCGAGACCAGTTTCTCATGCGTTGGTGACGAGCGATTAGACCGCTGCGCCACCCAGCCGCACCCATCATTCCTCTCTTAACACCTCACCCCACGCCCTTTCCCTATCAACCGGGTTACCAGACGACCACTCTAGTGACTATAGGAGCCCTGCAAAGAGACCAACTTGTTTTAGTCTGATGTGTGGGTTGGAGTATTATACCGTGAATTTACCTCTCTTGGTAGAGCCTAATGTGTGGCCAGCAATAGCAACCCACACATCAGACAGATATATATATATATATATAACTTATTATAGTGTGAGTTATCCCCACTCAACTCAAAAACACAACATGTACACAAAGGGCAAAACCAACAGGGGTTATTTTTGCCCAGAGCGTTCTAATTGATCATTAGACATATTCGCAATGTTCTTACTATGTTTAATTGCTAATTGTCTGATTGATGTCTAATGTCTAATTGCTAAAGGTGAAGTGAACAAAAAAAATCATTAAAATAAAAATAAATTGCTCACTGTGAATAAATTTGCTCACTTTTGATTGCCAATGCCTGTTGAATTAGAGGCCTTGTACTGAATGTACATAATAGTAGTTGTCCTTTTTCCTGGACGTCTGCCTGTAAAATACAGTAGCAACCATTATTTTATGCAAGAGACAATGGTTACTATGTGCCAAACAACGGTTGTTATCATGTGTTGGTTTATGAGAAGTACATCAATAAAAACATAATAATTTGGTGTCTTATTAAAATGGCTTTACAATTTGTTCCTTACATTTGACCCATTCACTCACAACATTCACTCACAGACGGCAGGTGCCAACCTGCTCATCGGGAGCAATTGGGGGTTAAGTGTCTTGCTCGAGGAGTGGGAATCGAACCGGGAACCTCTGGATTACCTGACGACTGCTGTACCTCCTGAGTCACGGTGGCCACGTGATCTTGATTCACAGTCGAATAGGCAACGCCATGGTGTTCCAGCTCTATCACTGAGCATCAACACCATGGTGTTCCAGCTCTATCACTGAGCATCAACACCATGGTGTTCCAGCTCTATCACTGAGCATCAACACCATGGTGTTCCAGCTCTATCACTGAGCATCAACACCATGGTGTTCCAGCTCTATCACTGAGCATCAACACCATGGTGTTCCAGCTCTATCACTGAGCATCAACGTCATGGTGTTCCAGCTCTATCACTGAGCATCAACACCATGGTGTTCCAGCTCTATCACTGAGCATCAACACCATGGTGTTCCAGCTCTATCACTGAGCATCAACACCATGGTGTTCCAGCTCTATCACTGAGCATCAACACCATGGTGTTCCAGCTCTATCACTGAGCATCAACACCATGGTGTTCCAGCTCTATCACTGAGCATCAACACCATGGTGTTCCAGCTCTATCACTGAGCATCAACACCATGGTGTTCCAGCTCTATCACTGAGCATCAACACCATGGTGTTCCAGCTCTATCACTGAGCATCAACACCATGGTGTTCCAGCTCTATCACTGAGCATCAACACCATGGTGTTCCAGCTCTATCACTGAGCATCAACACCATGGTGTTCCAGCTCTATCACTGAGCATCAACACCATGGTGTTCCAGCTCTATCACTGAGCATCAACACCATGGTGTTCCAGCTCTATCACTGAGCATCAACACCATGGTGTTCCAGCTCTATCACTGAGCATCAACATCATGGTGTTCCAGCTCTATCACTGAGCATCAACACCATGGTGTTCCAGCTCTATCACTGAGCATCAACATCATGGTGTTCCAGCTCTATCACTGAGCATCAACACCATGGTGTTCCAGCTCTATCACTGAGCATCAACACCATGGTGTTCCAGCTCTATCACTGAGCATCAACATCATGGTGTTCCAGCTCTATCACTGAGCATCAACACCATGGTGTTCCAGCTCTATCACTGAGCATCAATGAGGCATTTTCTTTTGAAAGTCAAGGTTAACTACAGAAACATTCTATGCAAGGCCTCTATTGTCTTTTAGCAATAACTATTTTAGATAACAAATATTGTTAACACTTTACTTACAATAATATCACAATCATAATTAGATTAGATTAGATTTTATTAGATTAGATTCAATTGTATTGTCATTATGCAGCACAAGTACAGCACAACAAAAATAAGTGTGGCATCCAACCAGAGTGCAAATCTAGCAGTAAAGTGCAACAGCAATATAAAATGTACAGGTGATTAAACTGGGTACTGACAGGGACGCGGGAAGTCCGCGGGAAGTGGGGGTGCTGAGATATCGATCGTTTTTGATTAATTTTTTTTTTTTTATATAATTTTTGTTTTAATAAAATATATATATTATATAATTATACTTGTAGTTGTATTGTCTGCGAGACATCGCCACCACGCAACACGTCAAAATTCTCGCTATCTCCAAACAGCTCCACTGTCTGTCACGTCATAACCAACACTCTCGTTCACTAGAGGATACTATGATGAATTGAAAATGGGGGACCCTGATGTAAACAAGACGAAAGTCTTTCTCTGGTCTGCATCCCCTTAACAATTGTATGTATTGAGCTGTACTGTACTGTACCCATTCTGCAATCTGTTAATAAACTTTTCAATCAAACTTTTCAATCAAAACCACTGCCCAACTCCGCGCTCTGAGCGTGCGAGACAAACAATGTAACCGTTCTGATCACAGCCCAGCTTACCCCACCTGGCTGTTGCGCCCTCCCTCTGCAATTCGTTCCCCGCATACATGATCGCCGACATGCAAAAGGTCTTCGACCAGACGACCACCCTCCCGGGGGCTTGGATAGTTCTGCTGGCTTGTTCATATATTCCTTTACTGCAAATTCAGCGTCCCAGGCAGGGCGCAGCCGCTGTGTCTATTTTTTTACCAACGGATTTCCAGTTCCGCGTTGACACTTCCAGGCCGCGTCTATTCGAATCCCAACCGGTTCATGCGTCGGCTACACGCTGTCAATAACACTAGCATTATCGAGACAGCGCCCCTATGACGATCTGAATGAATTCCAAGAGTAGGGTAAATCTGCAGTGCCGCTTCGCTCTGTGACATGAGTAGCCTCGGTTACAAATTTGGAATAAAATCCAAAACAACCTTGAAGTTGCAGTTACACTCCCATCCAGCAGAGGGTGCTGCAGCCCCTGCTGCACCCCCCCTTCCAGCGTCCTTGGGTACAGAATATACAAATGAATAATACTGAGTGTAGTGCTAATCAGAAGTATGTACAGAGTTGTATTATATAAATAGACAGTATGACTACTTGACTACTACTGACGTGCAGTGTAACTCTCCACACACAAGCACAGATGAGCGCACACACAACACACACACTGTATACGCTCACACACTAGCAGTCACTTTAGCACAAACACACACACACACATGCTGCACACGCTCACACTCAACGGTCACTTTACACAATGAACGGTCACTATATAAAATAACGGGAGTGGTTCTTGCATAGTAAATAGATGGATATAGCAAGTTAGCATAAGGTTATATAGTATAACTGTAGATTGTATAGTATATCATTGTATAGTAGTGTACATAAGACCCAGTGCCTCATCCGTAGCTAACAGTGTATTGCACTATCACAGGACCTTAGCATGTCTTACCATGCTTTTTGTAAACGTTATGTACATTATACCTGTTATCAGTGATGGGCAGTAGCTTGCTACAAGTAGCAAAGCTACATAGCTTAACTACAATTCTCAGTAGCGTGCTGGTAGCTCGCTACTTTTTAACCAGGGTAGCGGTCTCTGTAGCGGAGCTATTTATAGAACGAAGTAGTAACGTAGCGACGAGAAACGTTACACGCTACTTTCGAGAGAAACAGTCTAGACTAGAATATCTGCGAGGAGAAAAAAACCTCCCCGTAAAAAACCCACTATGATTGGTTGGTTTTGTTAGATATGAGTGACGACTCACGATTGGGTATGGTAGGCCAAAACGTTATGGGTAGGCCAATCAGAGGCAGGATAGGGCGGGACTCCAGCCGCAAAGCAGGAAGTGAAAATCAAAACACAGACGTATTGAATGAATGCAATTTAACGGATTACATGAACAAGAACCAGTCTGCGCGAAATGGCAGAGGGGTTCGATGGCATTGATGAAGATGATGATGTCAATAACAACAATGACTCTCCATGGCCCTATCTGGGACACATTTATGAGTTTGACTGAAAAAACGGCTAAAACATATGCTGCTCTCTCAACACGTCCAGCACTAACTTGAAGACACGTCATTCAGGTGAGCTGATGAAAATCAATTGTTCCCAAACAGCACACAAGTCAGTACACTTTGTCAACAGCTTTAACTAAGATAGCTGCTATCATGATGTTTCACTGTAGGCAGAAAATGAACAATATTATTGGGGTGGAGAAAAGAAAAAAAGAGGGAAAAGCAGTGGTTCTCAACCTGTGGGACAGGACCCCCAGGGGCGGTCCCCACATGATTTTGGGGCCATGGAATGTTTTGTGAGTTACATATTTAAATACATTTGGTCATTTAGCTGACACTTTCATTCAAAGCAACTTACAAATTGTGTACAACAAGTCAGTAGTGGTACATATCTAGCGGCCAAGGATAAGTAGTATTGTTTGTCAGTGTCAAGCTTGAGTGTTATACTCTGAGTACATACTGTAGTAGTATAGACATATTAGCATAGTTGGTAGTAGTATATACATGGTAGCATAATACTAGTAAAATGAAGTAAAACAATTCAGATATTGAAGAAGTGTGTAATACAAGTTCATGTTAAAAGGATGACACAAAAAGCCAGACCGAGGGCTTGTTTCAGTTTTATAATAACTAATCAAACTGAGAATTTTTTTTCCTGCCTATTTGTTTGGTGGAAACTTGGTCACGAAGTAAAAAAAAAAAAAAGTAGTGCAGATGTAGCTAGCTATTTTTGACATGTTCTTGTAGTGTAGCTTGCTACATTTCTCTGGGGATAGCTTCCATTGTAGTTGAGCTATATTTAATCGAGAGTAACTTGTAGTGTAGCTTGCTACATTTTCCAAGTAGCTTGCCCATCACTGCCTGTTATGTCTTATTCTTATTACTTGTATTATTGCACAAATGTCTTATTCTCATTGCTATTCTTATTACTTGTATTATTGCCCAATCGCTGCGGGCATGACCCCCTGCATTTCACTATGCTTTTATGCCGTGACAAATAAAACTCTTGACTTGACTTGACTTGAACTAGTAGGAGTAGGATATGTACAGATATAGATATAGCAAAGGACTATGTGCAGGTAACTACAGACAGGTGAGGATAGCTATATATGCAGTAAATATATATATATAGTATATACAGCATTATAGTACATGCTATCATACAGAGCTAAGGGTTATGTGCAGGTGTACATTAGGGGTGTAACGGTACGTGTATTCGTCCTGCGAATTTACGGTACGGCCACCACGGTGCGGTACGCGCGCCATGCAGCGAATACGCAAACACACCAGTCGCACATGCGAGAACAGAGCGCGGCACACCGTCACAGTCGGGATACAGACTGTGACGAGCGAGCGAGAGAGAGGGAGAGAGAGAGAGACAGAGAGGGAGAGAGAGAGAGAGAGATAGAGAGAGAGAGAGAGAGAGAGAGAGAGAGAGAGAGAGAGAGAGAGAGAGAGAGAGAAGAGAGAGGGAGAGGGAGAGGGAGAGAGAGAGAGAGGGAGAGAGGGACACGGAGCACCCCACACACGGTGCGTGTGGGGAAACACACACAGGCAGTTGGGAGCGCGCGCAAAACGCTCCGCATCCCTCCCTCTCCGACTTCAGTTCAGAGCGGCGAAAGTGCACGAGAAAGGCACATTTACATTGGAACAGCTGCAGGGTCGTTTTCTTGTTCGCTCAATAACGTTAACCAAATGAAACCAATGGAAAGAAACACACACACGCGCCAACAAACACATCAACATTCTCCCCCGCCGGACTCACAGGCACAATTAAAATAAAAAGAAGAAACATACTTTTCCGGACAGATCATCTGAGCTCCACTGTGTTTAAATCCAAATAATCCTCTGCCATTGTTGTAAGTAACATGTCATCTGTTCTCTAGTCTTCAGTCTCGTAGTGAAGTCAATAGGGTCCAGCTGCAGCCCTGGAATTTGTTCCAGATTGAGCAACTTCCGCCCGGTCCACGACATTTCTCCTGGGACAGGACAATGTGCGCTGATTGGCGGAAAGTACGGAAGTATCTCGAAGTACGTCTGACGTTGAACGTCAAAATGAACGTCAAAATCAAAAGCAAGTACGTCTGCGCTGACGAGAGGGGGGGCGGGGGGCTTGTATTGATCAGGTTAGTAGATATTGTACCGATCAGGTATTACAGATCATATCCGCATGAAATAAACTAAAATGTTAAAACCCATTTAGACTGTTTCTCATTCCTGTACTGTTGTTTATACTCTTTGATTGATTGATTGATTGAAAACTTTATTAACAGATTGCAGAATGGGTACAGTACAGTACAGCTCAATACATACAATTGTTAAGGGGATGCAGACCAGAGAAAGACTTTCGTCTTGTTTACATCAGGGTCCCCCATTTTCAATTCATCGTAACATATATGACATACATGACATACAGATAGACAGTACTGCTACATCTATACATTTATGACATACCAGATTTGCAAATACAGTACTGTTTGTGATACAGAAAGAGTCCAGAAGAAAAAGTATATACATTTGACGTAGAAACTGTACATCGGAGGAGGTTGGGTAGATGGGGGGGGGGGGGGGGGGGGGGGGACTGTACATTGGCGGTGGTTGGGTGGGTGGCGGGGGGAGGTTGGGTAGGAGTGGGGGGGGGGAGGTTGGGTAGGAGGGGTGGGTGGGGGACACTGTACAACTGTACAAACAAAACTGTACATTGGAATATTGACAAGACCATACTTGGTAATTTACTGTACATTGGAGGGGGTTGTGTTAGGACATCTACAGGGGCCAGTTTCATAAATGTATAGATGTAGCAGTACTGTCTATCTGTATGTCGTGTATGTCATATGTTATGATGAATTGAAAATGGGGGACCCTGATGTAAACAAGACGAAAGTCTTTCTCTGGTCTGCATACCCTTAACAATTGTGTGTATTGAGCTGTACTGTATTGTACCCATTCTGCAATCTGTTAATACAATTTTCAATCAATCAATCAATCAATCAAGACCCGCGTCCCGGGCACTGCATTCCGTTCTCAGAATGGATTTGACTCGAGAGAGATCATCAGCAGGCTATATATGATATTCAGACTCTAGATCTATTTGCAGAGCCAGATGAGATGAGGCAACCTGTGCGATTGGCTCTTGACAACAAATTTTGCACGTACTGTATACAGTATGTGTGTATGCGCGCACTGCGGGAGGTGGCCAGAAGCGCGCAACTAGCCAACTACTATTATTACTACTATATTAATACAGTCTATTCCATTATATAGCTATAGGTGCTGTATGATGACAATACATTTGATTCCTATCTAATTTTGATCCATCGCAAAGCGCTCCAGTGCTTGAATACGGCCGGGGGATCCGCTCTATACAATGCAGACCCACGGCTCTCGTATTATAATGAGCCCGCGAGGCGTGTTATTATTAGAGTTAATAATATTGTATATTGTTTACACTGCCTTTTTATTCTATTTTTACTTCTCCACTGTACTATAATTATGTGACCTGTACCTCTATGTCTTCTACTACCTGTACCTCCCCTCCCCCCTCCCCATGCTGCTGAATTTATCTTATCTTATGAATACAACATTCAATTAACGTTCGCTAACGTAGAGAAACGTCAGACGTAATTCGACATACGTCAGACGTACTTCGAGATACTTCCGTACTTTCCGCCAATCAGCGCACATTGTCCTGTCCCGGGAGAAATGTCGTGGGACCGGGCGGAAGTTGCTCAATCTGGAACAATCTCCAGGGCTGCAGCTGGAGGCTACTCCGTGAAGTTAATTCTCTCTGAAGTGAAACTGAAACTTAAGGATGCGCAAGGATAAGTTGTTAAAGGGGCAGTAGGCAAGTGGATGCCTGAACACAGAATGACACCAGTATCACTGACTACCACGGCAAGCCTATAGAAAATGATTCTATTTAATAATAATAATAATTATTATTATCATAAATATAATATAAAAAAATATAAAAAATAAAAAATTATATAATTATTATAAATATTTTGTTTCTGTTGTACCGAACTCGTACCGAACCGTGACCCCAATATCGGGGTACGTAACGAACCGTGGCTTCTGTGTACCGTTACACCCCTAGTGTACATACAAGCAAGTATATGAGGGGTTATTAGCAGGTATATTCAGACAAAAAGGATTATTTCCACATACTGTATATGTGGTAATATAAATATATAAATGTAAATATGCGGTATACAGCACTGTTGTACATCATATCATACATAGTATATGGGTAGACAGTGAAAGCAGTTGGTAGGTATAAATTGAGTATAGGCAACAGAGTACAGAGTCGTACAGTATTATGGGTAACAGAGTCTAGGGTCTAGGGCAGGCAATGGAGTCAGAGTTCAGAGTTCATATGGTGGGGGGGGGGGGCTGTCAACGTGGCACAGAGTTCAGAGAGATGACAGCTGAGGGAAAGAAGCTGTTCCTGAGTCTGCTTGACCTGGAGCAGAGGTTCCTATAGCGCCTCCCGGACGGTAGGAGGGCAAACAGTCCATGATTGGGGTGAGAGGTGTCCTTGACAATGATGCGTGCCTCCCTCAGACTCTGTTTGTTGTGGATAGACTCAATAGTAGGGAGTGATGTACCTGTGAAGCGTTGGGCGGTTTTCACCACCCTCTGCAGTGCTTTTTTTCAGAGCACAGAGAGAACATACTGACTGAACTGTCCTGGGTCACAGGAAGAACATACTGACTGAACTGTCCTGAGACACAGGAAGAACATACTGACTGAACTGTCCTGGGGCACAGAGAGAACATACTGACTGAACTGTCCTGAGACACAGGAAGAACATACTGACTGAACTGTCCTGGGGCACAGGAAGAACATACTGACTGAACTGTCCTGGGGCACAGAGAGAACATACTGACTGAACTGTCCTGGGGCACAGGAAGAACATACTGACTGAACTGTCCTGGGGCACAGGAAGAACATACTGACTGAACTGTCCTGAGACAGGAAGAACATACTGACTGAACTGTCCTGGGGCACAGAGAGAACATACTGACTGAACTGTCCTGGGGCACAGGAAGAACATACTGACTGAACTGTCCTGGAGCACAGGAAGAACATACTGACTGAACTGTCCTGAGACACAGGAAGAACATACTGACTGAACTGTCCTGGGGCACAGGAAGAACATACTGACTGAACTGTCCTGGGGCACAGGAAGAACATACTGACTGAACTGTCCTCAGGAAGAACATACTGACTGAACTGTCCTGAGACACAGGAAGAACATACTGACTGAACTGTCCTGGGACACAGGAAGAACATACTGACTGAACTGTCCTGGGGCACAGGAAGAACATACTGACTGAACTGTCCTGGGGCACAGGAAGAACATACTGACTGAACTGTCCTGGGACACAGGAAGAACATACTGACTGAACTGTCCTGGGACACAGGAAGAACATACTGACTGAACTGTCCTGGGACACAGGAAGAACATACTGACTGAACTGTCCTGGGGCACAGGAAGAACATATTGACTGAACTGTCCTGGGGCACAGGAAGAACATACTGACTGAACTGTCCTGGGGCACAGGAAGAACATACTGACTGAACTGTCCTGAGACACAGGAAGAACATACTGACTGAACTGTCCTGGGGCACAGGAAGAACATACTGACTGAACTGTCCTGAGACACAGGAAGAACATACTGACTGAACTGTCCTGGGGCACAGGAAGAACATACTGACTGAACTGTCCTGAGACACAGGAAGAACATACTGACTGAACTGTCCTGGGGCACAGGAAGAACATACTGACTGAACTGTCCTGGGACACAGGAAAAACATACTGACTGAACTGTCCTGGGGCACAGGAAGAACATACTGACTGAACTGTCCTGGGGCACAGGAAGAACATACTGACTGAACAGTCCTGGGGCACAGGAGGAACATACTGACTGAACTGTCCTGAGATACAGGAAGAACATACTGACTGAACTGTCCTGGGGCACAGGAAGAACATACTGACTGAACTGTCCTGAGACACAGGAAGAACATACTGACTGAACTGTCCTGGAGCACAGGAAGAACATACTGACTGAACTGTCCTGAGACACAGGAAGAACATACTGACTGAACTGTCCTGGGGCACAGGAAGAACATACTGACTGAACTGTCCTGAGACACAGGAAGAACATACTGACTGAACTGTCCTGGGGCACAGGAAGAACATACTGACTGAACTGTCCTGAGACACAGGAAGAACATACTGACTGAACTGTCCTGGGACACAGGAAGAACATACTGACTGAACTGTCCTGGGACACAGGAAGAACATACTGACTGAACAGTCCTGGGACACAGGAAGAACATACTGACTGAACTGTCCTGGGGCACAGGAAGAACATACTGACTGAACTGTCCTGGGGCACAGGAAGAACATACTGACTGAACTGTCCTGGGGCACAGGAAGAACCTACTGACTGAACTGTCCTGAGACACAGGAAGAACATACTGACTGAACTGTCCTCAGGAAGAACATACTGACTGAACTGTCCTGAGACACAGGAAGAACATACTGACTGAACTGTCCTGGGGCACAGGAAGAACATACTGATTGAACTGTCCTCAGGAAGAACATACTGACTGAACTGTCCTCAGGAAGAACATACTGACTGAACTGTCCTGGGACACAGGAAGAACATACTGACTGAACTGTCCTCAGGAAGAACATACTGACTGAACTGTCCTCAGGAAGAACATACTGACTGAACTGTCCTCAGGAAGAACATACTGACTGAACTGTCCTGGGACACAGGAAGAACATACTGACTGAACTGTCCTGGGGCACAGGAAGAACATACTGACTGAACTGTCCTCAGGAAGAACATACTGACTGAACTGTCCTCAGGAAGAACATACTGACTGAACTGTCCTCAGGAAGAACATACTGACTGAACTGTCCTGGGGCACAGGGAGAACATACTGACTGAACTGTCCTGGGGCACAGAGAGAACATACTGACTGAACTTTCCTGGGGCACAGGAAGAACATACTGACTGAACTGTCCTGGGTCACAGGAAGAACATACTGACTGAACTGTCCTGGGGCACAGGGAGAACATACTGACTGAACTGTCCTGGGGCACAGAGAGAACATACTGACTGAACTGTCCTGGGTCACAGGAAGAACATACTGACTGAACTGTCCTGGGGCACAGGAAGAACATACTGACTGAACTGTCCTGGGGCACAGGAAGAACATACTGACTGAACTGTCCTCAGGAAGAACATACTGACTGAACTGTCCTGGGACACAGGAAGAACATACTGACTGAACTGTCCTCAGGAAGAACATACTGACTGAACTGTCCTCAGGAAGAACATACTGACTGAACTGTCCTGGGACACAGGAAGAACATACTGACTGAACTGTCCTGGGGCACAGGAAGAACATACTGACTGAACTGTCCTCAGTAAGGACATACTGACTGAACTGTCCTGAGGAAGAACATACTGA
Organism: Notolepis coatsorum; assembly: GCF_963971535.1. NCBI lineage: Eukaryota > Metazoa > Chordata > Actinopteri > Aulopiformes > Paralepididae > Notolepis > Notolepis coatsorum. Next base: position 132,867,294 of record NC_140175.1, on the reverse strand, counting down.
CTGAACTGTCCTCAGGAAGAACATACTGACTGAACTGTCCTGGGACACAGGAAGAACATACTGACTGAACTGTCCTGGGGCACATGAAGAACATACTGACTGAACTGTCCTCAGGAAGAACATACTGACTGAACTGTCCTCAGGAAGAACATACTGACTGAACTGTCCTCAGGAAGAACATACTGACTGAACTGTCCTGGGGCACAGGGAGAACATACTGACTGAACTGTCCTGGGGCACAGAGAGAACATACTGACTGAACTTTCCTGGGGCACAGGAAGAACATACTGACTGAACTGTCCTGGGGCACAGGAAGAACATACTGACTGAACTGTCCTGGGTCACAGGAAGAACATACTGACTGAACTGTCCTGGGACACAGGGAGAACATACTGACTGAACTGTCCTGGGGCACAGAGAGAACATACTGACTGAACTGTCCTGGGTCACAGGGAGAACATACTGACTGAACTGTCCTGGGGCACAGGAAGAACATACTGACTGAACTGTCCTGGGGCACAGGAAGAACATACTGACTGAACTGTCCTCAGGAAGAACATACTGACTGAACTGTCCTGGGACACAGGAAGAACATACTGACTGAACTGTCCTCAGGAAGAACATACTGACTGAACTGTCCTCAGGAAGAACATACTGACTGAACTGTCCTCAGGAAGAACATACTGACTGAACTGTCCTGGGACACAGGAAGAACATACTGACTGAACTGTCCTGGGGCACAGGAAGAACATACTGACTGAACTGTCCTCAGTAAGGACATACTGACTGAACTGTCCTGGGGCACAGAGAGAACATACTGACTGAACTTTCCTGGGGCACAGGAAGAACATACTGACTGAACTGTCCTGGGACACAGGAAGAACATACTGACTGAACTGTCCTGGGGCACAGGAAGAACATACTGACTGAACTGTCCTCAGTAAGGACATACTGACTGAACTGTCCTGAGGAAGAACATACTGACTGAACTGTCCTCAGGAAGAACATACTGACTGAACTGTCCTGGGACACAGGAAGAACATACTGACTGAACTGTCCTGGGGCACATGAAGAACATACTGACTGAACTGTCCTCAGGAAGAACATACTGACTGAACTGTCCTCAGGAAGAACATACTGACTGAACTGTCCTCAGGAAGAACATACTGACTGAACTGTCCTGGGGCACAGGGAGAACATACTGACTGAACTGTCCTGGGGCACAGAGAGAACATACTGACTGAACTTTCCTGGGGCACAGGAAGAACATACTGACTGAACTGTCCTGGGGCACAGGAAGAACATACTGACTGAACTGTCCTGGGTCACAGGAAGAACATACTGACTGAACTGTCCTGGGGCACAGGGAGAACATACTGACTGAACTGTCCTGGGGCACAGAGAGAACATACTGACTGAACTGTCCTGGGTCACAGGGAGAACATACTGACTGAACTGTCCTGGGGCACAGGAAGAACATACTGACTGAACTGTCCTGGGGCACAGGAAGAACATACTGACTGAACTGTCCTCAGGAAGAACATACTGACTGAACTGTCCTGGGACACAGGAAGAACATACTGACTGAACTGTCCTCAGGAAGAACATACTGACTGAACTGTCCTCAGGAAGAACATACTGACTGAACTGTCCTCAGGAAGAACATACTGACTGAACTGTCATGGGACACAGGAAGAACATACTGACTGAACTGTCCTGGGGCACAGGAAGAACATACTGACTGAACTGTCCTCAGTAAGGACATACTGACTGAACTGTCCTGGGGCACAGAGAGAACATACTGACTGAACTTTCCTGGGGCACAGGAAGAACATACTGACTGAACTGTCCTGGGGCACAGGAAGAACATACTGACTGAACTGTCCTGGGTCACAGGAAGAACATACTGACTGAACTGTCCTGGGGCACAGGGAGAACATACTGACTGAACTGTCCTGGGGCACAGAGAGAACATACTGACTGAACTGTCCTGGGTCACAGGGAGAACATACTGACTGAACTGTCCTGGGGCACAGGAAGAACATACTGACTGAACTGTCCTGGGGCACAGGAAGAACATACTGACTGAACTGTCCTCAGGAAGAACATACTGACTGAACTGTCCTGGGACACAGGAAGAACATACTGACTGAACTGTCCTCAGGAAGAACATACTGACTGAACTGTCCTCAGGAAGAACATACTGACTGAACTGTCCTCAGGAAGAACATACTGACTGAACTGTCCTGGGGCACAGGGAGAACATACTGACTGAACTGTCCTGGGGCACAGAGAGAACATACTGACTGAACTGTCCTGGGGCACACAGAAGAACATACTGACTGAACTGTCCTGGGTCACAGGAAGAACATACTGACTGAACTGTCCTGGGGCACAGGGAGAACATACTGACTGAACTGTCCTGGGGCACAGAGAGAACATACTGACTGAACTGTCCTGGGTCACAGGAAGAACATACTGACTGAACTGTCCTGGGGCACAGGAAGAACATACTGACTGAACTGTCCTGGGGCACAGGAAGAACATACTGACTGAACTGTCCTGGGGCACAGGAAGAACATACTGACTGAACTGTCCTGGGGCACAGGAAGAACATACTGACTGAACTGTCCTGAGACACAGGAAGAACATACTGACTGAACTGTCCTCAGGAAGAACATACTGACTGATCTGTCCTGAGACACAGGAAGAACATACTGACTGAACTGTCCTGGGACACAGGAAGAACATACTGACGGAACTGTCCTGGGGCACAGGAAGAACATACTGACTGAACTGTCCTGGGACACAGGAAGAACATATTGACTGAACTGTCCTGGGACACAGGAAGAACATACTGACTGAACTGTCCTGGGACACAGGAAGAACATACTGACTGAACTGTCCTGGGGCACAGGAAGAACATACTGACTGAACTGTCCTGGGGCACAGGAAGAACATACTGACTGAACTGTCCTGGGGCACAGGAAGAACATACTGACTGAACTGTCCTGAGACACAGGAAGAACATACTGACTGAACTGTCCTGGGGCACAGGAAGAACATACTGACTGAACTGTCTGGGGCACAGGAAGAACATACTGACTGAACTGTCCTGAGACACAGGAAGAACATACTGACTGAACTGTCCTGGAGACACAGGGAGAACATACTGACTGAACTGTCCTGGGACACAGGAAGAACATACTGACTGAACTGTCCTGGGGCACAGGAAGAACATACTGACTGAACTGTCCTGGGACACAGGAAGAACATACTGACTGAACTGTCCTGGGGCACAGGAAGAACATACTGACTGAACTGTCCTCGGGCACAGGAAGAACATACTGACTGAACTGTCCTGAGACACAGGAAGAACATACTGACTGAACTGTCCTGGGGCACAGGAAGAACATACTGACTGAACTGTCCTGAGACACAGGAAGAACATACTGACTGAACTGTCCTCAGGAAGAACATACTGACTGAACTGTCCTCAGGAAGAACATACTGACTGAACTGTCCTGGGACACAGGAATAACATACTGACTGAACTGTCCTCAGGAAGAACATACTGACTGAACTGTCCTGGGACACAGGAAGAACATACTGACTGAACTGTCCTGGGGCACAGGAAGAACATACTGACTGAACTGTCCTGGGGCACAGGAAGAACATACTGACTGAACTGTCCTGGGGCACAGGAAGAACATACTGACTGAACTGTCCTGGGGCACAGGAAGAACATACTGACTGAACTGTCCTGAGACACAGGAAGAACATACTGACTGAACTGTCCTGAGACACAGGAAGAACATACTGACTGAACTGTCCTGAGACACAGGAAGAACATACTGACTGAACTGTCCTGGGACACAGGAAGAACATACTGACTGAACTGTCCTGAGACACAGGAAGAACACACTGACTGAACTGTCCTGAGACACAGGAAGAACATACTGACTGAACTGTCCTGGGGCACAGGAAGAACATACTGACTGAACTGTCCTGGGACACAGGAAGAACATACTGACTGAACTGTCCTGGGGCACAGGAAGAACATACTGACTGAACTGTCCTGGGGCACAGGAAGAACATACTGACTGAACTGTCCTGGGACACAGGAAGAACATACTGACTGAACTGTCCTGAGACACAGGAAGAACATACTGGCTGAACTGTCCTGGAGCACAGAGAGAACATACTGACTGAACTGTCCTGAGACACAGGAAGAACATACTGACTGAACTGTCCTGGGGCACAGGAAGAACATACTGACTGAACTGTCCTGGGACACAGGAAGAACATACTGACTGAACTGTCCTGGGGCACAGGAAGAACATACTGACTGAACTGTCCTGGAGCACAGGAAGAACATACTGACTGAACTGTCCTGGGGCACAGGAAGAACATACTGACTGAACTGTCCTGGGACACAGGAAGAACATACTGACTGAACTGTCCTGGGGCACAGGAAGAACATACTGACTGAACTGTCCTCGGGCACAGGAAGAACATACTGACTGAACTGTCCTGAGACACAGGAAGAACATACTGACTGAACTGTCCTGGGGCACAGGAAGAACATACTGACTGAACTGTCCTGAGACACAGGAAGAACATACTGACTGAACTGTCCTCAGGAAGAACATACTGACTGAACTGTCCTCAGGAAGAACATACTGACTGAACTGTCCTGGGGCACAGGGAGAACATACTGACTGAACTGTCCTGGGGCACAGAGAGAACATACTGACTGAACTTTCCTGGGGCACAGGAAGAACATACTGACTGAACTGTCCTGGGGCACAGGAAGAACATACTGACTGAACTGTCCTGGGTCACAGGAAGAACATACTGACTGAACTGTCCTGGGGCACAGGGAGAACATACTGACTGAACTGTCCTGGGGCACAGAGAGAACATACTGACTGAACTGTCCTGGGTCACAGGGAGAACATACTGACTGAACTGTCCTGGGGCACAGGAAGAACATACTGACTGAACTGTCCTGGGGCACAGGAAGAACATACTGACTGAACTGTCCTCAGGAAGAACATACTGACTGAACTGTCCTGGGACACAGGAAGAACATACTGACTGAACTGTCCTCAGGAAGAACATACTGACTGAACTGTCCTCAGGAAGAACATACTGACTGAACTGTCCTGGGGCACAGGAAGAACATACTGACTGAACTGTCCTCAGTAAGGACATACTGACTGAACTGTCCTGGGGCACAGAGAGAACATACTGACTGAACTTTCCTGGGGCACAGGAAGAACATACTGACTGAACTGTCCTGGGACACAGGAAGAACATACTGACTGAACTGTCCTGGGGCACAGGAAGAACATACTGACTGAACTGTCCTCAGTAAGGACATACTGACTGAACTGTCCTGAGGAAGAACATACTGACTGAACTGTCCTCAGGAAGAACATACTGACTGAACTGTCCTGGGACACAGGAAGAACATACTGACTGAACTGTCCTGGGGCACATGAAGAACATACTGACTGAACTGTCCTCAGGAAGAACATACTGACTGAACTGTCCTCAGGAAGAACATACTGACTGAACTGTCCTCAGGAAGAACATACTGACTGAACTGTCCTGGGGCACAGGGAGAACATACTGACTGAACTGTCCTGGGGCACAGAGAGAACATACTGACTGAACTTTCCTGGGGCACAGGAAGAACATACTGACTGAACTGTCCTGGGGCACAGGAAGAACATACTGACTGAACTGTCCTGGGTCACAGGAAGAACATACTGACTGAACTGTCCTGGGGCACAGGGAGAACATACTGACTGAACTGTCCTGGGGCACAGAGAGAACATACTGACTGAACTGTCCTGGGTCACAGGGAGAACATACTGACTGAACTGTCCTGGGGCACAGGAAGAACATACTGACTGAACTGTCCTGGGGCACAGGAAGAACATACTGACTGAACTGTCCTCAGGAAGAACATACTGACTGAACTGTCCTGGGACACAGGAAGAACATACTGACTGAACTGTCCTCAGGAAGAACATACTGACTGAACTGTCCTCAGGAAGAACATACTGACTGAACTGTCCTCAGGAAGAACATACTGACTGAACTGTCATGGGACACAGGAAGAACATACTGACTGAACTGTCCTGGGGCACAGGAAGAACATACTGACTGAACTGTCCTCAGTAAGGACATACTGACTGAACTGTCCTGGGGCACAGATAGAACATACTGACTGAACTTTCCTGGGGCACAGGAAGAACATACTGACTGAACTGTCCTGGGGCACAGGAAGAACATACTGACTGAACTGTCCTGGGTCACAGGAAGAACATACTGACTGAACTGTCCTGGGGCACAGGGAGAACATACTGACTGAACTGTCCTGGGGCACAGAGAGAACATACTGACTGAACTGTCCTGGGTCACAGGGAGAACATACTGACTGAACTGTCCTGGGGCACAGGAAGAACATACTGACTGAACTGTCCTGGGGCACAGGAAGAACATACTGACTGAACTGTCCTCAGGAAGAACATACTGACTGAACTGTCCTGGGACACAGGAAGAACATACTGACTGAACTGTCCTCAGGAAGAACATACTGACTGAACTGTCCTCAGGAAGAACATACTGACTGAACTGTCCTCAGGAAGAACATACTGACTGAACTGTCCTGGGGCACAGGGAGAACATACTGACTGAACTGTCCTGGGGCACAGAGAGAACATACTGACTGAACTGTCCTGGGGCACACAGAAGAACATACTGACTGAACTGTCCTGGGTCACAGGAAGAACATACTGACTGAACTGTCCTGGGGCACAGGGAGAACATACTGACTGAACTGTCCTGGGGCACAGAGAGAACATACTGACTGAACTGTCCTGGGTCACAGGAAGAACATACTGACTGAACTGTCCTGGGGCACAGGAAGAACATACTGACTGAACTGTCCTGGGGCACAGGAAGAACATACTGACTGAACTGTCCTGGGGCACAGGAAGAACATACTGACTGAACTGTCCTGGGGCACAGGAAGAACATACTGACTGAACTGTCCTGAGACACAGGAAGAACATACTGACTGAACTGTCCTCAGGAAGAACATACTGACTGATCTGTCCTGAGACACAGGAAGAACATACTGACTGAACTGTCCTGGGACACAGGAAGAACATACTGACGGAACTGTCCTGGGGCACAGGAAGAACATACTGACTGAACTGTCCTGGGACACAGGAAGAACATATTGACTGAACTGTCCTGGGACACAGGAAGAACATACTGACTGAACTGTCCTGGGACACAGGAAGAACATACTGACTGAACTGTCCTGGGGCACAGGAAGAACATACTGACTGAACTGTCCTGGGGCACAGGAAGAACATACTGACTGAACTGTCCTGGGGCACAGGAAGAACATACTGACTGAACTGTCCTGAGACACAGGAAGAACATACTGACTGAACTGTCCTGGGGCACAGGAAGAACATACTGACTGAACTGTCTGGGGCACAGGAAGAACATACTGACTGAACTGTCCTGAGACACAGGAAGAACATACTGACTGAACTGTCCTGGAGACACAGGGAGAACATACTGACTGAACTGTCCTGGGACACAGGAAGAACATACTGACTGAACTGTCCTGGGGCACAGGAAGAACATACTGACTGAACTGTCCTGGGACACAGGAAGAACATACTGACTGAACTGTCCTGGGGCACAGGAAGAACATACTGACTGAACTGTCCTCGGGCACAGGAAGAACATACTGACTGAACTGTCCTGAGACACAGGAAGAACATACTGACTGAACTGTCCTGGGGCACAGGAAGAACATACTGACTGAACTGTCCTGAGACACAGGAAGAACATACTGACTGAACTGTCCTCAGGAAGAACATACTGACTGAACTGTCCTCAGGAAGAACATACTGACTGAACTGTCCTGGGACACAGGAATAACATACTGACTGAACTGTCCTCAGGAAGAACATACTGACTGAACTGTCCTGGGACACAGGAAGAACATACTGACTGAACTGTCCTGGGGCACAGGAAGAACATACTGACTGAACTGTCCTGGGGCACAGGAAGAACATACTGACTGAACTGTCCTGGGGCACAGGAAGAACATACTGACTGAACTGTCCTGGGGCACAGGAAGAACATACTGACTGAACTGTCCTGAGACACAGGAAGAACATACTGACTGAACTGTCCTGAGACACAGGAAGAACATACTGACTGAACTGTCCTGAGACACAGGAAGAACATACTGACTGAACTGTCCTGGGACACAGGAAGAACATACTGACTGAACTGTCCTGAGACACAGGAAGAACACACTGACTGAACTGTCCTGAGACACAGGAAGAACATACTGACTGAACTGTCCTGGGGCACAGGAAGAACATACTGACTGAACTGTCCTGGGACACAGGAAGAACATACTGACTGAACTGTCCTGGGGCACAGGAAGAACATACTGACTGAACTGTCCTGGGGCACAGGAAGAACATACTGACTGAACTGTCCTGGGACACAGGAAGAACATACTGACTGAACTGTCCTGAGACACAGGAAGAACATACTGGCTGAACTGTCCTGGAGCACAGAGAGAACATACTGACTGAACTGTCCTGAGACACAGGAAGAACATACTGACTGAACTGTCCTGGGGCACAGGAAGAACATACTGACTGAACTGTCCTGGGACACAGGAAGAACATACTGACTGAACTGTCCTGGGGCACAGGAAGAACATACTGACTGAACTGTCCTGGAGCACAGGAAGAACATACTGACTGAACTGTCCTGGGGCACAGGAAGAACATACTGACTGAACTGTCCTGGGGCACAGGAAGAACATACTGACTGAACTGTCCTGGGGCACAGGAAGAACATACTGACTGAACTGTCCTGGGGCACAGGAAGAACATACTGACTGAACTGTCCTGAGACACAGGAAGAACATACTGACTGAACTGTCCTCAGGAAGAACATACTGACTGAACTGTCCTCACGAAGAACATACTGACTGAACTGTCCTCAGGAAGAACATACTGACTGAACTGTCCTCAGGAAGAACATACTGACTGAACTGTCCTGGGACACAGGAATAACATACTGACTGAACTGTCCTCAGGAAGAACATACTGACTGAACTGTCCTGGGACACAGGAAGAACATACTGACTGAACTGTCCTGGGGCACAGGAAGAACATACTGACTGAACTGTCCTGGGGCACAGGAAGAACATACTGACTGAACTGTCCTGGGGCACAGGAAGAACATACTGACTGAACTGTCCTGGGGCACAGGAAGAACATACTGACTGAACTGTACTGGGGCACAGGAAGAACATACTGACTGAACTTTCCTGAGACACAGGAAGAACATACTGACTGAACTGTCTTGAGACACAGGAAGAACATACTGACTGAACTGTCCTGGGACACAGGAAGAACATACTGACTGAACTGTCCTGAGACACAGGAAGAACATACTGACTGAACTGTCCTGAGACACAGGAAGAACATACTGACTGAACTGTCCTGGGGCACAGGAAGAACATACTGACTGAACTGTCCTGGGACACAGGAAGAACATACTGACTGAACTGTCCTGGGGCACAGGAAGAACATACTGACTGAACTGTCCTGGGACACAGGAAGAACATACTGACTGAACTGTCCTGAGACACAGGAAGAACATACTGACTGAACTGTCCTGGAGCACAGAGAGAACATACTGACTGAACTGTCCTGAGACACAGGAAGAACATACTGACTGAACTGTCCTGGGGCACAGGAAGAACATACTGACTGAACTGTCCTGGGACACAGGAAGAACATACTGACTGAACTGTCCTGGGGCACAGGAAGAACATACTGACTGAACTGTCCTGGAGCACAGGAAGAACATACTGACTGAACTGTCCTGGGGCACAGGAAGAACATACTGACTGAACTGTCCTGGGGCACAGGAAGAACATACTGACTGAACTGTCCTGAGACACAGGAAGAACATACTGACTGAACTGTCCTGAGACACAGGAAGAACATACTGACTGAACTGTCCTGGGGCACAGGAAGAACATACTGACTGAACTGTCCTGGGACACAGGAAAAACATACTGACTGAACTGTCCTGGGGCACAGGAAGAACATACTGACTGAACTGTCCTGGGGCACAGGAAGAACATACTGACTGAACTGTCCTGGGACACAGGAAGAACATACTGACTGAACTGTCCTGGGGCACAGGAAGAACATACTGACTGAACTGTCCTGGGGCACAGGAAGAACATACTGACTGAACTGTCCTGGGACACAGGAAGAACATACTGACTGAACTGTCCTGAGACACAGGAAGAACATACTGGCTGAACTGTCCTGGAGCACAGAGAGAACATACTGACTGAACTGTCCTGAGACACAGGAAGAACATACTGACTGAACTGTCCTGGGGCACAGGAAGAACATACTGACTGAACTGTCCTGGGACACAGGAAGAACATACTGACTGAACTGTCCTGGGGCACAGGAAGAACATACTGACTGAACTGTCCTGGAGCACAGGAAGAACATACTGACTGAACTGTCCTGGGGCACAGGAAGAACATACTGACTGAACTGTCCTGGGGCACAGGAAGAACATACTGACTGAACTGTCCTGGGGCACAGGAAGAACATACTGACTGAACTGTCCTGAGACACAGGAAGAACATACTGACTGAACTGTCCTGGGGCACAGGAAGAACATACTGACTGAACTGTCCTGGGGCACAGGAAGAACATACTGACTGAACTTTCCTGAGACACAGGAAGAACATACTGACTGAACTGTCTTGAGACACAGGAAGAACATACTGACTGAACTGTCCTGGGACACAGGAAGAACATACTGACTGAACTGTCCTGGGGCACAGGAAGAACATACTGACTGAACTGTCCTGGGACACAGGAAGAACATACTGACTGAACTGTCCTGGGGCACAGGAAGAACATACTGACTGAACTGTCCTGGAGCACAGGAAGAACATACTGACTGAACTGTCCTGGGGCACAGGAAGAACATACTGACTGAACTGTCCTGGGGCACAGGAAGAACATACTGACTGAACTGTCCTGAGACACAGGAAGAACATACTGACTGAACTGTCCTGAGACACAGGAAGAACATACTGACTGAACTGTCCTGGGGCACAGGAAGAACATACTGACTGAACTGTCCTGGGACACAGGAAAAACATACTGACTGAACTGTCCTGGGGCACAGGAAGAACATACTGACTGAACTGTCCTGGGGCACAGGAAGAACATACTGACTGAACTGTCCTGGGACACAGGAAGAACATACTGACTGAACTGTCCTGGGGCACAGGAAGAACATACTGACTGAACTGTCCTGGGGCACAGGAAGAACATACTGACTGAACTGTCCTGGGACACAGGAAGAACATACTGACTGAACTGTCCTGAGACACAGGAAGAACATACTGGCTGAACTGTCCTGGAGCACAGAGAGAACATACTGACTGAACTGTCCTGAGACACAGGAAGAACATACTGACTGAACTGTCCTGGGGCACAGGAAGAACATACTGACTGAACTGTCCTGGGACACAGGAAGAACATACTGACTGAACTGTCCTGGGGCACAGGAAGAACATACTGACTGAACTGTCCTGGAGCACAGGAAGAACATACTGACTGAACTGTCCTGGGGCACAGGAAGAACATACTGACTGAACTGTCCTGGGGCACAGGAAGAACATACTGACTGAACTGTCCTGGGGCACAGGAAGAACATACTGACTGAACTGTCCTGAGACACAGGAAGAACATACTGACTGAACTGTCCTGGGGCACAGGAAGAACATACTGACTGAACTGTCCTGGGGCACAGGAAGAACATACTGACTGAACTTTCCTGAGACACAGGAAGAACATACTGACTGAACTGTCTTGAGACACAGGAAGAACATACTGACTGAACTGTCCTGGGACACAGGAAGAACATACTGACTGAACTGTCCTGAGACACAGGAAGAACATACTGACTGAACTGTCCTGAGACACAGGAAGAACATACTGACTGAACTGTCCTGGGGCACAGGAAGAACATACTGACTGAACTGTCCTGGGACACAGGAAGAACATACTGACTGAACTGTCCTGGGGCACAGGAAGAACATACTGACTGAACTGTCCTGGGACACAGGAAGAACATACTGACTGAACTGTCCTGAGACACAGGAAGAACATACTGACTGAACTGTCCTGGAGCACAGAGAGAACATACTGACTGAACTGTCCTGAGACACAGGAAGAACATACTGACTGAACTGTCCTGGGGCACAGGAAGAACATACTGACTGAACTGTCCTGGGACACAGGAAGAACATACTGACTGAACTGTCCTGGGGCACAGGAAGAACATACTGACTGAACTGTCCTGGAGCACAGGAAGAACATACTGACTGAACTGTCCTGGGGCACAGGAAGAACATACTGACTGAACTGTCCTGGGGCACAGGAAGAACATACTGACTGAACTGTCCTGAGACACAGGAAGAACATACTGACTGAACTGTCCTGAGACACAGGAAGAACATACTGACTGAACTGTCCTGGGGCACAGGAAGAACATACTGACTGAACTGTCCTGGGACACAGGAAAAACATACTGACTGAACTGTCCTGGGGCACAGGAAGAACATACTGACTGAACTGTCCTGGGGCACAGGAAGAACATACTGACTGAACTGTCCTGGGACACAGGAAGAACATACTGACTGAACTGTCCTGGGGCACAGGAAGAACATACTGACTGAACTGTCCTGGGGCACAGGAAGAACATACTGACTGAACTGTCCTGGGACACAGGAAGAACATACTGACTGAACTGTCCTGAGACACAGGAAGAACATACTGGCTGAACTGTCCTGGAGCACAGAGAGAACATACTGACTGAACTGTCCTGAGACACAGGAAGAACATACTGACTGAACTGTCCTGGGGCACAGGAAGAACATACTGACTGAACTGTCCTGGGACACAGGAAGAACATACTGACTGAACTGTCCTGGGGCACAGGAAGAACATACTGACTGAACTGTCCTGGAGCACAGGAAGAACATACTGACTGAACTGTCCTGGGGCACAGGAAGAACATACTGACTGAACTGTCCTGGGGCACAGGAAGAACATACTGACTGAACTGTCCTGGGGCACAGGAAGAACATACTGACTGAACTGTCCTGAGACACAGGAAGAACATACTGACTGAACTGTCCTCAGGAAGAACATACTGACTGAACTGTCCTCAGGAAGAACATACTGACTGAACTGTCCTCAGGAAGAACATACTGACTGAACTGTCCTCAGGAAGAACATACTGACTGAACTGTCCTGGGACACAGGAATAACATACTGACTGAACTGTCCTCAGGAAGAACATACTGACTGAACTGTCCTGGGACACAGGAAGAACATACTGACTGAACTGTCCTGGGGCACAGGAAGAACATACTGACTGAACTGTCCTGGGGCACAGGAAGAACATACTGACTGAACTGTCCTGGGGCACAGGAAGAACATACTGACTGAACTGTCCTGGGGCACAGGAAGAACATACTGACTGAACTGTCCTGGGGCACAGGAAGAACATACTGACTGAACTGTCCTGAGACACAGGAAGAACATACTGACTGAACTGTCTTGAGACACAGGAAGAACATACTGACTGAACTGTCCTGGGACACAGGAAGAACATACTGACTGAACTGTCCTGAGACACAGGAAGAACATACTGACTGAACTGTCCTGAGACACAGGAAGAACATACTGACTGAACTGTCCTGGGGCACAGGAAGAACATACTGACTGAACTGTCCTGGGACACAGGAAGAACATACTGACTGAACTGTCCTGGGGCACAGGAAGAACATACTGACTGAACTGTCCTGGGACACAGGAAGAACATACTGACTGAACTGTCCTGAGACACAGGAAGAACATACTGACTGAACTGTCCTGGAGCACAGAGAGAACATACTGACTGAACTGTCCTGAGACACAGGAAGAACATACTGACTGAACTGTCCTGGGGCACAGGAAGAACATACTGACTGAACTGTCCTGGGACACAGGAAGAACATACTGACTGAACTGTCCTGGGGCACAGGAAGAACATACTGACTGAACTGTCCTGGAGCACAGGAAGAACATACTGACTGAACTGTCCTGGGGCACAGGAAGAACATACTGACTGAACTGTCCTGGGGCACAGGAAGAACATACTGACTGAACTGTCCTGAGACACAGGAAGAACATACTGACTGAACTGTCCTGAGACACAGGAAGAACATACTGACTGAACTGTCCTGGGGCACAGGAAGAACATACTGACTGAACTGTCCTGGGACACAGGAAAAACATACTGACTGAACTGTCCTGGGGCACAGGAAGAACATACTGACTGAACTGTCCTGGGGCACAGGAAGAACATACTGACTGAACTGTCCTGGGACACAGGAAAAACATACTGACTGAACTGTCCTGGGGCACAGGAAGAACATACTGACTGAACTGTCCTGGGGCACAGGAAGAACATACTGACTGAACTGTCCTGGGACATAGGAAGAACATACTGACTGAACTGTCCTGAGACACAGGAAGAACATACTGACTGAACTGTCCTGGAGCACAGAGAGAACATACTGACTGAACTGTCCTGAGACACAGGAAGAACATACTGACTGAACTGTCCTGGGGCACAGGAAGAACATACTGACTGAACTGTCCTGGGGCACAGGAAGAACATACTGACTGAACTGTCCTGGGGCACAGGAAGTACATACTGACTGAACTGTCCTGGGGCACAGGAAGAACATACTGACTGAACTGTCCTGGGACACAGGAAGAACATACTGACTGAACTGTCCTGGGGCACAGGAAGAACATACTGACTGAACTGTCCTGGAGCACAGGAAGAACATACTGACTGAACTGTCCTGGGGCACAGGAAGAACATACTGACTGAACTGTCCTGGGGCACAGGAAGAACATACTGACTGAACTGTCCTGAGACACAGGAAGAACATACTGACTGAACTGTCCTCGGGCACAGGAAGAACATACTGACTGAACTGTCCTGAGACACAGGAAGAACATACTGACTGAACTGTCCTGGGACACAGGAAGAACATACTGACTGAACAGTCCTGGGACACAGGAAGAACATACTGACTGAACTGTCCTGGGGCACAGGAAGAACATACTGACTGAACTGTCCTGGGGCACAGGAAGAACATACTGACTGAACTGTCCTGGGGCACAGGAAGAACCTACTGACTGAACTGTCCTGAGACACAAGAAGAACATACTGACTGAACTGTCCTCAGGAAGAACATACTGACTGAACTGTCCTGAGACACAGGAAGAACATACTGACTGAACTGTCCTGGGGCACAGGAAGAACATACTGACTGAACTGTCCTCAGGAAGAACATACTGACTGAACTGTCCTCAGGAAGAACATACTGACTGAACTGTCCTGGGACACAGGAAGAACATACTGACTGAACTGTCCTCAGGAAGAACATACTGACTGAACTGTCCTCAGGAAGAACATACTGACTGAACTGTCCTCAGGAAGAACATACTGACTGAACTGTCCTGGAGCACAGGAAGAACATACTGACTGAACTGTCCTGGGGCACAGGAAGAACATACTGACTGAACTGTCCTGGGGCACAGGAAGAACATACTGACTGAACTGTCCTGGGGCACAGGAAGAACATACTGACTGAACTGTCCTGAGACACAGGAAGAACATACTGACTGAACTGTCCTCAGGAAGAACATACTGACTGAACTGTCCTCAGGAAGAACATACTGACTGAACTGTCCTCAGGAAGAACATACTGACTGAACTGTCCTCAGGAAGAACATACTGACTGAACTGTCCTGGGACACAGGAATAACATACTGACTGAACTGTCCTCAGGAAGAACATACTGACTGAACTGTCCTGGGACACAGGAAGAACATACTGACTGAACTGTCCTGGGGCACAGGAAGAACATACTGACTGAACTGTCCTGGGGCACAGGAAGAACATACTGACTGAACTGTCCTGGGGCACAGGAAGAACATACTGACTGAACTGTCCTGGGGCACAGGAAGAACATACTGACTGAACTGTCCTGGGGCACAGGAAGAACATACTGACTGAACTGTCCTGAGACACAGGAAGAACATACTGACTGAACTGTCTTGAGACACAGGAAGAACATACTGACTGAACTGTCCTGGGACACAGGAAGAACATACTGACTGAACTGTCCTGAGACACAGGAAGAACATACTGACTGAACTGTCCTGAGACACAGGAAGAACATACTGACTGAACTGTCCTGGGGCACAGGAAGAACATACTGACTGAACTGTCCTGGGACACAGGAAGAACATACTGACTGAACTGTCCTGGGGCACAGGAAGAACATACTGACTGAACTGTCCTGGGACACAGGAAGAACATACTGACTGAACTGTCCTGAGACACAGGAAGAACATACTGACTGAACTGTCCTGGAGCACAGAGAGAACATACTGACTGAACTGTCCTGAGACACAGGAAGAACATACTGACTGAACTGTCCTGGGGCACAGGAAGAACATACTGACTGAACTGTCCTGGGACACAGGAAGAACATACTGACTGAACTGTCCTGGGGCACAGGAAGAACATACTGACTGAACTGTCCTGGAGCACAGGAAGAACATACTGACTGAACTGTCCTGGGGCACAGGAAGAACATACTGACTGAACTGTCCTGGGGCACAGGAAGAACATACTGACTGAACTGTCCTGAGACACAGGAAGAACATACTGACTGAACTGTCCTGAGACACAGGAAGAACATACTGACTGAACTGTCCTGGGGCACAGGAAGAACATACTGACTGAACTGTCCTGGGACACAGGAAAAACATACTGACTGAACTGTCCTGGGGCACAGGAAGAACATACTGACTGAACTGTCCTGGGGCACAGGAAGAACATACTGACTGAACTGTCCTGGGACACAGGAAAAACATACTGACTGAACTGTCCTGGGGCACAGGAAGAACATACTGACTGAACTGTCCTGGGGCACAGGAAGAACATACTGACTGAACTGTCCTGGGACATAGGAAGAACATACTGACTGAACTGTCCTGAGACACAGGAAGAACATACTGACTGAACTGTCCTGGAGCACAGAGAGAACATACTGACTGAACTGTCCTGAGACACAGGAAGAACATACTGACTGAACTGTCCTGGGGCACAGGAAGAACATACTGACTGAACTGTCCTGGGGCACAGGAAGAACATACTGACTGAACTGTCCTGGGGCACAGGAAGTACATACTGACTGAACTGTCCTGGGGCACAGGAAGAACATACTGACTGAACTGTCCTGGGACACAGGAAGAACATACTGACTGAACTGTCCTGGGGCACAGGAAGAACATACTGACTGAACTGTCCTGGAGCACAGGAAGAACATACTGACTGAACTGTCCTGGGGCACAGGAAGAACATACTGACTGAACTGTCCTGGGGCACAGGAAGAACATACTGACTGAACTGTCCTGAGACACAGGAAGAACATACTGACTGAACTGTCCTCGGGCACAGGAAGAACATACTGACTGAACTGTCCTGAGACACAGGAAGAACATACTGACTGAACTGTCCTGGGACACAGGAAGAACATACTGACTGAACAGTCCTGGGACACAGGAAGAACATACTGACTGAACTGTCCTGGGGCACAGGAAGAACATACTGACTGAACTGTCCTGGGGCACAGGAAGAACATACTGACTGAACTGTCCTGGGGCACAGGAAGAACCTACTGACTGAACTGTCCTGAGACACAAGAAGAACATACTGACTGAACTGTCCTCAGGAAGAACATACTGACTGAACTGTCCTGAGACACAGGAAGAACATACTGACTGAACTGTCCTGGGGCACAGGAAGAACATACTGACTGAACTGTCCTCAGGAAGAACATACTGACTGAACTGTCCTCAGGAAGAACATACTGACTGAACTGTCCTGGGACACAGGAAGAACATACTGACTGAACTGTCCTCAGGAAGAACATACTGACTGAACTGTCCTCAGGAAGAACATACTGACTGAACTGTCCTCAGGAAGAACATACTGACTGAACTGTCCTGGGACACAGGAAGAACATACTGACTGAACTGTCCTGGGGCACAGGAAGAACATACTGACTGAACTGTCCTCAGGAAGAACATACTGACTGAACTGTCCTCAGGAAGAACATACTGACTGAACTGTCCTCAGGAAGAACATACTGACTGAACTGTCCTGGGGCACAGGGAGAACATACTGACTGAACTGTCCTGGGGCACAGAGAGAACATACTGACTGAACTTTCCTGGGGCACAGGAAGAACATACTGACTGAACTGTCCTGGGTCACAGGAAGAACATACTGACTGAACTGTCCTGGGGCACAGGGAGAACATACTGACTGAACTGTCCTGGGGCATAGAGAGAACATACTGACTGAACTGTCCTGGGTCACAGGAAGAACATACTGACTGAACTGTCCTGGTGCACAGGAAGAACATACTGACTGAACTGTCCTGGGGCACAGGAAGAACATACTGACTGAACTGTCCTCAGGAAGAACATACTGACTGAACTGTCCTGGGACACAGGAAGAACATACTGACTGAACTGTCCTCAGGAAAAACATACTGACTGAACTGTCCTCAGGAAGAACATACTGACTGAACTGTCCTCAGGAAGAACATACTGACTGAACTGTCCTGGGACACAGGAAGAACATACTGACTGAACTGTCCTGGGGCACAGGAAGAACATACTGACTGAACTGTCCTCAGGAAGAACATACTGACTGAACTGTCCTCAGGAAGAACATACTGACTGAACTGTCCTCAGGAAGAACATACTGACTGAACTGTCCTGGGGCACAGGGAGAACATACTGACTGAACTGTCCTGGGGCACAGAGAGAACATACTGACTGAACTTTCCTGGGGCACAGGAAGAACATACTGACTGAACTGTCCTGGGTCACAGGAAGAACATACTGACTGAACTGTCCTGGGGCACAGGGAGAACATACTGACTGAACTGTCCTGGGGCATAGAGAGAACATACTGACTGAACTGTCCTGGGTCACAGGAAGAACATACTGACTGAACTGTCCTGGTGCACAGGAAGAACATACTGACTGAACTGTCCTGGGGCACAGGAAGAACATACTGACTGAACTGTCCTCAGGAAGAACATACTGACTGAACTGTCCTGGGACACAGGAAGAACATACTGACTGAACTGTCCTCAGGAAAAACATACTGACTGAACTGTCCTCAGGAAGAACATACTGACTGAACTGTCCTCAGGAAGAACATACTGACTGAACTGTCCTGGGACACAGGAAGAACATACTGACTGAACTGTCCTGGGGCACAGGAAGAACATACTGACTGAACTGTCCTCAGTAAGGACATACTGACTGAACTGTCCTCAGGAAGAACATACTGACTGAACTGTCCTCAGGAAGAACATACTGACTGAACTGTCCTGGGGCACAGGGAGAACATACTGACTGAACTGTCCTGGGGCACAGAGAGAACATACTGACTGAACTGTCCTGGGGCACAGGAAGAACATACTGACTGAACTGTCCTGGGTCACAGGAAGAACATACTGACTGAACTGTCCTGGGGCACAGGGAGAACATACTGACTGAACTGTCCTGGGGCACAGAGAGAACATACTGACTGAACTGTCCTGGGTCACAGGAAGAACATACTGACTGAACTGTCCTGGGGCACAGGAAGAACATACTGACTGAACTGTCCTGGGGCACAGGAAGAACATACTGACTGAACTGTCCTGGGGCACAGGAAGGACATACTGACTGAACTGTCCTGGGGCACAGGAAGAACATACTGACTGAACTGTCCTGAGACACAGGAAGAACATACTGACTGAACTGTCCTCAGGAAGAACATACTGACTGATCTGTCCTGAGACACAGGAAGAACATACTGACTGAACTGTCCTGGGACACAGGAAGAACATACTGACTGAACTGTCCTGGGGCACAGGAAGAACATACTGACTGAACTGTCCTGGGACACAGGAAGAACATATTGACTGAACTGTCCTGGGACACAGGAAGAACATACTGACTGAACTGTCCTGGGACACAGGAAGAACATACTGACTGAACTGTCCTGGGGCACAGGAAGAACATACTGACTGAACTGTCCTGGGACACAGGAAGAACATACTGACTGAACTGTCCTGGGGCACAGGAAGAACATACTGACTGAACTGTCCTGGGGCACAGGAAGAACATACTGACTGAACTGTCCTGAGACACAGGAAGAACATACTGACTGAACTGTCCTGGGGCACAGGAAGAACATACTGACTGAACTGTCCTGAGACACAGGAAGAACATACTGACTGAACTGTCCTCAGGAAGAACATACTGACTGAACTGTTCTCAGGAAGAACGTACTGACTGAACTGTCCTCAGGAAGAACATACTGACTGAACTGTCCTCAGGAAGAACATACTGACTGAACTGTCCTGGGACACAGGAATAACATACTGACTGAACTGTCCTCAGGAAGAACATACTGACTGAACTGTCCTGGGACACAGGAAAAACATACTGACTGAACTGTCCTGGGGCACAGGAAGAACATACTGACTGAACTGTCCTGGGGCACAGGAAGAACATACTGACTGAACTGTCCTGGGCACAGGAAGAACATACTGACTGAACTGTCCTGGACAAGCAACTACCTGAGACACAGGAAGAACATACTGACTGAACTGTCGGCACAGGAAGAACAAACTGAAGGAAGAACATAGCGAACTGTCCCCAGGAAGAACATACGACTGAAGACTGCAGGAAACCTGACTGATGCAGGAAAACATACTGACTGAACTGTCCTGGAGCACAGGAAGAACATACTGACTGAACTGTCCTGGCAGACTGAACTGTCCTGGGGCACAGGAAGAACATACTGACTGAACTGTCCTGGGACACAGGAAGAACATACTGACTGAACTGTCCTGGAGCACAGGAAGAACATACTGACTGAACTGTCCTGGGCACAGGAAGAACATACTGACTGAACTGTCCTGGGGCACAGGAAGAACATACTGACTGAACTGTCTGGGGCACAGGAAGAACATACTGACTGAACTGTCCTGGCACAGGAAGAACATACTGACTGAACTGTCCTGGAGACACAGGAAGAACATACTGACTGAACTGTCCTGGGGGAAGAACATACTGACTGAACTGTCCTGGGGCACAGGAAGAACATACTGACTGAACTGTCCTGGGACACAGGAAGAACATACTGACTGAACTGTCCTGGGGCACAGGAAGAACATACTGACTGAACTGTCCTGGAGCACAGGAAGAACATACTGACTGAACTGTCCTGGGGCACAGGAAGAACATACTGACTGAACTGTCCTGGGGCACAGGAAGAACATACTGACTGAACTGTCCTGGGGCACAGGAAGAACATACTGACTGAACTGTCCTGGGGCACAGGAAGAACATACTGACTGAACTGTCCTGAGACACAGGAAGAACATACTGACTGAACTGTCCTGGGGCACAGGAAGAACATACTGACTGAACTGTCCTGGGGCACAGGAAGAACATACTGACTGAACTGTCCTGAGACACAGGAAGAACATACTGACTGAACTGTCCTGGGGCACAGGAAGAACATACTGACTGAACTGTCCTGAGACACAGGAAGAACATACTGACTGAACTGTCCTCAGGAAGAACATACTGACTGAACTGTCCTCAGGAAGAACGTACTGACTGAACTGTCCTCAGGAAGAACATACTGACTGAACTGTCCTCAGGAAGAACATACTGACTGAACTGTCCTGGGACACAGGAATAACATACTGACTGAACTGTCCTCAGGAAGAACATACTGACTGAACTGTCCTGGGACACAGGAAAAACATACTGACTGAACTGTCCTGGGGCACAGGAAGAACATACTGACTGAACTGTCCTGGGGCACAGGAAGAACATACTGACTGAACTGTCCTGGGGCACAGGAAGAACATACTGACTGAACTGTCCTGGGGCACAGGAAGAACATACTGACTGAACTGTCCTGAGACACAGGAAGAACATACTGACTGAACTGTCCTGAGACACAGGAAGAACATACTGACTGAACTGTCCTGAGACACAGGAAGAACATACTGACTGAACTGTCCTGGGACACAGGAAGAACATACTGACTGAACTGTCCTGAGACACAGGAAGAACATACTGACTGAACTGTCCTGAGACACAGGAAGAACATACTGACTGAACTGTCCTGGGGCACAGGAAGAACATACTGACTGAACTGTCCTGGGACACAGGAAGAACATACTGACTGAACTGTCCTGGGGCACAGGAAGAACATACTGACTGAACTGTCCTGGGGCACAGGAAGAACATACTGACTGAACTGTCCTGGGACACAGGAAGAACATACTGACTGAACTGTCCTGAGACACAGGAAGAACATACTGACTGAACTGTCCTGGAGCACAGAGAGAACATACTGACTGAACTGTCCTGAGACACAGGAAGAACATACTGACTGAACTGTCCTGGGGCACAGGAAGAACATACTGACTGAACTGTCCTGGGACACAGGAAGAACATACTGACTGAACTGTCCTGGGGCACAGGAAGAACATACTGACTGAACTGTCCTGGAGCACAGGAAGAACATACTGACTGAACTGTCCTGGGGCACAGGAAGAACATACTGACTGAACTGTCCTGGGGCACAGGAAGAACATACTGACTGAACTGTCCTGGGGCACAGGAAGAACATACTGACTGAACTGTCCTGGGGCACAGGAAGAACATACTGACTGAACTGTCCTGAGACACAGGAAGAACATACTGACTGAACTGTCCTGGGGCACAGGAAGAACATACTGACTGAACTGTCCTGAGACACAGGAAGAACATACTGACTGAACTGTCCTGGGGCACAGGAAGAACATACTGACTGAACTGTCCTCAGGAAGAACATACTGACTGAACTGTCCTCAGGAAGAACATACTGACTGAACTGTCCTGGGACACAGGAATAACATACTGACTGAACTGTCCTCAGGAAGAACATACTGACTGAACTGTCCTGGGACACAGGAAGAACATACTGACTGAACTGTCCTGGGGCACAGGAAGAACATACTGACTGAACTGTCCTGGGGCACAGGAAGAACATACTGACTGAACTGTCCTGGGGCACAGGAAGAACATACTGACTGAACTGTCCTGGGGCACAGGAAGAACATACTGACTGAACTGTCCTGGGGCACAGGAAGAACATACTGACTGAACTGTCCTGGGGCACAGGAAGAACATACTGACTGAACTGTCCAGAGACACAGGAAGAACATACTGACTGAACTGTCTTGAGACACAGGAAGAACATACTGACTGAACTGTCCTGGGACACAGGAAGAACATACTGACTGAACTGTCCTGAGACACAGGAAGAACATACTGACTGAACTGTCCTGAGACACAGGAAGAACATACTGACTGAACTGTCCTGGGGCACAGGAAGAACATACTGACTGAACTGTCCTGGGACACAGGAAGAACATACTGACTGAACTGTCCTGGGGCACAGGAAGAACATACTGACTGAACTGTCCTGGGGCACAGGAAGAACATACTGACTGAACTGTCCTGGGACACAGGAATAACATACTGACTGAACTGTCCTGAGACACAGGAAGAACATACTGACTGAACTGTCCTGGAGCACAGAGAGAACATACTGACTGAACTGTCCTGACACACAGGAAGAACATACTGACTGAACTGTCCTGGGGCACAGGAAGAACATACTGACTGAACTGTCCTGGGACACAGGAAGAACATACTGACTGAACTGTCCTGGGGCACAGGAAGAACATACTGACTGAACTGTCCTGGAGCACAGGAAGAACATACTGACTGAACTGTCCTGGGGCACAGGAAGAACATACTGACTGAACTGTCCTGGGGCACAGGAAGAACATACTGACTGAACTGTCCTGAGACACAGGAAGAACATACTGACTGAACTGTCCTGAGACACAGGAAGAACATACTGACTGAACTGTCCTGAGACACAGGAAGAACATACTGACTGAACTGTCCTGAGACACAGGAAGAACATACTGACTGAACTGTCCTGGGGCACAGGAAGAACATACTGACTGAACTGTCCTGGGACACAGGAAGAACATACTGACTGAACTGTCCTGGTGCACAGGAAGAACATACTGACTGAACTGTCCTGGGGCACAGGAAGAACATACTGACTGAACTGTCCTGGGACACAGGAAGAACATACTGACTGAACTGTCCTGAGACACAGGAAGAACATACTGACTGAACTGTCCTGGAGCACAGAGAGAACATACTGACTGAACTGTCCTGGGGCACAGGAAGAACATACTGACTGAACTGTCCTGGGGCACAGGAAGAACATACTGACTGAACTGTCCTGGGGCACGTGGGGATATGTGACACATACATTCTTAAAATAGGTGGCGTTGCCCTGTAAGTCAGATCTATCCACAAAGTAAAAAAAAAAAAAAAGGGGTTCATTTTGTTACTGTATCAGACATCCCATCACCCTGTTGTCGCAATATGACGGATATCAACTGGAGTACCTGACATATGGTTTCCCATACTGTACATACCTACCGAAGCAGTACAGTGTCCTCCTGAATGTCGTGACCACCCCCCCTCATATCTCCCGGGCACCAGTGCCTGAAACTATTCCTCATCCAGCCAGCCACCCCTACCCTAGTAATCCAGCCCCAGCCATCTAGTCATATCTCCCATTTAGACAGCGAAGTGCAGCTTGTCCCCCCCCCCTTCCCTGCATTCATACAGAGACACCTCCACAGTTCCTTCGGGGACAGAATGGATCATCTCTGTCCGTGTGCTCTTCTTGTGTCTCCCGGCTTCCCACTTTCTCAACTTTTAGAAAAGCATAAATCAAGTGTCTCTTCTTCCCTTCTCTCCACTGTCTTGCCGCGGGGCTGCGCCGGCACAGAGAGCCGGGGTTAATGCCGCGCCCCGAACCGCTATAATCCCGTCGTTTTGTAGGGGCCACGGCTGTGACACGGCAGCTGGGGAACGAGCCCAAGACTTAAGGAGAAGAGGAGCGATCCTGTCTCCCTCCATTGTGGCCAGGATTAAATAGAGAGAGTGAGCGGGGCCTCGTGGCAGTGTGTGCTAATACCTACCTGTGCTAATACCTCTTTTATCTACAGTCAGTCAGTCAGTCAGTCAGTCAGCCAGTCAGTCAGTCAGTCAGTCAGTCAGTCAGTCAGTCAGTCAGTCAGTCAGTCAGTCAGTCAGTCAGTCAGTCAGTCAGTCAGTCAGTCAGTCAGTCAGTCAGTCAGTCAGTCAGTCAGTCAGTCAGTCAGTCAGTCAGTCAGTCAGTCAGTCAGTCAGTCAGTCAGTCAGTCAGTCAGTCAGTCAGTCAGTCAGCCAGCCAGTCAGTCAGTCAGTCAGTCAGTCAGTCAGTCAGTCAGTCAGTCAGTCAGTCAGTCAGTCAGTCAGTCAGTCAGTCAGTCAGTCAGTCAGTCAGTCAGTCAGTCAGTCAGTCAGTCAGTCAGCCAGTCAGTTAGTTAGTTAGTTAATTAGTCAGTTAGTCAGTCAGTCAGTTTGATAGTTAGTAAGTTAGTTAGTTAGTTAGTTGGTTAGTTAGTTAGTTAGTTAGTTAGTTAGTTAGTTAGTTAGTTAGTTAGTTAGTTAGTTAGTTAGTTAGTTAGTTAGTTAGTCAGTCAGTCAGATAGCTAGTTAGTTAGTTAGTTAGTTAGTTAGTTAGTTAGTTAGTTAGTTAGTTAGTTAGTTAGTTAGTTAGTTAGTTAGTTAGTTAGTTAGTTAGTTAGTTAGTTAGTTAGTTAGTTAGTTAGTTAGTTAGTTAGTTAGTCAGTCAGTCAATCAGTCAGTCAGTCAGTCGGTCAGTCAGTCAGTCAGTCAGTCAGTCGGTCAGCCGTCGGTCGGTCGGTCGGTCGGTCGGTCAGTCGGTCGGTCGGTCGGTCGGTCGGTCGGTCGGTCGGTCGGTCGGTCGGTCGGTCGGTCAGTCAGTCAGTCAGTCAGTCAGTCAGTCAGTCAGCCGTCGGTCGGTCGGTCGGTCGGTCGGTCGGTCGGTCGGTCGGTCGGTCGGTCGGTCGGTCGGTCGGTCAGTCGGTCGGTCGGTCAGTCGGTCGGTCAGTCGGTCGGTCGGTCGGTCGGTCGGTCAGTCAGTCAGTCAGTCAGTCGGTCAGTCGTCCGTTCGTCCGTCCGTCAGTCGGTCGTCAGTCATCGGTCAGTCAGTGGCTCAAGAGGTAAAGCAGTCGTCTGGTAATCAGAACGTTTCCGGGTTCGATTCCCGCTCCTTCCGGGGAGTGTGTCAAAGTGTCCTTGAGCAAGACACTTAACCCCTAATTGCTCCCGATGAGCAGGTTGGCACCTTGCACGGTGAATGTGTGAGTGAATGGGTGAATGTGAGGAATTAAATTGTAAAGCACTTTGGATAAATGCCAATAGGGGGGGGGGGGGGGGGGGCAATGAGTGTGCTCCTTGTGGAGGGGCTGTTTTCTTATATACAGACACTAGAACAGGGGTGGCCACCCCGCGGCTCGCAAGCCACTCTTTGCCCGTCAATGTGCGGCTCATCCATCCATACAAAAAATAATAATAATTATAATATATAGATACTAGTATAGCGTTAACGCAGCACGTTAACGCCGTTAACGGCCCATCTCTAATATATATATATATATATATTTTTTTTTACTTTTTTACTTTTTTTTTTGTCACTTATTCCATAAGGACGTAGAATAAACATTTACAATTCTTTTTTTAAATGGTCCATTTGCATGTTCTTGGTATCTGAATCTAGGGACATATATGCATCAGTGTCAGAAATAGTGTGTCACTAGGCTTGAGTAAATTGTAATGAACCAAAGGAGAATATCAATTCTATTTAAAAAAATATTTATCTTTTTGAATGAGTGAATAACACCATGCTAAAATTGACCAGACCTGAAAAATCTAAGCAAATGAATAAAGGGAAGATGATTAAACAGGTTTTGTAGATACAGTACTGAATTCTGCCATCTTTTTTATAATGTAAATTTCTCCACCATTTTTCATCGTATTGCAACACTGTTTTTTGCAAGACGTTCACAGAAAGGTAGATAAACTAACTGCGTTCTGTTTTATGGCAATAGCGTTCAGGTTTGTGGGAGATAATCCCAAAAAATAAGAGAAATAAAAAAGTAAATCCAGAAGTCAGATGATTGACAGGGGCTGGTGTGAGCTGGGTAGGGTAGTTTTTCGAAATTCGAAAGCCCTGAGTCTCTTCCTTCAAAAGACTACACTCACTTTTGGCTGTGCCACTTCCTCCTGTCAATATGCGCCAGTTTCCGACTCAATGCCCTGAGATTTCTATAATCTTATATTTCACTAATAACAGTTAAAATCATTGGTAAACAAACTTAATGCTGAAAATATACACTTTTACTGTATATCTCGGGCTTAAGAGGTTAACCCTGTGAGGCCCAAATTAAAAAGACATTAGCAACTTCAGAGGGTGGGACATATAAACACATTTACTATCAAATAACATTGTGAGGCTGAACAACAGGACATGTGCTTAACATTTATTAAATAAACATTCTTTTTTTAAATGACTAAAAGTGATTTTGTAATTTTGCAACCGTGGGTCTCACAGGGTACTTTTAACCCTGTGAGGCCCAAATAAAAAAGATATTAGCAACTTCAGAGGCCAGAGGGTGAGACCTATAAATACATGAAGGGTGTCGTGACTGAAAAAAAAATTGAGAAATGCTGGTATATGGTGTGGCTCTTTGTGGTACCACAGTAATTTTTGTGGCTCTTAGTCTCTGACTGGTTGGCCACCCCTGCACTAGTGTATACCTCTGTGTTGCTGAAGAAATTATGACAGACATAGTTTATATCTAGTCTTGCTTAGGTGGTAGTTGTTTCTGTGTGTGTGTTGCATGATGTCTCATTCACCAAGGACTTACAACAAAAAGGGCTTTCTCTTAGGGCCATTTGAGACCTTTTGGGCCGATTTTGGGATTCACCACCCATCCCAATAAAACATATATAATTAATATTATATTATAATATATTGTATATATTCATCTCAAATGGCCCTAAGACATTTACATTTACATTTAGTTATTTAGCTGACGCTTTTATCCAAAGCGACTTACAAGTTCTGTACGACAAGTCATCAGGAAGGGTACAACTCTATCAGCTGAGTAACTAACAATGTTCATCAAAGTGTTGAGTGCTACAATGTAGGTTAGTTTATTAGGACAAGTGCATGACGGTAAGGTTAGTTAGGGTTAGATTTATTTATTATTATAATTTTTTAATATAGATACAGATAACAAACAGATAATGGTTGAAGAAGTGTGTCTTTAGTCGACGGCGAAGGATTGGACGGGTTTTGGCTGTCCTAACTGGGGTGGGTAGTTCATTCCACCATTGTGGGGCAAGGACTGAGAATAGGCGACTTCTCTCGGAGCTCGGATAGGAGTCGAAAGAGAAAGCCCTTTTTGTCGTAAGTCCGTTGGAGAATGAGACCCCCTGTCTTGTGCTGCTTAGATAATAAATAATAACCCTGTCTTGTGTTGCTTAGAAGATAATAGATAATAACCCTGTCGTGAGTTGCTTAGATCAGTGGTTCTCAACTGGTCTAGCCTCGGGACCCAACATTTTCCTTAGTCATTATTTTTTTGCAGTAATACACAATCTTTCATGCACTTTTAAAAACATGAAATAAACACAAAAAGTGCAACAAAAGTGCCACTATGGCTAAAAACCCAATGAAATAAAATAATAATAAATAATATAATGCTTCTTAGCAGATTTCTTAGCTTAACATAACAGACCTAAGTTTGGGGGAACTAATGGGATAACTGGGGTTGCAACAAAAGTGCAACTAGGGCTAAAAACACAATGAAATAAAATAATAATAATAATAAATAATTTTGCTTCTTAGCAGACTTCT